>NC_041390.1:516128930-516162933 GCF_002162155.2 Triticum dicoccoides | reverse complement strand
CCCATGCTATCTTGCTACTGCACATGTCACACCATTCCCCCTTCCCTTATACTAGGTTTACATCATTAGTGATCTCTCTACTCCACATAAACACACTCCCTCTCACACACAAATGCGCGCACAAACACACACAGACACGCACAAACACCCATTAATCTAGATCCTCATCTCTCCCCATGTCTGCATGTGTATCTCGCACACTCACTCTCTAATTATGTATATGTGTCTCCATGTTACACAACACAAAGCCCCATGTACATGTCTCTCTCTATCCTCCACACACATAGACACAAAGAATCTGTTATCATTGCCTCAGTCTCTAGACATATCACACACGCAAACACTCTCTCTCTCTCTCTCTCTCGCAAAAACGCTCAACAAGGGTTTCCCCATGAATAACTTACCGTCTATTTGTCGGCGTTCTGGGAACGGGGGTCCCCAGACTTGCCTGCCTGCGGCCTGCGGCGTGGCTCAAAGGGGGGCCCAGCACGGCCCATCTTCACCAACACAAACCCAAGACCCTCGCGAGGGGTCAAGCCTCGCGGGGCGGACGACGCGGAGCTTCCTCAAGCACGGCCTCATCAGGCTGGCTCACGAGGAGGCGGAGAGATCAAGGCGGGGTACCTCACGAGGTGCCCGTGACGCAAGCCATGACGACCAAGGGCGTCAGGCGGGTGCCAGGCCGCGCAGTGTCCTCCTTTTCTCTTTGGTGCAAAGGGGGCAAGCGTAGCCGCAGAGTACCGAGGCATCAGGCAAAGGTTGCCATTTCGGTGCAACAAGACCAAGACCAGAAGGACTGCAAGACGGAGGTCATCGTGGAGCCCAAGACGGCGTCACCACCAGAGCTTTGCGCAGGCGAAGACTACTTTTGTCAGGGTAGCTAGTACTAGCTGTCCCCCTTCAAATTAGCCCGCCATTGTTGGCTCCCTTCCCGCTCGATATTTGGGAAGAGGACCAGGGCCTCTATAAATAGGACCAGCCACCCACAGAGCAAAGGGGGGTTTTTCCTGGAGAGGGGGTTCTGGATAGGAGGTTCTTTAGAGAGGGGTTCGATCAGAGAGAGAGAGAGAGAGAGAGAGAGAGAGAGAGAGAGAGAGAGAGAGAGAGAAAGGTGGCTGAACTCCTCCCAGCAGTTCATCGCCCCAGCCAAGAACAGACCCTCGCAGGGTTGTTCTTCCTTGTATCACTCATTATCATCAGCCCAAGAGGCAATCCACCACACCACACACTAGAGTAGGGTATTACACCACAACAGTGTCCCGAACCAGTATAAACCTCGTGTCCCTTGTGTTGTTCTTTCCATAGTTTAGATCTTAGCGAGGCGGAGGGGTGCAGGTAGGTAGGAAGTGAGATCTCCGCGCGCACCCCAGTGTTCGAACCTCAAGGGTCTGCCGGAACCCGAAATCCGACATTTGGCGCGCCAGGTAGGGGTGCGCCGGGATTCGTCTTCCACCACCCTGTTCTCCTCCGACCATCACGCCCATGTCTGACGCTCGTCGGGCCCGCGCCGAGCACCGGGACGCTCTCGCTTCCCACGTCGCCCAGATGGCCCCTGTCGGCGGGCGTCCATGCCGTTCCCCATCACCTGCCGTCAACGCCGCCACCGGCTCGGTGGGGGACGAGCAGCAAGCATCGTCTCAGCATCCGTCCGTGCGGCAAGACGGCCGCGCCGCAACTCCCTCGCTCACCCCAGCTGGTTCTTCATCCCGCGCGCTCCGCGCACCCATGGAGGCTCGGGCTGCACTCATCGCGGCAAACGAGCTCCTGCGCTACCGTCCCGTCGACGACGTCTACGAAGAATGGCTCGACCGCGTCGCCGAGCTCGTCCGCGCCGCAGGGGGCTCTCCTGCGCCATCCGTTCCTGCACCGCACCCCGCCCCACGCGGGCGATGAAGCTCCGGCGGCGCCCCGGCCGCCTCCTCCTCAGGAAGGCGCCATGGCTCCAAGGCGCATGGCCCCTGGGCGGAACCCGCTCCGTCAGGTGCCAGCGCGGCAAGAGCAGAGCTGTCAAGAAGTCCCTCGCCCGCAAGACCAAGCTCCCCGTCACCCAAGGCCTCCCGTGGCCACAGCAGGCTGCCGCGCCTTCACCGCCGAGCTACGCAGCGTCACGTGGCCCGACAAGTTCAAGCCAGACCTGCCTCCTCGCTACGACGGCACGGCTGACCCTACGGAGTTCCTCCAGCTCTACGAGCTGGGCATCGAAGCTGCCAACGGAGATGAGAAGGTCATGGCGAACTGGTTCCCCATGGCGCTCAAGGACGGGGCCCGCACCTGGCTCCTGAACCTGGCTCCAGGCACAATCTCCTCCTGGGACGAGATGCGCACCCGCTTCATCGCCAACTTCCAAGGCACTCGCGACCGGCCACCCGCCGTGAGCGACATGCGCCGCATCAAGCAGCAGCCCGGGGAGACCCTGCAGTAGTACATCCAACACTTCAACAACGCACGCCTCAAGATTCCCAAGGTGACTGAGGAGGCCATCATCTCAGCCTTCTTCGACGGCGTGCACGACGTCAAGATGAAGGAGGAGCTGGCGATGCATGAAGACCTGTGCACTTCCTTGGAGCTGTTCAACCTGGCAACCAAGTGCACCAGGGCCGAGGAAGGGCGTCTCTCCCTCCTCGAGCTGCCTGCTGCAGACCCAGAAGAGAAGAAGCCCAAGGCCAAGGATGTGAAGCGCAAGGGGGCTGCCGTGCTCGCGGCAGAACCAGACACCAAGCGGGGCAGAGATCAGCCCGAACCTTCTAAGGGCAGCCGGTACTATGTGTACCACAACCTCCACACGCACAACACCAAAAAATGCCGAGAGCTCTGAGCCGTGCGAGAAGGAAGGATCGGCCGTCGCCCTGACCGCGGTGACCGGGGCTACGGTCGAGGAGGAGGAAGGAACGCAGGACGCTGGGAAGACCGTGGCCCGCGCCAAGGGTGGCGTGAACAACCTCGCGATGATCGCTGGCAAGACCCGCCTCGCGAGGGAGACTGGAGGGATCACCCTCGCGAGGATCGCCCGCAAGGCAACGCAGACCTCCCACCGCTACCTCCGCAGCCAAGGAGAAATGAGGACCGCCACCAGGACGAGGGGGCTGGGGGCTTCTAGGAGCCGTGCGCGATCGCCTGCATCCTGGGCGGGGCACAAGCCCCAGCCTCTCAGCGCATCTTCAAGCAGTTCGCCTGCGAAGTGAACGCAGTCCTCCCAGGCTCGAAGCCACGCGCCCTCTCAGGTGGTCGGCATGCGCCATCACGTTCAGCTCAGCAGATCAGCTCAAGTGTGCGGCTACAGCCGGAGTCCTCCCGATGCTTTGTTCCCCAATCATCAGCAACGTGGTGGTCACCAAGACCCTCATCGATGGCAGGGTAGGGCTCAACGTCCTGTCCGTGGAAACATTCAACAATCTCCAAGTGCCCTACAGCAAGCTTCAGCCAACCAAGCCTTTCTCTGGTATCATCGACGGCTCAACGGTCCCGATTGGGCAGGTCCGCCTCCCTGTCACCTTCGGGGCACGCGACAACTACCGCACCGAGCTCATAGACTTTGACATCACTCACATTCGCCTGCCGTACAATGCCATCCTTGGGTACCCAGCGCTGGCCAAGTTCATGGCCGTAACTCACCACGGCTACAACGTCCTCAAGATGCCAGGAAGCGGCGGAGTCATCACGGTGCCCTGTGAAGAGAAGGACGCGGTGTGTTCCCTGGAACGAGCCTTTCAGGCCGCGTCACTGGAAGACCCGGATCGCGGAAGCAGGAGGCCTCCCGAGACCGCCCCTAAGAAGAAGAAGTCATTGTCCGGCCCGACCACTTAGGAGGCAGGCCCCTCCGGGCCCGCGCCTGCCCACGGGGAACCTCCTTCCATCGCATAGGAAAGCACGCCCGGCGCCCTCCTCAGGCAGGGCTCGGGGGCTCTCCCCTGGAGGGCCACCGACCTAGCTAGGGTCACGAGGGAGGCGCTTGGGCACCACATGGAGGCGTGTTTCGAAGCACGTTTCCCTCAAGAAGGAGCAAGGCAAGGAGATCCAGACCCTCAGGAGTTCGTCAGCAAGGCCATTCGGGAGCTACAGGAGTCAAGAGTCATGAAAGGCGGCCGCCGCCTACCAGCGGTGGCTCCCCATCCAGGCGAGGATGGTGGGCTGCGCGTCTGCATCGACATACCAGGGCTCAACCGAGTCGCCTCTCTGGAGCGCCTTTGGCCCTCGTGAGTGGGGCGCTGCGGAGGCCCACCCCACAGCTACGTTCCCATGCCTTACGACTTGCCGAACGCGGCTACCACGTACCAGCGCCTCATGAGGGGCATCACGGAGGCACGAGAGGCCAGGCGTTCCGCAGCCCTGGCGGGGATGGAGATGGTCCGCGAGGAGCCGCCAGCGCCTCGGAGCTTCCTGAGGCCCCTGGGCCTGGGGGCTCATGAGGATCGGCTCCCGCAGCCCACCGAGTCTGCTACACCAACGCTCCTTCGTCCTCAACGTCATTAGGTGACATATTTCGAATTTCATTTCCAGCTGGGAGCGCCCCCCAGGGCTGCATTATTCCCAGGCCGCGTGGGTCCGTCCCTGCGGCGTGCATCCCTTTTTATTTCATGTTGTTAGCTTACCTTGTTGGGGGCGCCCCTCGGGCTGCATGATCCCCAAGCCGCTCGGGCCAGGCCCAGCGGCATGTATCCCATTTGCGTTTATTTCCGGTTATGCGTTAGACCCCTCATGCTTGATTATTTGATGCCGGTCCATGGCACCTCTTCTTCTCCATGCCGACCACTTGCACGTTAAAGGGGGGGTACCTGAGCATCGCGACTCAGGGCTCTTACTGGCTCTCCAGCCCTCACCCTCTGGCCTTGTCCATGGCATCGCGACCTGGCATACCAGCGACGGCTGAGACCAGCTCGAGGGCCGGGACCTGAGGACGTAGAGTGCCGACATCTAACCAAATTTGCAGGGACACATCACAAGATAAGGCCCAATGCCAGGCGCAACCCGCCTGGAGGTAGGGCCCCGTGAGTCCCGCGCTGGCTCACAGGTGCCCAAATACACCTCGCCAAGCCCTACCGTGCCAGCCACGTGTCAGGGCGGGGCTGTACACGCCACGGGGGCTCCTCCCAGAGGGGGCCCCCCTCCCACGTACCAGTGGAAGCACCATGCTCCGCGCTAGCTGACGACACTGCCGAGGAGCGGCTATGCCCGTACACATACGGAAGCACTATGCTCCGCGCTGGTGATAAACAACTGAGGGTGGCCCCCGGGCCGCATCAACCTCAGGGAGCCCAGAGCTTAGTGTCTGGCCTCATCGTAACGCCTCCCCTCGGGAGTGCCACGCGAGGGGGCTGGGCACGGGGGCTGCGCCTGGGTCACACCCAGACGCATGCCGCCCAGCCAGGTCCCCCCGGGCCTAGTTCGTCGCGCGTCTCTCCCCGAGCGGAGCCAAGGTACGAAGGCCGTTTGAGCATCAAGGGGGACTCCTGAGCATCGCGACTCAGGAGCCTAACTGGTCACCTAGCCCCTCACTCCATGGCCCCATCCTGGTTTCTGGTCGGGACCAACGTTGGGTGAGGCATGCGCGCGGCCGGGCTCTGCAGACGTAGAACGGTAGATCCACCCGCATCACACCTCCCTACTTGCTGTTCATGCGCCAAGGGGGACTCCTGAGCATCGCGACTCAGGAGCCTAACTTGTCACGTGGCCCCTCACTCCTTGGCCCCATCCTGGTTTCCGGTCGGGACCAACGCTGGGTGAGGCATGCGCGGGGTCGGGCTCTGCCGGCGTAGAACATAAGCAAGTAGGAAGGAAAAGCACCAATTGCAAGGAATTCAAATGCAAATATTACAGTCCACACTGTTATCTCAATGCCAAACGCAAGTTTAAACGCCTCCCCGAGGCATGATACATGTGCAGGAATTAAAGACAGGACAGGAGCCACGACAGAGTCACTTGTCGGCGGTGGAGCAGCGCGGAGTGGGTTCGCCTCATGGAGCAGTGGGGTCGGCAGCGCCTTGCTTCGGCTTGGTGCTAAAGGCCCGGAACTTCCCCAGCAGAGCCCCCGCGCGACCCTTCACGGCCTCGGCAGCAGCAGCGGCACGCTCGCCGCTTGCTGGCTCCAACAGGCTGTCGAGGTCGACACCGGGATCGCGAAGGTAGATGTGGGTGAGGACCCGCGTCAGTGCTGCAGAAGACAGGACACGCGCCTCGGGCTTGGCCGTGGGGCCAAGGCCAAGGGCGACATCTTCAAGAGCGCGAACCAGGAAGCGAAGCGGCTTGGCAGGGCCGTCCTCGGCGCCAGCCAGCGGGCTCTCCAGGCCGCTGTCGTAAAGCGTCCTCAGCGAGGAGCGAGCCTTCTCCTCCATCTCCGTGAAGGACACGCGAGAACCTCGCCAAGCAACCTCATGCCTGCCGATGCACGGACCCGGCGACACACCAGAAAGCGGCCCCTGATTCTCGAGATAAGTCACCGCCCGGAAGCGCCAGCTACCATGGAATCATCCCCGCACCTAATGCAATCCCATGTTAGAAACGCCGCTCTCCTTTCTCACGGAACGACGGCTACTTGAGCGCCAAAGGGGACCTCCTGAGCATCGCGACTCAGGGGCTCTTACCAGACTCCGGGTCGCTCACCTCCTGGCCTTGACCACGGCATCGCGACCTGGCATACCAGCGACGGCTGAAGACGCCTTGGGACTGGGACCTGTCGATGCAGAGCACCAAGCCCTCGTGAGCTTCGAAAGGGAGGACTGAGCTCAAATGGAATGAGCAACTCGCACAATTCCACGACAAGGGTTATATTAACAAAACAGGATCACAGACACCTTACGAACCCCCACGGCATGCGTCTTTGATTCCTCGCAGGGAACATATCCTAAAGGGACACAAACTACGCGCGTCCCTGCAAAAGACGCCATCATCAACAGTGGGCCGTCAAGCACCGACGCCAACCCCATCCAGATCAGAGTCGGCGGCAGCCTGACGAGCCCGCCCTACTCCAGGAGCGGCGCCGGCTTGGGGGCTCGTAGCTGTCGTTGCTCGTCTCCGGAGTCGTGAAGAGCTCGCCGGAGTCGCTGGAACCTCCGACGCCTCCACCGCCTGAGGAGCCGCCAAGGGAGCGGTTGGCGGGCCTAGTCCTCGTCGCAGCAGGGTCCTGGCCACCTCCCCCGGGGCAGCACTCCAGCCGGTGCCCGCTCACATCAAAGACCTTGAAGAACATCACCGAAGCACCGTCGTACTCCAAGTGGATCGCGAAGACGCCCCTTGTCCTGCAAACCCGGGCGATCTCTCTCCAGTCCCGAGTCATGAAGACCTCGCCCGGGGCAACGACCGCGACCTCTGCCTCGGTCGCGAGGGTGCTGCAGCCGGCGTGCTGCAGCCAGAGCTCCAGGGGCTCCCCCTGCGGGATGATGGAGGCGAAGAAGGGAGGAAGGCGAATCCAAGACTGAAGAGGAATGGCGACATGGAGCACGAACTCTCGGGAGGAGCCCTCGGTGTGGACCCCAGGAGGGACGACCCACACCTTCGTGACTCGTCGGCGCCGACGGCGGTGCCGACCGTGGCGATCAGCATCAGCTCCTTCAGGGCCCTCTATGTGGGCGTACAAGGGAAGCGGGAACCCCGGCGGCGCCCGCTCGCACCAAGGCCTCGACACCACCTGATGGGTCCCCTCGTCTGGGCCACGGAGGACGAGCCATTTCTTCGGCGGAGCAGGTCTGGTTCCTCTCGGGGAGCCTTTCCCTTCTCCGCCATCGAGAACCGGCGGATTGGAGCCATCGCAGCAAGACGGAGCAAGGACCGGGAAGAAGGAGAAGCAAGGAGGGATGGACTAGAAGGGCGCGCGCTATTCCGTACTTATGGCCGGCGAGGGCCAACCGCCGACCTCCACGATTGTAGGTAATCATGACCCACTTTGCATGCAGGGACTTGTCCAGTCCGTGCAGATGCCGAGGCGCCATGGAGAAGTGGAGGCGCCCACGTCCAATCAACCGCCACACGGCGCCCAAGGCCGCAGGCTGTTAGGGCCCACGGCGCTTCGCTCTTGCCCTTCCGCCTCCCTGCACGGCCAAGTCCGGGCGCGCCTTGGGCCCGGGGGCTACTGTCGGCTTTCTGGGAACGGGGGTCCCCAGACTTGCCTGCCTGCGGCCTGCGGCGTGGCTCAAAGGGGGGCCCAGCACGGCCCATCTTCACCAACACAAACCCAAGACCCTCGCGAGGGGCCAAGCCTCGCGGGGCGGACGATGCGGAGCTTCCTCAGGCACGGCCTCATCAGGCTGGCTCACGAGGAGGCGGAGAGATCAAGGCGGGGTACCTCACGAGGTTCCCGTGATGCAAGCCATGATGACCAAGGGCGCCAGGCGGGTGCCAGCCCGCTCAGTGTCCTCCTTTCCTCTTTGGTGCAAAGGGGGAAAGTGCATCCGCAGAGTACCAAGGCATCAGGCAAATGTTGCCATTTCGGTGCAACAAGACCAAGACCAGAAGGACTGCAAGAGGGAGGTCATCGTGGAGCCCAAGACGGCGTCACCACTAGAGCTTTGCGCAGGCAAAGACTACTTTTGTCAGGGTAGCTAGTACTAGCTGTCCCCCTTCAAATTAGCCCGCCATTGTTGGCTCCCTTCCCACTCAATATTTGGGAAGAGGGCCAGGGCCTCTATAAATAGGACCAGCCACCCATAGAGCAAAGGGGGGTTTTTCCTGGAGAGGGGGTTCTGGACAGGAGGTTCTTTAGAGAGGGGTTCGATCAGAGAGAGAGAGAAAGGTGGCTGAACTCCTCCCAGCAGTTCATCGCCCCAGCCAAGAATAGACCCTCGCGGGGCAGTTCTTCCTTGTATCACTCATTATCATCAGCCCAAGAGGCAATCCACCACACCACACACTGGAGTAGGGTATTACACCACAACGGTGGCCCGAACCAGTATAAACCTCGTGTCCCTTGTGTTGTTATTTCCATAGTTTAGATCTTAGCGAGGCGGAGGGGTGCAGGTAGGTAGGAAGCGAGATCTCCGCGCGCACCCCAGTGTTCGAACCTCAAGGGTCTGCCGGAACCCGAAATCCGACACTATTCATCAACAGTCATGCCAGTACGACGAACATGAGACGTGCAAAAGAATAAATCTACACGTGCTTAGACCACCTAGTATGACTACTAGGACTAGAGCAAGCCAAAAAGTGCGCCGCCGTCACCCCCTCCTTATCGACGATGGGAAAATCTTTGTTTTACACAGTCGAGAAGTCATTGTGCTAAGGCCTCACATGCTGAGGCTATGAATAGAATGTAGATGCTAGTTTACGGAAACAAGTATCGATAATATGTTTGTATGTCCATACTTATATTTCTTCCCTTATAAAAAACCCGAGTTGGTGATGATGGTACGTGTGCCATCTTGCAATATAGACTGTCGGATCAATATCTAACTGATGGAATTTAAACTAAAAGATACTCGCACCCCTCTCCACATTTGTAGACATGGCCTTCCCTCGTTCATCCTTATCTCGAACAACATCATTGTTGAGCAATTAAGAAAGGAAGCCTCTGGAACAAACTGGCCTGGTGGCCGCTGCCGGCGTCATCAATCCCCATGCTTCCGCTCAGTCCGACCACCAATCACCACCACGCCCCACTCCTCTTCACCTTATCTCCTATTTCTCGAGATAACATTAGTTTTTACACATGGGATTACTACCACATGGGTCAATCACAACGAGTGTTTTTATAAGAAAATGCATCTTGATGTTCCGTTCAATGCACGGATCTTGCTAGTACTCCTACAGAAGACTAAGTTGGTGATGATGGTGTGTCTGCCATCCGTCGTTTGTGACCATTAGATCTACATCTAATGACTGTGAGGTAAGTTGTTGCCTTTTCTCACAAACATCCCACTTGCCTACCAATTTGCAGAAAAACCCATAATTAGTATCTTAAAACCAACCACATCCCTCCCTGACCTCACCAAAACAGCCCAAGGAATATATTCTAATTGAAACATAATATATCTCTAGTGATATATGTATATCAAAATTAGAGTGTTTTGTATCAAGTTTGTGATTAAGTATTATTCTAACTATGATTTGTTGCAACGCGCATGACATTGCTAGTATTTCCAACCATGCATAGTATTCCATAGTTTCGAGTTTTCCATCAAGATATTAGTCACTCATGGTTGATATTTACTTTCAATCATGAACACATATGCACTATGTAAATAGCCTTGCTTATTGGGTTCTAGAGCTTAACTTTCACTCCAACTTACAATATGTAGAGTATTTAACAAAAAACTACCACTTTCAATCAGCCTAGGAAGAATCTATTGTACAAAAAAATAGCA
Organism: Triticum dicoccoides; assembly: GCF_002162155.2. NCBI lineage: Eukaryota > Viridiplantae > Streptophyta > Magnoliopsida > Poales > Poaceae > Triticum > Triticum dicoccoides. The sequence goes on along the minus strand of NC_041390.1, from coordinate 516,152,644 downwards.
AAAACATACCCAAAATTTCTTAATCCACGCCAAAAACTACTACCTACCGATTAGGTTAGTTTAAACCCATTTATGACAGGGTTGGCCCACACGTCCCTGCTGACGAGGCAGCTTAAACCAACACATTTTGTTTGACCGTTGACACGAGGGACCCACATCTGACCTTCTATCCTGTTATTCCCCCTCAAATCATTATTTTTCCTGAACATTACTTCAAACAATACTGATGCGTGTTCGTCGGTGGCGCCAGTGATGAGCGAGTTGGCCGCCCCTCTGCTGGATGGGCCGGACGCCGCACTGGCCTCCGCACAGGTTGGCAGGCTGGCCCGAGCATGACTCACTAGAGAGCAAGACGCCGCGTCGGCCTTCGCTCGAGCCAGATAGCTGGCCTTAGCGTGGCGCGCACGAGCAAGCCGCCGCGCCGCCGTGCCAATCTAGCTAGCAAACCTTGCAGACAAGCAGCTGGATGGAGCTATCTTGGCTAGCTAGTGGCCGCGAGCGCCGGACGGAGGTGGCATCCGGGCTACCGCAAGATGGGTTCGGCACTGCCGGCGGCGGTAGCTGCGTCACCTGGCCGAGGATGACTAGGTGGACGGGCCGGAGGTAGGAGGTCACTCAGGGATTTTTGTGCAGACTGACATGTAGGTCCCACAAGTCATAACGCCCGGTCGAATAGAAGGCGTTGACTTAATGGGCGACATGGGCCCTGTTTGGATACTCTAAGTCAGAGGTTAGATTCAAACCCAGAACTAACTCTAACCAAAGTGGTGTTTGGATGGCAGGGTTAGATTGACAACAAATGTATCCAAACAGGGCCATGGGTTGAAACGTGCCTATAACGACACTTTGTAGAGTAGTCGTTTCTTGGCAGGGCTGGTTGGTAAGAGCATGTACAGTGGTTGATAAGGTAGTCTTATCTTAAGTTTGCCACATATGCAAGTTGTAGTAGTTTCTTGGCATTATTAGTGGTTTCTTGCATTATTAGGGGTTTCTTGTAAGGCTACTCATAGTGGGGAGAATCATATGCTAGTAACATGCGTATGATACTAGTGTATGATACTACCTCCATAGTGCATGGTATCATAAACTAGTGTCATAGATGATCATATTTATTGCCATGCATGACACAAAGTAGCATAGCATTTAACATGATACGGTATCTACCTATGTTACTCTAACACACTCTCTCTCTTCTTTAATTATGTGCCACATAAGCATGTTTGCTAGTCCCAAGTGCATGTTACCACTTATGTTACCCCCACTATGGCCAGCCTAAGGAACAATGTACTACTAGCGACAAAAGGTGATTCTATGTTGCGTTGTACTCCAACGAGTACTACTACTGGTCGCGGGAGTGTATACCTCGTTTTGTGGGTTCGATCCCGGCCAAATGCACGACGGTCTTTTTTTTAAATAGTAACTTCGCTGCGAGCCAATATTTTACACGGGTATGTTGAGTTTTGAAGTCAAATGGACATGCGGCACCACAATCTGGGTGCACTGGATAGCCTAGCCACGTGAACGGGTTTTCCTTCCCAGCATCTCGTCGCTCGCGTGCTCGCCCTAGCCGCACCTCGCTTGCAGCTTCCTCATCAGCTAGTAGCATATTTAAACTAGCACCTCCCAATTAAGCCCGAGGAGCCGGAAAAGCCTGGCGGGGCATTGGGAACTGTGCAATATGGCTCTGTACGTAAAGTGCTCTACTACTACTCTGTAGCTTGTGGCGTTGCACGCATGGACTTCACTCCATTATCGGCTCTACTATAAAAGAAATTCCTCTTGACGTGTTTTTTTTGAAACGGAGGCAAAAACTTTGCTTCATCTCGTTCATAAAGAAGGAACTACTAACATAGTTCAACGAGATCCATTACACCTCCACAAATGGAAGCGAAAAGCCTATTCTCGTTGTATCAAATAACTCAAATGTTATGCCCCCGCAGTAACCGTCACTGATAAAGAGGCTGCTAGTGTGTGCATGAGAGGAGCGGCTGAGTAGGCCAGCTACATGAGAGGAGCGGCTGAATAGAGCACCGAGAGTACCCACTAGGCCACTACGCAGGTGTACTTTCCCTGCATTGATATACAACGATGGTTCTAGAGAACAGAAGTACCCTCCACTTCCAACTGTGGCTCCTTGGCCCTGAGATTCAAAGGTTCAAAACTCGTGCACTATATTATAAGTACAGTACATAGCACTAGTAGTACCCTCGCACTACTAGTTGAGAAAGTAGTACTAGTACTGCTACAGTACGAGTACGTACTCCTCTGTCACGTAATGTAAGACGTTTTTTGACACTAGTTGGCGTGTACAAAAAATAGCAATAACATACCCAAAATTTCTTAATCCATGCCAAAAACTACTAGCTTACTACACTCTACAGTTGGAAGGGACGACGCCCTGCGGTTACTACGCTCTTATCTCCTCCTTGCCAGTTCCCCTCCCCCCGAAGAGAAGGCAGTTCGTCGCTTGGATTCGCCAGGCGGTTCTCCTCCTCATCGGGGCCGTAAGACCTTGGATGACGATCCTCTGGGAGAAATCGCACGCCGCTCCGACGTCCTCACCGCCGCAAGACTCGGTGCTTCCTGCACCAACTATTTCAAGACGGTGCTTAAAATGGCTTGGGAAAAGGCCATGCTTGTTGGTCTTCCATGCGTCCTCGAGGAGAAGGTTCTTCTATGGGACAATCCTTCGAACAGTCCACCGCTCCCTGGCCATGGTTGCACGTTGACTCCGCTAGAGTTGCCGACGTTGAGAGGTAGTCAGATTTTGTCCGATGAGCAGGTCAGTAATGGAGTTTGATCATGTAGTACTTAGTTATTCCATTTCCATCCCGTAATTTCTTCGCTGCCCATCGTCTTATATATAGGTCTAGGTCGGTGCCAACGTAGATTGGCTTGGCTTGCATACCTCCGGTCGGATACCACCATCATTTTGCACAACATCCACAACAGTGCGGCCGTTCCAGTAGACCCCTTCTCCACCATTGGGATCGGCCTTCCGGACTGGCTGGGCTTGAATACATATGATGATGCCTACATGAGATTGAAGAATATAGTAATAGAGGACCCGCCGACAAAGCGACGCGGCTACGATGATTACTATCTCATCGCGGTGTTCGACATAAGGATTGCCATCAATGCAAGAGGCAGTAACGGCAGAGGCTGGCGCATGTTGGGGGCGGTAGATTTGTACCCCTACACGTTCGAAGATGCCATGCATCATCTAGGCCGCATCTTCGCGGTGATAAGCCAGGGGACTTGTTTCATCTGGTTGCCATCCTATGGTATGGGAGATTACAAACGGAATGCACAAACCATCATTTGCATCCCTAATGGTACTCCATTATTTTGCAGGGACCAGTCATCCCGCGATCGAAATAAGATCGCCGATCCTGGATGTGCATTTGCATCCGCAATTCGGTCTAACATGGAACCTTGTAGCTGACTTTGGCATATTGGGATCAACTATCTTACCAGTAGTTACCCATGGTACCACTGATGTGCGACATGGTCACACAATCTACCACGATCGGACCGTCACCATCTCCCCAGGTATTCCATTTTTAACCCTCTCGCCTTCTCTTTCATTGTTGTACTAGTACTCTACTTACGTACTAGTAGGAGTACTTTTTACCTTGGAGGACGCGTATAGCTAGCTAGGCCCTTGAAGACTTGAACCCACTAGCTGCCACCATTTTTGTTTTTCCGTGTCTTACTATCTCATCCATGTAGCCAACAGTGGCTATATATAATAAGCCAGTTATTTTACTTCCTCTATACCGAAGTAGTACTATTTGCTGCACAGTATTACTGATCGCCATATTTGAGCACAACGTTATTATGCATGGACCTTGACTATGTACGTCACCAAGTGTCCAGATCTGAGATGCCGCGCGTACCGGATGAATGGCGCCGAGTTCGACCCCCGTGATGCTACGTGGGTGCCGAGGAACACTCTTGGAGAGTACTCGCTTTTCATTGGGGACAGCTACCCCATTGTGAAGCGGATGCCACCTTCCATGCATGACACGGAAGGCCTGCCATTCATGGAGCATGGTTGTGTCTTCAGTGTGCACCGCTGGATGAACGACATGTTGGGACACGCTATCCCTGATTTATGCCACTTCAACTTGGATGAGTCTCCATCATGTGGAACCGGACTAGAAAGCTACGACAATGATTCCCGTTGCCCACCACTATGGATCATGCCATCCATGAAGAACATCTGGGACTGGAGCCTGGAGGAGGACATGTAGCCCATCTATAACGTGTAAGTGGAGTACGGTAAATTGTGAACGATAGCGCTGTGAATATATGTAGACTAGTCGTGCACAAATTTATCACATGAATTGGAGATGAACTTGTGTGACATACTGGCATTTGTCCTTTAGAATTTATTACTAGTAAATGTGTTATTTGTATGTGCAACTTGTATGGTTGTTGCACGGGCTCCAACATGCTCTTTGAGAAAAAAAGGTGGCACAGCTTTGGATATACGTGACGTGGCGGCATCATACAGTAGCATCGTTCGCTATAGTTGTAGTATGCTCCTACTAGGACGACAACTCCTATAAAACCTTGCGCTTAGCTCTTTGCCTCTTCGGGAGGTTCAACAGTTCGTACTCGTGTGAACCTTGCACTTGGCTCTTCGCCTCTTTAGAAGGTCCAACAATGATGATACTATAGTACACATTATGCTTCTGCCAATCTGACACCGATTGAACTGTTTCACGTCCACCGCGAGGGCGAGGGCAAGGGAGAGGGAGAGGGAGAAGACGTTGTAGTCAAAACCCTCTCCTCGTCCTACGAACCACCGCGCGTTTGGGCGAGGGAGAGGCGTAGTAAGAAAGCTTCTCCTCCTTCGGCGACTTGAGGGGACACATCAAAGAAATACTAGTACTAGTCCATATTGCATCCTTTCCGGTTAATATGGCTTAATGTGAAATGAGAAAAATACATTGGCGGTCAACGTATGTAACAATACGCTCTTTACGGTCACTATATATAGTTTTGCGGTGATTATACGATCACTAGCTCATCGTAGAGCACCGTATTGCACCCTACTGATAGGCCACATAGTCGACGTGGCACTTTGTTGACTGGTTAAATTGTCACCTGGTTTCTGGGTCCCACCTATCAGTTGGCAGAGCAAAGAAATCAGCTAAAAACAAAGATTGTAGTACATCTACACTTCCAATGCATTTAGCCTTTAATCTAAATCGATATTGATTGACTAATGCACCAACTTGTGCTCTAGGTATAGGCTACATGTCTATCCTTAATTACAGCATGCAACGACCTTCATTTAATCTTCTTCTCTCAATGGTCGCATGCACACATAAGTCTGCTACTTTTGGGCGTTAATTATGCCCTGGTCAATGTATAAATCTCTAAATGTATAGTCTTTCACGGACATAGGGAGTAGGTTGAGCACTTGAGCGTGAGCGTGTGTCTTGCGTCGTGTGCTGTGTGCCGCATGGGTGCGTGAGTGTTGCGTGCGTCCATGTGTACGTGTGAGTGTTGCATGTTGCATGCATGCATGCATGGGGCTTACTCCCTCCCATTGACATGTTCATATTTCAGGCTTCCTTTGTTCCCTCCATATGGTGATACTCCCTCTGTTCCCAAATACGGAGTAAAATCCTCCCTCTGTTCCCAAATACGGAGTATTTGTCTTTCTAGAGATTTCAAAAAGTGACTACGTACGGAGCAAAATGAGTGAAGTGGGTGTAGAGGCGTAGGGATAATGTAGAAAGGAAGTCTTCGCGATCCATTATTCCCCATCTCGGTCAGAGAGAACTATTCAACTAGTCTTCGCAGTGAAGTGACAATACACGCTGAAGCAGATGGGACACTTAATTAATAAGCTGAACCAACATGTTGGTGAGACTAAATCAGCCTTACCTAGTACTGCCATCATGTTTGCCAGTACAGCACGCTTCTGTCCTCCATTAACTGGCATATGGGCCCTCTTGTGGTAGACCCACATGTCATTGGTGTAACTATTTACACTCCGAAGGACGGTATATCATGGTGGTAGTAGTAGAATTCAGATTTAATGCACTTTCTTCCCTGTCATCCACACTTCTCCCTCCTCTCTTCTTCTTCCTCCTCTCTTCCCCATCGTCGGCCGCACACCATTTCCCCCTGCTCAGTGCTCGCCCGCCCACGCTATCTTCCTTAGTAGATCGCGTGTACCATATCCCCCCGCTCACTGCTCGGCCACGTGAGGAGAAGCTTCTTCGCTCGCCCGCCCGAATCCACTTCCCCGCTGGCTCGCAGGCACCGAAAACCCCAATGGCAGAACCGAATGACACGCAGAGCCGCGATTGGAATTCCCTCCCCGATGTTCTCTTGGAGCAGATCTGTAATCGTATGGACCTACTCAGCACCGTCCGTCTAGCCGCATGCTCGGTGTCTTTGTACCGTCTACTCATCTGCAACCGGCCGGATCTTTTCAAGACACCCTGCTTGCTGATGCCCGATCCTCACAGGTGGCCCAGACACCGACTTGACGATCCTATAGAGGTTGTCGTGGTGCCCCTCGACTTGCTACCACTACCCGTCCACCTGTCCTTCATGCGCGGCCACTACTGGGCCTCCGGTAGTCCATGGCGTCTCGTGGATATCTACACCTAGCGAGAGATCACCCTTCCATCTTTGGATACCGCTGCCATCGAGCCTCGCGGCCCGCCGGATACTCCTGCCTACTACGCATGAGACGCGTCGGGCTTTTGGCTCGACCTCTGTTTGTTGATGGTTGTAGTCTGCGAAGTGCCCACACCATTAGAAGACTACATGGATTACAAGCTCATTGTCGTGTTCAACATGGGATTAGTCTATCTAGAATCCCGTCGCCATACATGGTTATGGATCATCATCGATCCTCTTTACCCAACACTCATGTCTGATGCTATTGTGCATGATGGCATCGTTTATGCGGTTGACGCACAGATTGGCTGCCTATACTGGTGGAATCTATCGTCGTGTAATTGTTCTATCTCATCTCACCTTTACCTTAATAATATGACTACCTGTTCATTGTTACAAATTTAGAATATATAGTATGTCTATAACCACATCATTGCTATATGTTCCTCTCATTTCCTAGATTTTTATGACCACACATGTTATTGTTAGAGTTTATATGAGAACAATTGGTATCTAATGATTGTTAGAATAGATATTATGAGTATAACCTCATGATTGCTATATGTTACTCTCATTTCCAGGATTTTTAAAACAACACATGTTATTGCTTAGAGTTGATATGATAAATGTAGTAAGTGCTATGGTAGAGTATGAGTAGGCCCTGTCATATCTGTTTTCCTCTCATTGTTACATGATGTTTGAACCATGATATATTGCTAGAATATGAAAGCCATTAATCCTCCTTTTCTAAAAAATAAAATAAAAAAAGAATATGAAAGCCATTGGCTTATTTTTTTAACTTGGGGTATGATTATGACCACGGCATTGCAATTCTCTGTCTATGATATGTGTCACTATTATAATAATCTTAATTCCACACATACTCTGAACATGATTGTTTATTTTTGTCCTTTTGGTCTCCAATTTGAATTGTTGCAGCAGACGCAAATGTGCTGGCCTTCATGATTCCAGGACCTAGAATCATACCAACCGATGGGTGGTGGTTTATCGCTCATTCAGCTGACGGTGGTCATTTCATGCTCATTTGCACGTACCGAATTGACCAAACCATTTCATCAAACCACATGCAGTATAATGCCTGGGGCGTTCGTGACATTGATGACTATGGCTGCTTCGTCTTCGAGAAAGATCCCAGCTTTGTTGGGCCAGGCATATTCAACTGGAGGCGGGGTTACAGCCTCGGCAACCACTCCATGTTCCGCGGGCTCAATTATTCGATCATCCAACCAATCATTGATCATATCACCGGCGATGATTACCATGCTATGCAACTTCCATTTGCCAGGGGGACTGTGTTTACACATCATACCATGGGTTTCATGAATCACCATATCCAGAGATTCGTCGACACAACTTGTTGCCAGATAATCTTCAGTGTGTGAAAGGCATCAAGCTTCCATGTGATGGATGGCTTTTGCAAACCCAACATGCGGCGATGTGGTTCATGCCAATAGAAAATATGCACAACTTGATTCATACTGATATGTAGACTAAGCCATGTATTCTTCTGCTGTAGCACGACCCTCTTTTGTTGGATATTATGTACTGTTGTTAGTTTGAAGCCCTCCTCTGGTTTGAAGGATAGATACCTTTCTGGGATGAAGTGCATCCTAACTCACCTGCGCAGGATGTACTAATAATGATGATGGAGATGATGTGCAGTATATATATCACTTAGGCTTCAAATGCGTACTTGTTAGTTAAACCTATGGTTAAAATGTGACACTAAATACGACTAGTAAGTAGTATAGTAGCAGTACTAGTATACATCGGTCAAATTATTCATCATGTCCACACATTAAATTGACGTGACAACACGCTGTGCGTGAGGTGACACAAGAATCCAGGCAGCGTGTTCGGGTATTCTAGACTTCAGATTTGGATTACCACTTATCTGTCAAAATCTTTCATCATTCACTTAAAACAGTCGATTGATCATACATTGAGTACCATATAACTGGAATTAACCCAGGCAAGTCGAAGAAGGATTGGCCGTTGCTGCTGGCTGGCGTCAAGTTCGATCCCACGGATCAGGAGCTGATCGAGCACCTTGAGGCCTAAGCAAGCATTTCTTCCAGCGCAATTCCAGGGTGTTCTAAAGGGGCACCTGGACGTGTCGCAAGATACAGTCGGAGTGCGGCATGCACGCGATGTGGCACAACACCGGCAATACCTTGCCGGTGATGGTCAACGGCCGGCAGACGGGCAGCAAAAAGGTTATGGTGCTGCACACCAACAAGAACTTCGACCAGCAGAGGCCAAATGGGTGATGCACCAGTACCACCTCGGGGACCTGGAGCAAGAAAAGGAGTGGGAGCTGGTCCTCTGCAAGATTTTTTACCAGATGAACACTAGGGCCAGGACTAAAAAGATTATAAGTTAGTTTGGTATTGGTACTTGTACTACCTTGTCATCTGCAAGTTGGCATTGTTGTTAACGATCTTTTGGTATGAACTTGGCATTTGCTTCCAACCATCATGCCGAGGGTCGACTTGGATATAAAGCTGAATCATTTGTTTTGAAACGAATTTTCAAGCACCTGATTTTTATTTGATGGGTAGCATAAGCACCTACCGTTCGAATTCCTAGTTCTCCAAATTTTTCGAAACAAGTGCATGCTCTTATTATCACGATGAAAAAACAATATCCCAGCTGCATCCCAGTTATCGGTCTGTACCTGTAGAATTCTCTCGTTTATTGAGCACGTATATTGTTTTTTCAGGTCGAGCAAGTTTCAACTGGGCTGTAGACTGCCCAGGCTTGGTTTTGTTTTTAACAGGCCCAGCCCATGACAACAACGGGGCACAAAGATCCAGCAGGTATCTACTGGCCTCTAGCCCGCTAGCATTAGTTATATTTTGTCTTACAACATCCGCAGGCACTTTTTTTACTGAATCAAACACACAACCCAATTCTATTTTCCTCTTGAAACGCATGTCCTACAACCGTTTTCTAATCACTACCTATAGTTTTACTAGTTCATATACACGTATCATTATATTGAAAATACATAAAATTCACTTTTCATATTTACATCCTTATTTTTGTTCTTTTTTTCCCTCCCAGCACTGATTTTTTACCACTGGTTTTCCCTTAAACCAACTCAATTGTCCCACGTCTTATTTGCTTACAAAAACAAAATGATTTTTTGATAAATCAATAAGTTCTTAAAAAAATTATCATTTCGGGATTACAAAAGTTCAGACTCCACCGATATATGCAAAATAAGGTTGAACTTTTTGACCGTGGTCTTGGGCAGAAAATGGGTTGTAATAAATTACTTAAGAATTAGCAAATGGGCTGCAAATTATTAAAAAATAGCAAATGCGCTCTACGTTGTCTGCCATAGATTTGGTGGCTGACTTGTGGGCCTACTAAGTTCATGCGTACACAAGGTTTATCAAAAAATAAACTTAGTCAACAATCGATTCTACCAGCGTCAGACCGTTAGATGTCAATCCAACGGCAATCGTGCTTCTTCAGTCTCTAATCTTCCTGCCCCAGCCGCCCAAACCAGTGCCGTCGGAACCGCCTGCTCCCGCCTCCTATGGCCGGTTGTGCTGCCGGGCAGGCCTCACGGCCCCATCATATACTCGGATCCCTGGCCTGTCTATCCCTCTACTCTCCCACACCTCCTGTTATTTTTCGGCGACGGCAGCCGAACCAGTCAACCCTCATACTCTCCACCGCGTGGGCAGCCACTGTCGTGTCTTCCCCGTCTATGTGTCGTTCCCTTCGTAGGCCTCGCCGTCGTCCACCGCCCTGGTGCTCTCGGCGCTGCGTGGTCAACGTGGTCAACGAACGACATCCATCGGAAGTGGACTGTACATGGAGAGGCTGACAGCTGGGTCCACGGCCGCACATAAGGAAATGCCTCCTTATTACGTGCAAAATAATGATTCCTCCACCTGACATTTGGGACCCACCGGAAGGGCCTCTGTATTTCACGAAAAAATGTTCCATCCGCTGACAGGTCGGACCCACCAACTATATCTTCGCACGCAAGGAAGTGCCTCCTTATTGTGCACAAAAAAATTAATACCCCCTTGCCAGCTAGGACCCACCACCGTGGGAGGCTGACTTGTGGGCCTACTAAGTTGACGGGGATGGAGGGCTTTGTCAAGTTAGTCTATATGAACGATTCTAGCTCCAGTGACCGTACGATGTCCATCCAACGGCCTTAGTGCTTCTTCAGCCTTTGGTCTTCTTGCTCCAGCCGCCCAAAGCAACGCCGGTCGTGCCGCCTGCTCCTGCCTCCCATGGCTGGTTGTGCTATCGCGGAGGCCTCACCGCCCCCATACTACTCCCATCGCTGGCCAGGCCATCCCTCCACTCACCCACACCCCCTGTTATTCTGCGGCGACGGCAGCCTCACACCGTAGCCGAACCGGTGAACCCTCGTACTCCTCTCCGCGTGGGCATCCACTGCCGCGTCTTCCCTGGCTCCACGTCGTCCCCTTCCTAGGCCTTGTCGTCGTCCATCGCCTTGGTGCTCTCGGCGTGGCGTGGTCAATGTGGTCAACGACCGACTTCCATCGGAAGAGTACTGTACATGGAGAGGCTGACAACGGGGTCCACGGCCACATCCCAGTTTTTTTTGTGATTTGCCAAGTAAGTCGCTTTGTCGGGCCTGTTGAGCTGCAAATCTTTCAAGACAACGAGAGCTTCATTCGGCTGGCCGAGAAAATGGCCTAGCAGTAATGAGAAATGGGTTGTACATTTTTAAAACACATCAAACCGGCAATTAGTTCAGATTTCTTTTTTCATTTCGAGATTTTAAATTGCATTGATTTTTATGCATGGACAATTTGTTGGATTTTATATTGATATACATTTATTTTTAAAATCAGTTTGAATGTGACTCGAAATTTCGGGATTAAAAACAGTTCGGACCGCACCGAAATATGCAAAATTTCGTATAATTGTTTTAACCGTGGCCACAATATGGGCTGTAATGCTAACAAAAAGAATATGGGCTCCAAAAAAACCCTTAAGAATTAGCAAATGGTGTAAATTATTAGAAATAATGGCAGATGTGTTGTATGATGTTTTCCACAGATTTGAGGCTTTCCTAAAAAAAGGTTGACACATAAGCAGTGACTGTTGGATGTCCACCCAACGGACGTCGTGCTTCTTAAATCTCTGCTCTTCCTGCTCCAGCCGCTCAAACAAGCACCGGCGGGACTGCCTGCTCCCTCCTCCCCGCGGCCGGCTGTGCTACCGCGCAGGCCTCACCGCCCCACCGTACTCCCATCGCTGGCCTAGCCATCCCTCTACTCACCCACACCAGCTGTTATTCTCTGGCGACGGCAGATGAACCAGTAAACCCTCGTACAGTCATACTCCCCTCCGCATGGGAAACAACTGACGCGTCTTCCATGCCCCCGTGTCATTCCCTTCCTAGGCCTCGCCGTCGTCCACCACCCTGGTGCTCTCAGCGCGGCCAGGTCAACGTAGTCAACGACCGACATGCATCTGAAGTGGACTGTACATGGAGAGGCTGACAGCTGGGTCCACGGCCGCACACAAGGAAATGCCTCCTTATTACATGCAAAATAATGATTCCTCCACCTGAGATCTGGGACCCACCGAAAGGGCCTCTATATTTCGCGAAAAAAAACATTACCACCACTGATAGCTTGGACCCACCAGCTATATCTTCACACGCAAGGAAGTGCCTCCTTATTACGCACAAAAAAATGAATACTCCCCTGCTAGCTGGCACCCAGTATAGTGGCAGGCTGACTTGTGGGCCTACTAAGTTGACGGGGATGGAGGGCTTTGTCAACTTACTCAATATGCACGGTCTAGCTCCACTGACCATACGATGTCCATCCAACGGCCGTAGTGCTTCTTCAACCTCTGGTCTTCTTGCTCTAGCCGCCCAAACTAGCGGCGGTTGTGCCTCGTGCCCCTGCCTCCCATGGATGGCTCCGATGCGGCGGAGGCCTCACCGCCCCCTACTACTCCAACCGATGGCTAGGCCATCCCTCTACTCACCCACACCCCCTGTTATTCTGTGGCGACGATAGCCTCACACCGCAACGAACCAGTGAACCCTCATACTCCTCTACGCGTGGGTATCCACTGCCGCGTCTTCCCTGGCTCCGCGTCGTCCCCTTCCTAGGCCTCGTCTCGTCCACCGCCCTGGTGCTCTCGGCGCAGCATGGTCAACGTGGTCAAGGAACGGCTTCCATCGGACGTGGACTGTACGTGGAGAGGCTGACAGCTGGGTCCACAGCCGCAGCAAGAAAGTGCCTCCTTATTACATGCAAAATAATCATTCCTCCACCTGACAGCGGGGACCCACCGGACAGGCCACCGTATTTTGTGAAAAAACGTTTCCCCTGACTACTGGGACCCACCAGCTACATCTTCGCACGCAAGGAAGTGCGTGCGGGCCAAAAAAACGATTCGCCCCCTGACTGCTGGGACCCACCAGCTACATCTTCGCACGCAAGGAAGTGCCTGACAGTCGGGACCCACCTGGTCGAAGCGTAAATAGCTTTGTCATTCTGGTCGTGAACGTGTATGTACATATTGGTCGATGTAGAGGCGCACACATAGCATGTACACGTACGTACAGCGGCCAGTGTGGAAGAAAGAAAATACGGCCATGTACGTACATACGGGAAGGGTCTCGAACGCCTACTCGCGCATACGTACGGCCAGGGCTCGTGTACATGGCTGGGTCGGAACGGAGAAACAGCATCGTCGTCATGTTCATGGGGAGCCAACTAGCTGGGTCAGAATGTAATGTGTTGTCGTGTTCATCGGGAGGGCTTGGACGGAACAGCCGATGGAAACGAGGCCTGGCGTACCGTAGAACGGAGAAAACGGCCTTGTGTTTGACCGGCCACGTTCGAAACGGGATCCTGTTCATCGGGAGGGGTCTGGCGTACCGCAAAATAGAGGAAACAGACCTCCTACAGTCGAAACGGGGGTCCTGTTGATCGGGAGGGGTGTGGCGTACCGCAAAACGGAGGAAACAGACTTGTGTTGGAGCGCTACGGTCGAAACGGGGGTCCTGTTCATCGGGAGGGGTGTGGCGTACCGCAAAACGGGACTCCACGAGATATTGTTCATCTCCATCGTCGACCCCCTCCAGCCTCCACGGGCTACTGTTCATCCATCGTCGACCTCCTCCAGCCTCCACCTGCGACTGTTCATCCACGGGCTCCTGTTCATCCAGCCTCCACCGCGCACTACTCCACCAGCTACTGTTCAACCAGCCCTCTCCACGGGCTCCTGTTCAACCACCCCTCCACGGGCTACTGTTCATCCTGCCCTCTGATAACCCACATGTATAGGGGATCGCAACAGTTTTCGAGGGTAGAGTATTCAACCCAAATTTATTGATTCGACACAAGGGGAGCCAAAGAATATTCTCAAGTATTAGCAGCTGAGTTGTCAATTCAACCACACCTAGAAACTTAATATCTACAGCAAAGTATTTAGTAGCAAAGTAGTATGATAGCAGTGGTAACGATAGCAAAAGTAACGGTAGCAAAAGTATTGTTTTTGGTATTTTGTAGTGATTGTAACAGTAGCAACGAAAAAGTAAATAAGCAAAGAACAATATATGGAAAGCTCGTAGGCAATGGATCGGTGATAGAGAATTATGCCGGATGCGGTTCATCATGTAACAGTCATAACCTAGGGTGACACAGAACTAGCTCCAATTCATCAATGTAATGTAGGCATGTATTCCGAATATAGTCATACGTGCTTATGGAAAAGAACCTGCATGACATCTTTTGTCCTACCCTCCCGTGGTAGCGGGGTCCTAGCGGAAACTAAGGAATATTAAGGCCTCCTTTTAATAGAGTACCGGACCAAAGCATTAACACATAGAGAATACATGAACTCCTCAAACTACGGTCATCACCGGGAGTGGTCCCGATTATTGTCACTTCGGGGTTGCCAAATCATAACACATAGTAGGTGAATATATACTTGCAAGATAGGATCAAGAACTCACATATATTCATGAAAATATAATAGGTTCAGATCTGAAATCATGGCACTCGGACCCTAGTGACAAGCATTAAGCATAGCAAAGTGATAGCAACATCAATCTCAAAACATAGTGGATACTAGGGATCAAACCCTAACAAAACTAACTCGATTACATGATAAATCTCATCCAACCCATCACCGTCCAGCAAACCTACGATGGAATTACTCATGCACCGCGGTGAGCATCATGAAATTGGTGATGGAGGAAGGATGATGATGACGATGGCGACGGATTCCCCTCTCCGGAGCCCCGAACGGACTCCAGATCAGCCCTCCCGAGAGGTTGTAGGGCTTGGCGGTGGCTCCGTATCGTAAAACGCGATGAATCCTTCTCCTCTATTTTTTCTCCCCGAAAGCAGATATATAGAGTTGGAGTTGAGGTCGAAGGAGCTCCAGGGGGCCCACGAGGTAGGGGGCGCGCCCAGGGGGGCAGGCGCGCCCCCCACCCTCGTGGCTAGGGTGTGGGCCCCCTAGTCTTCATCTTTTGCAATGATTTTTTATTATTCCCAAAAAGACGTTTGGTGAAGTTTCAGGTCATTCCGAGAACTTTTGTTTCTGCACATAAATAACACCATGGCAATTTTGCTGAAAACAGCGTCAGTCCGGGTTAGTTCCATTCAAATCATGCAAGTTAGAGTCCAAAACAAGGGCAAAAGTGTTTGGAAAAGTAGATACGACGGAGACGTATCAACTCCCCCAAGCTTAAACCTTTGCTTGTCCTCAAGCAATTCAGTTGACAAACTGAAAGTGATAAAGAAAAACTTTTACAAACTCTGTTTGCTCTTGTTGTTGTAAATATGTAAAGCCAGCATTCAAGTTTTTAGCAAAGATCATAAACTAACCATATTCACAATAACGCATAGGTCTCATGTTTACTCATATCAATGGCATAATCAACTAGCAAGCAATAATAATAAATCTCAGATGACAACACTTTCTCAAAACAATCATAATATGATATAACAAGATGGTATCTCGCTAGCCCTTTCTGAGACCGCAAAACATAAATGCAGAGCACCTTTAAAGATCAAGGACTGACTAGACATTGTAATTCATGGTAAAAGAGATCCAGTCAAGTCATACTCAATGTAAACTAACAGTAATGAATGCAAATGACAGCGGTGCTCTCCAACTGGTGCTTTTTAATAAGAGGATTATGACTCAACATAAAAGTAAATAGATAGGTCCTTCGCACAGGGAAGCAGGGATTTGTAGAGGTGCCAGATCTCGGTTTTGAAATAAAGGTGAATAATATTTTGAGCGGTATACTTTCATTTTCAACATAACAACCAAGAGATGGCGATATCTTCCATGCTACACATATTATAGGCGGTTCCCAAACAGAATGGTAAAGTTTATACTCCCCCTCCACCAACAAGCATCAATCCATGGCTTGCTCGAAACAACTAGTGCCTCCAACTAACAAGAGTCCCAGGGGGAGTTTTGTTTGCAATTATTTTGATTTAGTTTGCATAAAGCATGGGATTGGGCATCCTGGCGACTAGCCACTTTCTCGTGAGTGAGGTGCGGAGTCCACTCCTCTTGACAATAACCCGCCTAACATGGAAGATATGGACAGCCCTAGTTGATACATGAGTTGTTCGAGCATACAAAACAGGATATTTATTTGAAGGTTTAGAGTTTGGCACATACAAATTTACTTGGAACGGTAGGTAGATACCGTATATAGGTAGGTATGGTGGACTCATATGGAATAACTTTGGGGTTTATGGGATTGGATACACAAGTAGTATTCCCGCTTAGTACAGCTGAAGGCTAGAAAAAGACTGGGAAGTGGCTAGCTAGAGAGTGACAAACGTCATGAACATGCATTAAAATTAATCAATACTGAATGCAAGCATGAGTAGGATATAATGCACCATGAACATAAATATCATAGAGGCTATGTTGATTTTGTTTCAACTACATGCGTGAACATGTGCCAAGTCAAGCCACTCGAATCGTTCAAAAGAGGATACCACCCTATCATACCACATCACAACCATTTTAATAGCATGTTGGCATGCAAGGTAAACCATTATAAGCTCCTAGCTAATCAAGCATGGCACAAGAAACTATGATCTCTAGTTGTCATTGCAAACATGTTTATTCATAATAGGCTGAATTAGGAACGATGAACTAATCATATTTACAAAAACAAGAGAGGTCGAGTTCATACCACCTTATCCCATCTCAATCAGTCCATCATATATCGTCATAATTGCCTTTCACTTGCACGACTGAACAATGTGAATAATAATAATAGTGCATGTGCATTAGACTAAGCTGGAATCTGCAAGCATTCAATAAACAGGAGAAGACAAGGCAATATGGGCTCTTTTGTCAGATCAACAATAATGCATATAAGATCCACTTCAACAATTTAATTATGGTCTTCTCCTATCGACCTCCAAAGAAAATAAAAGAAATAAAACTATTTACACGGGAAGCTCCCAACAAGCAAAAAGAAGAACATGAAATCTTTTTGGGTTTTCTTTTTAATTACTACTACAAGCATGGAAATTAAATCTAGCTAAAAGCTACAACTAATTTTTGTTTTTCTTAAGGTTTATTAAACACACAAGAAGAAAGCATAAAAAAGAAATAAACTATCATGGATGATACAATGAAAAAGTATGAGCACCGACATCTAACAATGAGTGTGTGAGCATAAATGTAATGTCGGTGAGAAATACGTACTCCCCCAAGCTTAGGCTTTTAGCCCAAGTTGGTCTATGACCACGGCTAGCCGGGCGGATATCCATAATAATAGTTTGGGTCGTAGTGTGAAGAAGAAAACTCCGATTGCCACTAGTTGGCAATCATCTACGGATCCCACTAGTAATTAGACTGTCATGGAGGATCAACTTGTGGTTCCGACTCTGGCTCTGTGGCTGATGTAGGGTTCCGATAAGCGTGAATGTCCTCCGGCGAGACGAGGTACTGGCCTGTAGATAAATCAAACAAGGAAGGAGCAGGCAAGGTGATAGTCTCAGGATGACGTTTATCAAAGACCAATTTGTATTTAAGCTCCCCTTCCCTATTCTTTATAATAAAATCATGCGCTACCATACACTTATAATCTAATTAAATAGTAGGCAGCAATTTTATTCTTTTTCATAGTGCCTAATAGGTATGTTATAGTATGCAACAAGGCGCGAAGCATATATACCACCAAAGATGAGGCCCTTTGTACGGTTCAGACTTAACCGTTTAGCAATAATACCGCCCATACTAACAGAGTCATCACGGAATAAACCATGGGACAAAATAAAAATATCAGGAACACTAAGGTTTCCACAGTTTCCGCAACCAATTAAGCAATGACTAGCAAATATTGCAAAGTAGCGTAAAATAGGAAAATGTATGCTACTGATTCTTGCATCGGAAACCTTCCTAGTTCCCCTACAGTGATAGTGCCAATAAACCCATCCACATCTTTACGATGTGGTTCCTCTAAGCTACCCTCGAAAGGTATTTTGCAAACCTTGCAAAATTCATATAGTGACATCTTTTTAACCACATCATATAAATGGAACTCTACTAAAGGAGGTGATTCCCTAGGATAATAGTAGAAGTTTTGCACAAAAGTATTGGTGAGTAAGAGATACTATTCGCGTTGGTCGCGGAGGAAGTCGGTGAGGCCTGCATTCTTAGCCAATTCATAAAAATCCTCATAAATCCCGGTTGCTCTGAAGAAATCATCGGAGGGCCATTCACACGGCCTAACCTCCACAGTGCGAGGCAGATTATATTTGGGATTCTTTGCTTCTTCATTTTGCTTTTCCTTCGAGCTTCGGCTCGATGAGCCCCTCAAAAATCTCTTCATTATTTTCTGAAAAATTCTGAATTTTTTAGTAACTTGAAATAAAAGTAAACCAAACTCAACAAAAATTGATAGCAACTATTCCTACAAGTGCCTAGAGCCTATATCATGCATCAAAACTACTTGGAACCATATAAATTTGACATGCAAGCTCAAGAATAGGGTCACCTAGGCAGCACAAATTTGCAATGAATAAAGCACTAGAACAAAAACTAATTGGACCAATGGAGGAGTCACATACCAAGGAACAATCCCCCCCAAGCAGTTTTGTGAGAGGTGCTTTGAGCAAGGAGATCGAAAATGGCAGCAAAATGAGCTTGGACTCGGGTTTGAACTAGATAATTGTGTTTGTGGGAGGAAGAAGGAGTGTGTGGGCACATGAATAAGTGGAGGAGGGCCACCGTGGGCCCACGAGGCAGGGGGCGCGCCCAGGGGGGTAGGGCGCGCCCTCCACCCTCGTGGCCAGGTGGATGCCCCCTGCTGTGTTCTTAGTGCCAAATACTCTCAAATATTCTAGAAAAAAATCATATTTAAATTTCAGGGCATTTGGAGAACTTTTATTTTTGGGGTATTTTTATATTGCACGAATAATTCAGATAACAGACAGAAAATACTATTTTTATTTTATTTAATATAAATAACAGAAGGTAAGAAGGGGGTACACAGAGTTGTGTTTTCTAAATTCATCCATCTCATGATCATCAAAAGGAATCCACTAACAAGGTTGATCAGGTATTGTTAACAAACTCATTCCGAATAACATGGAACTGGAGAATTTTCGAATAACACTAGGTTACCTCAACGGGGATATGCACATCCCCAACAATAAGAATATCATATTTCTTCTTGACAGTAGGAAGAGGAAATTCAAAACCTCCAAAAATAATCGATGGAATTTTTCAAGTAGAATTGATACTGTGGACTTGAGGTTGTTTCCTCGGAAAGTGTACTGTATGATCATTACCATTAACATGAAAAGTGACATTGCCTTTGTTGCAATCAATAACAGCCCCTACAGTATTCAAAAAGGGTCTTCCAAGAATAATAGACATACTATCGTCCTCGGGAATATCAAGAATAACAAAGTCCATTAAAATAGTAACGTTTGCAACCACAACAGGCACATCCTCACAAATACCGACAGCTATAGCAGTTGATTTATCAGCCATTTGCAAAGATATTTCAGTAGGTGTCAACTTATTCAAATCAATTCTACGATATAAAGAGAGAGGCATAACACTAACACCGGCTCCAAGATCACATAACACGGTTTTAACATAGTTCCTTTTAATGGAGCATGGTATAGTGGGTACTCCTAGATCTCCAAGTTTCTTTGGTATTCCACCCTTAAAAGTATAATTAGCAAGCATGGTGGAAATTTCAGCTTTTGGTATCTTTATTTTATTAGTAACAATTTCTTTCATGTACTTAGCATAAGGATTCATTTTAAGCATATGATTTAATCGCATACGCAAAAAGATAGGTCTAATCATTTCAGCAAAGCACTCAAAATCCTCATCATCCTTTTTCTTGGATGGTTTGGGAGGAAAAGGCATGGGTTTCTGAACCCAAGGCTCTCTTTCCTTTCCGTGTTTCCTAGAAACAAAGTCTTTCTTATCATATCTTTGATTCTTTGACTGTAGGTTATCAAGATCAATAGCAGGTTCAATTTCTATATCATTATCATTGCTAGGTTGATCATCAACATGAAGATTATCATTAACATTATCACTAGTTTTAGGTTCATTACCAGATTGTGTTTCAGCATCAGAAATAGAAATATCATTTGGATTCTCAGGTGTTTCAGTAATAGGTTCACTAGAAGCATGCAAAGTCCTATCTTTTTTCTTTTTCTTCCTTTTAGAAGGTCTAGTTGCATCTTATTTCTCTGAGAATCTTGCTCAATTCTCTTAGGGTGGCCTTCAGGATACAAAAGGTTCCTGAGTCATCTTACCAGTTCTAGTAGCCACTCTAATAGCATAATCATTATTCTTACTATTCAATTCATTGAGCAAATAATTTTGAGCTTTAAGTGCGTCTCCTACTTGAGTGGTAACCATAGAAGCATGTTTACTAATAATTTTAAGTTCACCTTTGACATTAGCTGTATAGTCACCCAAGTGTTCAAGCATATCAGCACTGCGTTTTAATTCTCTACCAAAATAAGCATTGAAGTCTTCTTGCTTAACCATAAATTTATCAAACTCATTTAAGCATGGGCTAGCAAACTTAGTAAATGGGATTTCAGCTTTATCATATCTATAGAGAGAATTTACCTTTACTACTTGTGTCGGGTTATCAAGACCATGTATTTCTTCAATAGGAGATGGAGTAAAATTATGCATTTCTTCGACAGGCGGTAAATTAAGACCGTGTATTTCTTTAATAGGAGGTAAATTCTTAACATCTTCAGCTTTAATACCCTTTTCTTTCATGGATTTCTTTGCCTCTTGCATATCTTTAGGACTGAGAAATAGAACACCTCTCTTCTTCGGAGTTGGTTTAGGAATAGGCTCAGGAAGTGTCCAATTATTTTCATTAGCCAACATATTATTTAATAGAATTTCAGCTTCATCTGGTGTTCTTTCCCTGAAAACAGAACCAGCACAACTATCCAGGTAATCTCTGGCAGCATCGGTTAGTCCATTATAAAAGATATCAAGTATTTCATTTTTCTTAAGAGGATGATCAGGCAAAGCATTAAGTAATTGGAGAAGCCTCCCCCAAGATTGTGGGAGACTCTCTTCTTCAATTTGCACAAAATTATATATATCCCTTAAGGCAGCTTATTTCTTATGAGCAGGGAAATATTTAGCAGAGAAGAAATAAATCATATCCTGGGGACTACGCACACAACCAGGATCAAGAGAATTAGACCATATCTTAGCATCACTCTTTAATGAGAACGGAAATATTTTAAGGATATAAAAGTAACGAGTTCTCTCATCATTACTGAACAGGGTGGCTATATCATTTAATTTAGTAAGATGTGCCACAACAGTTTCAGATTCATAGCCATAAAAAGGATCAGATTCAACCAAAGTAGTTATATCAGGATCAATAGAGAATTCATAATCCTCATCAGTAACACAAATAGGTGAAGTAGCAAAAGCAGGGTCAGGTTTCATTCTAGCATTAAGGGATTGCTGCTTCCATTTACCTAATAACCTCTTTAGATCATATTTATCATTGCAAGCTAGAATCGCTCTAGTAGCTTCTTCATCCATAACATAACCCTCAGGAACAACATGCAATTCATATTTATTAGGGGGAGAATCTTCATCATCACTTTCATCAATATTATCAGTTTCAATAATTTCATTCTCTCTAACCCTAGCAAGTTGTTCATCAAGAAATTCACCAAGTGGCATAGTAGTATCAAGCATAGAAGTAGTTTCATCATAAGTATCATGCATAGCAGAAGTGGCATCATCAATAACATGCGACATATCAGAATGAATAGCAGAAGCAGATTTAGGTGCCACAGGCTTACTCAAAACAGAAGGTGAATCAAGTGCAGAGCTAGATGGCAGTTCCTTACCTCCCCTCGTAGTTGAGGGATAAATCTTGGTTTTTGGATCTCTCAAGTTCTTCATAATCATAAGCAGATATAAATCCCAAGTGACTCAAAGAATAGAGCTATGCTCCCCGGCAACGGCGCCAGAAAATAGTCTTGATAACCCACCAGTATAGGGGATCGGAACAGTTTTCGAGGGTAGAGTATTCAACCCAAATTTATTGATTCGACACAAGGGGAGCCAAAGAATATTCTCAAGTATTAGCAGCTGAGTTGTCAATTCAACCACACCTAGAAACTTAATATCTACAGCAAAGTATTTAGTAGCAAAGTAGTATGATAGCATTGGTATCGATAGCAAAAGTAACACTAGCAAAAGTAATGTTTTTGGTATTTTGTAGTGATTGTAACAGTAGCAACGGAAAAGTAAATAAGCGAAGAACAATATATGGAAAGCTCATAGGCAATGGATCGGTGATAGAGAATTATGCCGGATGCGGTTCATCATGTAACAGTGATAACCTAGGGTGACACAGAACTAGCTCCAATTCATCAATGTAATGTAGACATGTATTCCGAATATAGTCATACGTGCTTATGGAAAAGAACTTGCATGACATCTTTTGTCCTACCCTCCCGTGGCAGCGGGGTCCTAGCGGAAACTAAGGGATATTAAGGCCTCCTTTTAATATAGTACCGGACCAAAGCATTAACACATAGTGAATACATGAACTCCTCAAACTACGGTCATCACCAGGATTGGTCCCGATTATTGTCACTTCGGGGTTGCCGGATCATAACACATAGTAGGTGACTATATACTTGCAAGATAGGATCAAGAACTCACATATATTCATGAAAACATAATAGGTTCAGATCTGAAATCATGGCACTCGGGCCCTAGTGACAAGCACTAAGCATAGCAAAGTCATAGCAACATCAATCTCAGAACATAGTGGATACTATGGATCAAACCCTAGCAAAACTAACTCGATTACATGATAAATCTCATCCAACCCATCACCGTCCAACAAGCCTACGATGGAATTACCCACGCACGGCGGTGAGCATATCATGAAATTGGTGATGGAGGAAGGTTGATGATGATGATGGCGACGGATTCCCCTCTCCGGAGCCCCGAACGGACTCCAGATCAGCCCTCCCGAGAGGTGTTAGGGCTTGGCGGTGGCCCCGTATCGTAAAACGCGATGAATCCTTCTCCTCTATTTTTTCTCCCCGAAAGCAACTATATAGAGTTGGAGTTGAGGTCGGAGGAGCTTCAGGGGGCCCACGAGGTAGGGGGGCGCACCCCCCACCCTTGTGGCTAGGGTGTGGGCCCCTGGTCTTCATATTTTGCAAGGATTTTTTATTATTTCCAAAAAGACGTTCCGTGAAGTTTTAGGTCATTCTGAGAACTTCTGTTTCTGCACATAAATAACACCATGGCAATTATGCTGAAAACAGCGTCAGTCCGGGTTAGTTCCATTCAAATCATGCAAGTTAGAGTCCAAAACAAGGGCAAAAGTGTTTGCAAAAGTAGATACGACGGAGACGTATCACCCTCCACCGTCTACTGTTCATCCTGCCCTCCACGGGGTGGTCCTGTTCATCCTGCCCTCCACGGGGTCCTGTTCATCCAGCCCCAACCGGCTCGATCAATCATGGTATTGTTCATCTAGA
>NC_041390.1:516065686-516128409 GCF_002162155.2 Triticum dicoccoides | reverse complement strand
AGTAGCGAAGGAATCGCTCGGTCGGGTTCAGTTAACAACCATCGATCGATCGCTCGGGTTCAATAACGCGTATCCTGCAGTGCAATCGCATGGGTTCAGTTAGAGCCCAACACCTCGCTCAGGTTCAGTTAGAGCCCAACGCCTCGCACCCACTTGCGTGCGTGTAAGATTGAAACGCGCATCGCTCGGCCCCGACCACCCACCGTAACCGGGAACACCCCGATATTTTCCTTGCCCTCGCTTCTACCACAGTTTTTTTCGTTATGGACGGCCCAAAGAATGTCATGCAACTGTGTCTCTGGCACGCCCAGGACGAAAAGCCCATTTTCTGTCATGATTTTTTGTCATAGAAGTAGGACCCCACCACATCTATGATGATACCGGGTTTTGTCACAATTATCGTCATAGAAGTGTCATAAGTATGACAGGAAAAAATTTCGTTCGGCCCAATATATCACAGATGTGTCTTTTTTTGTAGTGTTTATAGCCTCATATTTCTTCTCCTAATCTTTGGTTTAATTAGGCCAACTAGATTTGATTTTTCTTGCAAAGGGAAGAGGTGCTTTGTGGTGGGTTCGATCCTGCGGTGTCCTCTCCAAGTGAAAGAAGGGGCAGCGAGGCAGGCATGTATCATTTCTATTAAAGATAACAAGATGGGGACTTTTCCAACATGAATAGATCTTGTCTACATCATGTCATTGTTCTTATTGCATTACTTTGTTTCTCCATGAACTTAATAGACTAGATGCATGCTAGATAGCGGTCGATGTGTGGAGTGCTACATCTTGAGCTTGCATTGGTTTTTCCCTTGAAGAGGAAAGGGTGATGCAGCAAAGCAGAATAAGTATTTCCCTCACTTTTGAGAACAAAGGTATCAATCCAGTAGGAGACAATGCACAAGCCACGGAATACCTGCACAAACAAACACCAACTTGCACCCAACACAATAAAGGGGTTGTCAATCCTTTCACTGTTATTTCCAAAGTGATATCTGACATATATGGATAAACGGTAAAGTAATATTTTTGGTATTTTTAATTTATGGAACAGAAAGTAAGAGATTGCAAGTAAATAGGAAACTAAAATTGTAGATTGGAAACTTATATGATGGAAAGTAAACCCAAGGGCCATATGTTTCACTAGAGGCTTCTCTCAAGATAGAAAATATTACGGTGGGTGAACAAATTACTGCCGAGCAATTGGTAGAAAAGCACAAATTTATGACAATATCTAAGTCAATGATCATGAATATAGGCATCACGTCTGTATCAAGTAGACCGACTCCTGCCTGCATCTACTACTAGTACTTCACACATCGACCGACTCCTGCCTGCATCTAGAGTATTAAGTTCATAAGAACAGAGTAACACATTAAGTAAGATGACATGATGTACCAAATAAACTCAAGCAATATGATGAAAACCCCATCTTGTTATCCTCGATGGCAACAATACAATATGTGTTGGTTCCCCTTCTGTCACTAGGATCGAGCACCACAAGATTGAACACAAAGCTAAGCACGTCACCCATTGCAAGAAAAACCAATCTAGTTGGCCAAACCAAATTGATAGTTCGAAGAGACTTGCAAGGATATCAAATCATGCATATAAGAATTCAGAGGAGATTCAAATAATATTCATAGATAAGCTGATCATAAATCCACAATTCATCGGATCTCGTCAAACACACCGCTAGAAGAGTATTACATCAAATAGATCTCCAAGAACATCGAGGAGAACTTTGTATTGAGAATCAAAGGGAGAGAATAAGCCATCTAGCTACTAGCTATGGACCCGTAGGTCCATGGTAAACTACTCACGCTTCATCGGAGAGGCAATGGTGTTGATGTAGAAGCCCTCCGTGATCGAATCCCCCTCCGACAGAACGCCGAAAAAGGCCCTAGATGGGATCTCATGGGTACAAAAGGTTGCGGTGGTGGAAAAGTGGTTTCATGGCTCCCCTGGAAGGTTTTGGGATATTTGAGAATATATATAGGCGGAAAAAATAGGTTGGTGGAGTCACGAGGGGCCTACAAGGGTGGGGGCGCACCCTACCCCCCTGGGCGTGCCTCCCGACCTTGTGGACGCCTCGTGGCTTTCCTGACATGCACTCCAAGCCCTCTGGATGTCTTCTGGTCCACGAAAATCATCGCGAAAGTTTCATTCCGTTTGGACTCCATTTGGTATTCCTTTTCTGCGAAACTCTAAACCAAGGAAAAAACAGGAACTGGTACTAGCCTCTAGGTTAACAGGTTAGTCCCAAAAATCATATAAAATAGCATATTAACGCATATAAAACATCCAAAACATATAATATAATAGCATGGAACAATCAAAAATATTAGATACATTGGAGACGTATCATGGATTAATAGTATTAGATACAGGAAGGAGTCGGTCTACTAATCTTGGACGTGATGCCTATATATTGAACATCGCCTTGGATATCGTCATAATTATTTGTTCTTCTATCAATTGCGCAATAGTAATTTGTTTACCTACCGTGTGCTATTTCCCGAGAGAAGCCACGGTGAAATCTACGGCCCCCGGGTCTATCTTTATCATATTTCCTTCCCGGTCTATCTTTTGTCATATTTATTTTTAGATCTATATTTCCAAAAACCCAAAAATACCTTGCTGCATTATTTATTTATTTATTTCGTGTGTTATCGAGATCTATTTATCCAATCTATCACAAAACAATTTATCTTTTTACCGAGGAGGGATTGACAACCCGTCTTACGCGTCGGGTTTCAAGTATTTGTTCTTTGTGTGCAGGTACTGTTTACATAGTATTAATTGGCCCTCCTACTGGATTGATACATTGGTTTCATAACTGAGGGAAATACCTAGTGTAGTTGTGCTGCATCATCCTTTCCTCTTTGAGGAAATACCAACGCAGTTTCAAGCTGCATCATATACAACCAACCCATTGCAAAACCAAAGACACAAATCCCGCAGACATAAAGTGCCAACAAGAAGTAAGAGGGAAAACAACAAGTTCGGAGTCCCAGCCAGGACTTTAGGCAAGGAAAACGAATGTAAGCCTATCTAAAGCCTCAGAGAAGATTCTTGCCAGGCAATCCTAAGCAGCTCGCCCCACCGATGATCCATCGGTCGTAGGCATTCGAGTAATAGAGTTGCTTGAGCATCGAAACATGAGATATACGATTGATGAATCAGAGAAATGAGCAAACCCAGGATCCACATCACACTTTGCCATTTTCGCCCCTGAAATAAAAATTCATTGCATAAACGCCATAAGCCCCACAAGATGGCAGATGTAACAAAATTAATTGCAGCATATTTTCCTTTATGCCTCCAGAAAGAGTGCAACAAATCAAATGAACACGGAAGAGTAAGTTTGCATTGGAGAACATATAGTTGCATTAGAGAATAGTGTCCTCTTATGAAAAAAATGGTGTCGTTCCTCTAAAGCCAAAATGAGCAACATAGGACCGCATCTCGGCTAGAATACGAGTCCTGAAATTTATATTTAATTATTTCAACTGATTACCAAACATGTTAGCAATGATTTGTGGAGAACATAAGTTAATTAGGTGCCACCCTGGACGAGTAAATTATAGTAAAAATGATTTTCAATAGTCCCACTATAGTTGCAGAAGCAACATTTCGAGATGGAGCTCATGAGGTGTCAGGCAGGAGTAGAACTCATCAGCGATATATAGACACCGCCCTATCCCTGAGTTTGTGCAAGAGATGGATATCTTATTCCTTATTTTCTGTTTCTCTCCATATTTCCATTATCTATTTGTCCTACTAGTGATGTCTTCTCATTCCTCAAAGATCTCAATGTTGCATAGAAGGAGGGCGATGAATAATTGGTCTTTCTAGAGTACTTGATAGGTGGGTGGTGGTTGATACAATGTGCCCTAGCTGCAACGCGTGGGAAAATTCATGCACACTTACCACAAAAAATTACTTTGTTATAACCTGGTCGATCACCACAAGATAAGATTAACTAGTAAAAATATCAATTAGACTTCAACAATATTTCATATTTTGGTATAGCTCATTTTATCATTTTATAATTTTTGTTTCTATGTCTATTTATAACGCTTGGCAAAAAAAATTCTTTTCTAAATTATTCATGACTCATTCAGTTAATGTATGAACTTTATTAGTAGATTTATATATTGCACTTGGCAAAATTAACTACATTTTATACTTTTTCATAACTTATTTGTCGGAGTAATGGGCCACGGGTAGGCCAACCCGAGCCCCATAACCTTTCAAGACATCGGGGCAGGCTGCGCCCCTCAAGACCACAGGGCGAAGAGCCGCCTCCTGGGGAGTCTACGGCAAGGCGGCCAACTGCCCGCTCACGCCGAGTCCCAGGGGCGACTTCCAGAGAAGCCGGCTTTGGGGATTCGGCCGGAGACTCCGACAAACTGCGACCTCATCGAGGGGGACGGGGCAGGGGCATGGCTACAATGAAGCCCACTCCCCGCCCCTTACTAAGGGCGGGTATGGCTACAGCACGCCGTACTTGGGAAGATCTCCCTACGGCGTGGCACTGTTGCCCGGCCGACCCAGACATCAGCACCACTGTACCGGGTCCTGCGCCCACGATGGCCTGTCTGTACGGCCTGGAGGCAGCGGGGCCCACCAGTCAGCGAGACCATGGGAGATGGCGGAAGAACCGCCAGTTGGACCCGTCGAGAGTCGGCCCGGGAGAGTCAACCGAGCCCTCCCCCGGGGCCCACGCGCCATTAATCAAGAAGAGATGGGGAGTGGCCACAGTGATCGCCCGCCAGGCGGTGGGGCTGTTGCCACGACCCCATGACCGAGCTTGCGTCATCAGGAGCACAGCTACAGTAATCAGCAGCCGGCAAGACCCGCCCGCGGCGGACGCGGCCTGTCGGCTCCGTACCAGACTAGTCGGCGGGGCCCACCAGTCAGCGGGCCCCAGCAGTCGGCGGAGAAGTCGGAGGTCGGAGGCACTGACGGCTGGGCCCGCACCTAGTCAAATTACCATTGTACCCCTGGGGGTAGGCCTATATAAACCCCCCAGGGCACCCATGCAAAGGGTGGGATCCCAGTAGTTCTAGACCATACCAGATAGAAGGAGGGAGCTAGCCTTGCCCTCTCCTACCACCAGACACAGCTCAAGGAGCAACCGTGTAAACACTTGACCATAGTGATCATGCGGAGACCCCGCAGAGCAGCAGTAGGGGTATTATCTCCCCGGAGAGCCCCGAAGCTGGGTAAGATTCGCCGGCGTGCATGTCTTCGCCTCATCCCATTTCCAGGCACCGGCGACGTTCTACTCGCCCCCCCCCCCATGATAAGCCATCCGTTGGCATATGTCGCACCAAACCCCCGACATTTGGTGCCCACCGTGGGGCATGGTGCACCGCCGTCCGGAGATCTGTTCTGGACGGGAACCCTTTTCCTCCCTGGCGAGCGCAGCCAGCCAGGCACGCCAGACAAAGTTTGCGTCGACGCGCTGCGCGGCGTTGAGATCGCCTGCGCAGCCAGCTCCTTGGCCGAACTTTTCAGCGAGGTCCGCCTCTCTGATGAACCTGCGTCCAACGCAGGCGCAGGCGGCCCCGAAAACCTCCTCGCGGGCCTCCTCGATCAACTCCACGTTTCCGGCGAGCCTGCCGTGGACTTGGAGTCCGTAGGCTCCACCGACCCGATGCTGGTCGACTCCGACACCGCGTCAGTCGACACGTTCCCCACCAACGTGGTGGTCTACGACGAACCTCTCCCCCACGCGGAGAGCGACGGAAGCACCATCACTGAGGTGCTGGTCATCAGTCATGACGAGTTCCCTGGCGGAGGGGCGTCCGACTCACTCGGCGCGGCACTGCAAGACCTAGCTGCGCCCATTCCGGAAGATGCTGACGCAGAGACGTTAGAAGCGTGTCGCCTTCAACTTGTTGAAGGTGCAAAGAAGCTAGCCAACATGAGACGCTTGTCAGAAGCTTACCAGTGGGAGATGGATCGCGCTGTTGGCGGCTCGCCGGCCCCGGTAGGGCCCAGCCGCCTTGGCGCGGTTCAGCAGCGCGGCATAGCCATCGCCAGCCTATTTGGGGCTAGCCGCCCCGTGTATGCCACGCCAGCGGAGAACATCCGAGCTGCCCAGGCAGCGGTGGACGAGCTGGACAATTTTGAGGGCGAAGAGCGCCGCCTCATGACGGAGCGAGTCCAGCGGCTCCTCGACGCGGCCGCCGCGCAGAACGAGGTCGGCTGCCGCACAGAGTCGCCGCAGCGGCCAAACGACGACCCGCACCGAGATCAAGGCACGACGTCTCGGACGCCGACTAGCGGTGCCCGAGGAAGGAAGGACAAGGAGCCGGCTGTCAGCCACAGTCGGACTCGGATTACCATAGAGCACGACCGAGACGGCCGCTCGAGAGCAGTGGAACGACGGGACGACTGTCCGCCTCCCCCACCCCGCAAGGAGAGGCGAGTCTCCCCGCCGCCTGTTGTCCATCTGACTCTCGGTGACCGCCTTGGCCGCCGAGAAGGAGTTGGAGAGAATGACGCCCGCCACCGGATCGACCGACTTCACTGGTCCTTGGCGCTGGAAGAAGAAGACAAGCTGGGTCCGCCTTGTTTCGGGCCCCGCATTCAGGACGAGCCCTTTCCCAGAGGGTTCACGCTCCCAAGAGACACGCCCAAGTATACCGGCTCCGTGAAGCCGGAAGACTGGCTAGTCGACTACTTCATGGTTGTCAGCATAGCAAATGGCAACAAGCGTGTCACCGTAAAGTACGTTCCGCTCATGCTCCAGGGCACAGCCCGGACATGGCTGAACAGCCTAAAGCCCCGCAGCATCAATAGCTGGGTCGACTTCACTGAAGCATTCGTCCGCAACTTCACCAGCACGTACAAGCGTCCTCCCAAGCCTCTTCAGCTCTCCTTGTGCGTGCAAGGTCCTGACGAGTCGACTCGCGACTACCTCACGCGTTGGGCTGAGCTCCGGAACTCCTGCGAGGGCATGCATGAGGTGTAGGCCATCGAGTACTTCATAGCCGGGTGCCGAGAAGGCACCCTCCTCAAGCACAAGCTCCTCTGCGACGAGCCAGAAACCCTCGACGAGCTACTGATCATAGCGGACAAGTACGCTACGGCCGACTCCTCCATGAAGACGGAAATTCAAATCATCATGACTGGCAAAGTAGCTCCTCAGGCTCCAAGAACTCCGGCGGCAGACGCCGACCGACGACAACAGCAGGGCGACAACAAGCACAAGGCCCCGCAGCCGGCAGGTCGCGATCGTTGAAGCCCAGCAGCTAGAAGAGCAGCCTCCGCCCAAGCGACAGAAAGGCGGCAAGCTGAACTGGTTGACGGCCTTCTCCTACGAGCAGACCTTGGATGGACCTTGCAAGTTCCACAGCGGCGCGAAGCCGTCGAATCACACCACCTGGAAGTGCCACTGGCTTACCAGGATCGCCAAGGGAGACGACCTCCTGCCACCCCCGCCTGCTGGGCAGCCGCCTCCGCCTCCGCCCCAGCAGCCGGTAGTCAGGCCAGTCGGCACAGTACAAGACGAATACCCTGAAGAGCACGGAGCCTACGTGGTGTTCACCAGTGTGGCTGATGATCGACGCAGCAGGCGGCTGCAGCAACAAGAGGTGAACGCAGTAGCCTCAGAGACGCTAGAGTTCATGCACTAGTCTAAGAGGCCCATCAGCTGGAGCAGGGCTGACCATCCAGAAGTGATGCCGAGTCCGGGCTCCTACGCCTTGGTCTTGGATGCCACCTTTGCCACGGACAAATGGGCCGCGCATTTCTCGCGAGTTCTGATAGATGGGGGCAGCAACATCAATATCCTGTACAAGGACACCATGGAGAAGTTAGGAATCAAGCAGAGACAGCTTCAGAACAGCCGGACTGTGTTCCACGACATTGTTCCTGGGCTTTCCTGCTCACCAATCGGCAAGATCCTGATCGACGTCCTCTTTGGGGACAAAGATCACTTCCGAAGAGAGTCTGTTTGGTTTGAGGCAGTGGACCTTGAGAGCCCATACCATGCGCTACTTGGCAGGCCCGCCTTGGCCAAGTTCATGGCGGTACCCCACTAAGCCTACCTCAAGATGAAGATGCCCAGTTCTAGGGGAATTCTGACTATGGCCGGCGACTACCGGAAGTCGTCCGCTTGCGCGGCCGAGAGTAGTCGGCTGGCCGAGTCCCTGGTGATTGCAGCCGAGAAGCGACTCCTTGAGCGAGTTGCGGCGATGGCCGGCAAGCAGCCGGAGATATCGCCCGACCCGAAGGAGTCGGAAGCCGAAGGTTCGTTCAAGCCGGCCAAAGAGACAAAGAGGATACCCTTGGATCCGGAGCACCCAGAGAGGTACGCCATCGTAGGTGCAAACCTCGACAGCAAATAGGAAGGCGAGCTCGTCGATTTCCTTCGTGAGAATCGGGACATCTTCGCATGGTCTCCCAAGGAAATGTAGGTGTACCGACGGATTTCGCCGAGCACAAGTTACACGTCCAATCTGATGCAAAGATGGTCAGGCAGCCCCTGCGCCGCTTATCAGAAGAGAAGAGAAATGTTGTCGGAGAAGAGATAGCCCGACTACTAGCAGTCGGCTTCGTTATGGAAGTTTTCTTCCCGGAGTGGCTGGCAAATCTGGTCTTGGTGCTAAAGAAGAACAAGCAATGGCGAATGTGTATTGACTACACAAGCCTCAACAAGGCCTGCCCCAAGGACCCATTTGCTCTACCAAGAATTGACCAGGTGATAGACTCCACAGCCGGATGCGAGTTGTTGAGCTTCTTGGATGCATACTCAGGATATCATCAGATCTAGCTGAATCCGGCTGACAGATTGAAGACCGCCTTCATCACGCCGTTTGGAGCATTCTGCTGCCTCACCATGACGTTCGGCTTAAGGAATGCCGGCGCCACCTTTCAGCGTTGCATGCAGAAGTGCCTCCTCAAGCAGCTTGGCAGGAACGCCCACGTTTACGTGGACGACGTGGTGGTGAAGACGGAAAAGCGAGGAACACTGCTGGAAGACCTCAAGGAGACCTTTGAGAACCTGCGCCGGTTCCAGATCAAGCTCAACCCCGAGAAGTGTGTCTTCGGAGTACCAGCCGTCCAGCTGCTAGGTTTCCTGGTCTCTGAACGCGGCATAGAATGCAACCCGGTAAAAATCAAGGCCATCGAGAGAATGGAGGTACCCAGCCGACTGCTGGATGTGCAGAAGTTAACCGGCTGCTTGGCATCCATCAGCCGATTCATCAGTTGGCTGGGCGAGAAAGCTCTCCCCTTATACCAACTCATGAAGAAGACCACTTTTTTCGAGTGGAACCATAAGGCGGATGAAGCTTTCCATCAGTTGAAGAAGATGCTGACTACTCCACCCGTCCTCGCGGCTCCGACTCCCAAGGAACCTGTGCTCCTGTACATCGCCGCCACCAGCCGAGTAGTCAGCACAGTCATTGTAGTAGAGCGCAAGGAGGAAGGCAAGGCGCTACCTGTCCAGAGACCAGTATATTACCTGAGCGAGGTACTGTCGACCTCCAAGCAGAACTACCCCCACTACCAGAAGATGTGCTATGGCGTGCACTTTGCTGCCAAGAAATTGAAGCCTTACTTTCAAGAGTATCCAATCATAGTGGTTTGCATGGCTCCACTTGCCGAGATCATCGGTAGCCGAGATGCCTCTGGTCGAGTGGCCAAGTGGGCCATAGAGCTGGCTCCTTACACCATCTACTACCAGCCCCGCACCGCTATCAAATCATAAGCACTGGCCGACTTCCTCGTCGACTGGGCCGAGACCCAGTACCTACCTCCAGCGCCTGACTCCACCCATTGGCGGATACACTTCGACGGCTCCAAGATGCGCACTGGCTTGGGAGCCGGCGTCGTCCTCACCTCTCCCAAAGGCGACAAGCTCAAATATGCACTGCAAATCCGTTTTGCCGCCTCCAACAACGTGGCCGAGTACGGGGCGCTCATTCACGGGCTCCGGCTTGCCAAAGAACTTGGCATCCGCCGAATCTTGTGTTATGGCGACTCGGACTTAGTGGCCCAGCAGTCATCTGGCGACTGGGACGCGAAAGACGCAAACATGGTGAGCTACCGTTTCCTTGTGCAGCAACTCAGCGGGTATTTCGAAGGGTGCGAGTTCCTCCATGTGCCAAGAAACGACAACGACCAAGCAGACGCCTTGGCACGAATTGGCTCTACCCTCCAAGCAATACCATCTGGCGTCGCCCTTCAACGCCTCCTCAAGCCGTCTGTCAAGCCTTCACCAGAGTCAGACTCCATTTTTGTGCCGGCTCCTCCCGAAGACGGCGGATCCGACTCCAGAGCTCCGGCAGTCGGAACGGGGACTTTGGCGGGCGACTCCAAAGCTGCCATAGTCGAGCCCGGCCCGGGGACTGCGGTGACGGACTCAAAGATTCCAGAACTCGGCCCAAGGACCGCGTCGGTCGGCCTGGGGACTTCATCAGCCCAGCAAGCGGTTGTTGACTCCAGCCCGCCGCCTCCCAGCCCAGCCGCCGTCGTCCAAGTCGCAGTTCTGGTAGTCGAAGAAATAGCACCACCCTCATGGGCCCAGCCCATCCTCAAATTCCTGGTGAACAAAGAGCTACCAACTGATGAGACCTCAGCTCGGCAAGTACAACGTCGGGCGGCAGCCTATACCATAATCAATAGAGAGCTTTTCAGGCATAGCGTCACTGGTGTCTACCAGCGCTGCGTAGAGCCAGAGCAAGTCCAGGCGATCCTCAAATAGATCCATCAAGGCGAATGCGGCCACCATGCGGCTTCAAGAGCACTCGTCGCCAAAGCTTTTCGGCACGCTTTCTTTTGGCCGACTGCCTTGGAAGAGGCCAAGGAGTTGGTCCAAAAATGCAAAGGGTGCCAGAAGCTCAGCTCCAAGCCGCACTAGCCGGCTTCCGCGCTCAAGACCATCCCCATTGCTTGGCCTTTTGCAGTTTGGGGTCTAGACATGGTGGGACCATTCAAGACAGTACGAGGTGGTCTAACTCACCTACTTGTTGCAGTGGACAAGTTCACCAAGTGGGTGGAAGTGAAGCCAATTAAGAAACTGAATGGTCCGACTGCCGTGACCTTCATCACCGATATCACAATTCGGTACGGCATACCACACACCATCATCACCGATAACGGCACAAATTTTGCCAAAGGCGCCTTGGCCCGTTTCTGCGCAACACAGGGCATCCGACTGGACCTAGCGTCCGTCGCCCACCCGCGGTCAAACGGCCAAGTGGAGCGAGCAAACGGCCTCATCCTTTCCGGCATCAAGCCTCGGTTGATCGAGCCTCTGGAGCGCTCGGCTGGCTGCTGGCTCGACGAGATGCCAGCCGTCCTCTGGAGTCTGTGCACGACTCCAAACAAGTCAACCGGCTTCACGCCCTTCTTCCTCGTCTATGGTGCCGAAGCCGACATCCCAACGGACATAGAGTTCGACTCCCCACGAGTCACCATGTACACCGAGGAGGAAGCAGAAGACGCATGACAAGACGGTGTCGATTTGTTGGAAGAGGGCCGGCTGTTGGCACTCAGCCGGTCCAGCATCTACCAGCAGAGCCTGCGCCGATACCACAACAGGAAGGTTAGGCCAAGATCTTTCCAAGAAGGCGACCTTGTGCTCCGGCTGATCTAGCAAACAGCCGGCCAGCACAAGTTGTCGCCGCCTTGGGAAGGCCCTTTCATCATCAGCAAAGTACTAGGCAACGATTCCTACTGCCTGATCGACGCTCAGAAGCCCCGAGCACGCAAGAGGGACGACTCCGGCAAGGAGACAGAGCGGCCATGGAATGCAAATCTTCTCCGAAGATTTTACAGTTGATGCAGTATGTACCACGCTACCTTTTGTATTAAAAGTACCAAGACTTCGGGGCCCCCGAGACGAGCTCGGGGACTGCCCTCTTTTGTCTGTATGATAAAAATTATGCCTACAAGTATGTTACTCTTTTTCATGCCGCTTGGCACCGGGCTCGACAAGTCGGCCTGGGGACTTGCCGCCTTGCACTATGAAATGCTTCCTGCAGCCGGACAAGTAGTGTGTAACACCTAACCGTCTTCTGTCAGAAGCCGCAGCTCGCAGAGCGACTATACGGTGGGCAGAGGTAAGGTAGAATGGGTGCTCACATGAAAAATGGCTAAGGACTCAAAGCGTAAAACATAGCTCAAGACGGCTTCCAGACTTTCTCGCAAACTGACTCTCGGACAGTCGGATTGTCGTTTTCTATCCAACTTGCTCAAACAATCTTGAAATCGGCTAAGTACTTGCTTTCCCAAAGTAGCCTAGCACTTGATCCAGCAACAGTCCGCAGAGCGGCTGTCCGATTGGCAAGGCAGGCAACTAAGAGAAAGCGGCAAAGGAAAACAGCCAAAAGAACAATGAGCAAGAAACGATATATATATATATATATATATAACATAGGCCCTTGGCCGAATTGACGAGTAGAGGTTCAAAATACATCTCGCGGGTGGAATTGTGCGAATTAACAAGTTCTTCAAAAGACTACTGAAGCAGATAAAACAAAAGACACAGCGGCAGCTTAGGAGGCGGCAGACGGATTCGAGGGGTCGGACGAGGCGCCAGCGTCAGGCGTCGGGGCAGTCAGCCGGCTAGTCTCGGCTTGATCGCCTCCGGCAGCAGTCGGGTCGGTCGCACGCGGCTCGTTGCTGGAGGTGCGGTCGGGCTGAGGTTGGCCGTCTGCTCCGTCTTCTGGTGCCTCCGCCTCGCCCTCATCCTCCGCCTCGTCCTCCTCCTCGACGCTGGAGCCAATCACCTCCGCCGAGTCTTCGCTGTAGTCTGGGTTCATCCCAAACCACTCCGGCGGTACCTCCTCGCCATCTTCAGACCGCTCGGGGACGAAGATGCTCGTGTCGGTGTACTTGGCGATCGCCGCAGCACGCTTGATGAGGGCGTCTTCCGCAGCCGCCAGCTCCGGCTGGGCCTCCGACCGAAGCGTGGCCAACCGGTCTAGATCCAGCCCCGGGTACCACGCCTTGACGAACTCCAAGGCCCGGCGTGCTCCAGCCCGGGCCGAAGAGCCCTTCCAGGCCTCGAGGCGACCAACCGCGACCTCCAACCAGTTGGTCGTCAGGCTGGGGGTGCGCGGAGCCTGCATATCCGGCCAAAGGGAGGAAATCGCCTGGGCACCGACGCGCTGAAGCCGACGCAGCATCCGGTGAGCCGGCCAGAGGCAAGCCTCGATGCTTAAGATGTGCTCATCAAGAGTTCGGGGGGCATC
This sequence comes from Triticum dicoccoides, assembly GCF_002162155.2. NCBI lineage: Eukaryota > Viridiplantae > Streptophyta > Magnoliopsida > Poales > Poaceae > Triticum > Triticum dicoccoides. The sequence continues at coordinate 516,115,193 of NC_041390.1, read as the reverse complement.
GGCGGCGATCTCCGCGCCCTCCGCCCTCCGACTTTCACGATCGGCCTCGATGGCTTGGATAGCGGCCTGCGACTGCCCAGGGAAGAAGTCTGCAAAAGACACGAAGAAACGAAAAAGCAAGTCAAAAACTAGGAGTCGGTACGATCTAAGTCAGCAGCTCGAAGAAAGAAAATAAAGAGACTCACCATCAACGATGTCTTCAATCTCGTGGAAGCCGGAGGACAGCAGCGCCTCTTTGTCAGACCAGGAGGAGCGCTTGCTCGCGAACTCGGCCAAGAGGGCGGTTTCCGTCTCCTCCGCCTCCCTCTGCGACTTTGCAAGCAGGTCCTTCTGCTCTGCCAACTGAGTGGCCAGCAGATCGCGCTCTGTGGTGAGCCTGCTGCACTCCTCCCCTTTGGCGAGCAGGGTGGAGTTGGCTTCGCTCAGCTGCTATTGAAGAGCAGCGTTGGCTCCTGAAGGAAAGGAAGAAAGACAACAGTCGTCAATAAAGTAGGTCGCCGAGAAGATCCGGCCCGACTGCTCAGCAGTTGGCCCGAATCTCGGGGACTACAGCCCATGGGTGCGCTAGCATGCCCCCGCAGAGAAGAAAAAAGAGGGAAGGACTTACTCCGGCTCTCCGCCAAGTCGGCAGTCCGCTTGCCCAGCTCTTCAACATTACGGTTGAAGGCAGTGACGCGGAGGTTGTGGTAATCCTGCAACAAGCATCTCAGACAAAGTTAGTACCCAGAAGTTCATCAATTGGAATTCCAGGCCGCCTGCTCAGCAGCCGCCCCGAAACTCGGGGACTACATCCAATGGGTGCGCTGGCGCGCCCCCACAGAGAGGCACAAGAAAAACAAAGGCCCAAAGAAAAAACATACCTGGACGGCTGCCCGCGACGTGCAACTTTGGAGGGTGTCGCCCTCAGCGCGGAGCTTCGCCTGGACATCCAGGAGCGCCCGGTTCAGCGGTGAAAGTGCAACTATCCCTAGGTGGTTTTGGTAATTCATAACAACATATAGCTCATTGAGCTAATGCTATTCCAAGATGACTATTTCAGGAAAGCTCAATGATTGGCATGGCATGGATGTGAAAGTGGAACCCTCAAAATGCTAAGGACAAAGGATTGGCTCAAGCTCAAAAGCTCAAGACTGTTCATTTTATATTTTAGTGATCCAAGATCACATTGAGTCTTTAGGAAAAGCCAATACTATCAAGGAGGGATGAGGTGTTGCTTAATGAGCCTCTTGCTTCATGTGCTTAGTGATATGCTCCAAAACCCTCAACTACTTTCCCATATCCACATATGACCTAAACCCTAAGCCAAACTCGGTCCTACCGATTCTTTCTATCCGGCGCCACCGAGTTTCACTTGTCATAAGCCACTGCCAAACCCTAGCAATTCGGTTCTACCGATAGGGATCTCGGTCTCACCGAGATGGGATTGCAAACTCTCTGTTTCCCTTTCGTAACTTTACGGTCTCACCGAAAGAGCAAATCGGTCCCACCGAGATTGCAATGTAAACTCTGTGTTTCCCTTTTGTAACTTTTCGGTCTCACCGAAAGAGCAAATCGGTCCCACCGAGTTTGCCTGACCAACTCTCTGGTTAGCTTATTAACAAACTCGGTCTCACCGAGTTTGTGTAATCGGTCTCACCGAGATTACGTTATGCCCAAACCCTAACCATATCGGTCCTACCGAGTTGCATGTCAGTCCCACCGAAAATCTCTAACGGTCACTAGGTTTACCTTTTCGGTCCGACCGAGTTTGTTGATTCGGTCCCATCGAGATTGGAAAACTGTGTGTAACGGTTGAATTTTGTGTGGAGGCTATATATACCCCTCTACCTCCTCTTCATTCGTGGAGAGACCCATCAGAACACATACACAATTCCAACTCATATGTTCTGAGAGAGAACCACCTACTCATGTGTTGAGACCAAGATATTCCATTCCTACCATATGAATCTTGATCTCTAGCCTTCCCCAAGTTGCTTTCCACTCAAATCTTCTTTCCACAAAATCCAAATCTTATGAGAGAGAGTTGAGTGTTGGGGAGACTATCATTTGAAGCACAAGAGCAAGGAGTTCATCATCAACACACCATTTGTTACTTCTTGGAGAGTGGTGTCTCCTAGATTGGCTAGGTGTCACTTGGGAGCCTCCGACAAGATTGTGGAGTTGAACCAAGGAGTTTGTAAGGGCAAGGAGATCGCCTACTTCGTGAAGATCTACCGCTAGTGAGGCAAGTCCTTCATGGGCGATGGCCATGGTGGGATAGACAAGGTTGCTTCTTCGTGGACCCTTCGTGGGTGGTTGCTTCTTCGTGGACCCTTCGTGGGTGGAGCCCTCCGTGGACTCTCGCAACCATTACCCTTCGTGGGTGGAGCCCTCCGTGGACTCGCGCAACCATTACCCTTCGTGGGTTGAAGTCTCCATCAACGTGGATGTAGGATAGCACCACCTATCCGAACCACGGGAAAAACATCCGTGTCTCCAATTGTGTTTGAATACTCCAAACCCTTCCCTTTACATTCTTGCAAGTTGCATGCTTTACTTTCTGCTGCCAATATACTCTTTGCATGCTTGCTTGAATTGTGTGATAATTGCTTGACTTGTCCTATAATAGCTAAAATCTACCAAGAACTAAAATTGGGAAAAGGTTAAGTTTTTATTTGGTCAAGTAGTCTAATCACCCCCCCTCTAGACATACTTTCGATCCTACAAGTGGTATCAGAGCCAGGTTTCCATTTGCTTTGATCTCCATAGCTTTTGGTGGTCATAGCCTTGGTTTCACAACCTAGGAGAGTATGGCGTCTAGCGAGGGAAATTATCACCGTAGAGGTCCTTACTTTGATGGTACTAATTTTTCTAGTTGGAAGCATAAAATGAAAATGCATATTCTTGGACATAACCCCGCCGTTTGGGCTATTGTGTGTGTGGGTTTGCAAGGTGACTTCTTTGATGGGAAAGAACCAAACCGTGAAGCTACCGCGGATGAGTTGAAGAAGTTGCAATACAATGCTCAAGATTGTGATATTCTCTTCAACGGATTGTGCCCCGAAGAATTCAACAAAATCAGCCGTCTTGAGAATGCAAAGGAAATTTGGGACACTTTGATTGATATGCACGAAGGTACCGACTCCGTCAAGGAATCCAAGTTGGATGTGCTTCAAAGTCAACTTGACAAGTTCAAAATGAAGGATGGTGAAGGTGTTGCTGAAATGTATTCTAGGCTTGCTCTCATCACAAATGAGATTGCCAGCTTAGGAAGTGAAGAGATGACCGATAGATTCATCATCAAGAAGATTCTAAGAGCCTTGGATGGAAAATATGATACCGTGTGCACATTGATCCAAATGATGCCCAATTACAAAGATCTCAAGCCAACGAAGGTGATTGGAAGAATTGTTGCTCATGAGATGTCACATAAGGATAAAGAGGAACTTCACAACAAATCAAGTGGTGCCTACAAAGCCTCATGTGAAGCCCCTACATCATCAAGTGAGAAACAAAACTTCAATGAAGAATTGAGCTTAATGGTGAAGAACTTCAACAAGTTCTACAAGAGTAGAAGCAAAGATAGAAGCTTCAAGTCAAGATCCTACAATGACAAAAGATCTTCTAGTCGAGAGCGAAACTGCTACAGTTGTGGAAGACCCGGACACTATTCCAATGAGTGTACGGCTCCCTACAAGAGAAGAGAAGATTCTCCAAAAAGAAGAAGCAAAGAATCACCACCAAGAGAGAGAAGGAGTAGAGATGATCGTTATGAACGAAGATACTCACGGAGAAGCAAGGATTCGGAAAGGAAGGAAAAATCATCAAGGAGCTACACAAAACGAAGACATCAAGCTCATGTTGGTGAATGGGTATCCGGCTCCGACTCCGACAGCCACTCCGAGAGAAGTTATCACTCCGACTCCGAAGATACTCAAGATGAAGGTGTTGCCGGTCTAGCACTTGTGTCAACCAACTCCTACGACATATTTGACTCACCAAATGAAGGAATTGGAAGATGCTTCATGGCCAAAGGTCCTAAGGTAACACACCCCGAGTATGTTGATTTCAATAGTGATGAAGATGACTTGTTAGGTGATGATTTGCTTGTTGACAACTCTAGTGATGAATACTATGATGAAACGTCATGCTAATCAAGATAAAACGAATGAGAATGATAAGGAGAAGATTGAGGCTCTAACTAAAGAACTAAACACTCTTAAGTTAGCTCATGAAACTATCTTCGAAGATCATCGAGAACTTTTAAGAGCTCATGAGAAATTACGCTTTGAAAAGCTCAATCTTGAGCAAGAGCATGAGTTCTTAAAAGCAATCAATGATGATCTCCACAAGAAAAGTTCTTCTTACATTGCCAAGCGTTTACTCTTATCCACTTACATGCCTCAAGTCAAGTCTAGTAACAAGAACAAGAAAGATTCTTCCTCTAGCAGTAACAATGATCATGCTAAATCCAATATTGTTGCTTCTAGTAGTTCTCTTGATTCCACTAATGATTCTCTTAGCCAAGTTACACTTGAGCAAGAAAATAGCTTATTGAAGGGAATTATAGAGAAAGGAGTGTACAAAAGCCTTGCCGGGAGTAAGCAACTCGAGGAAATTGTGCGCAAGCAAGGAATGCACCGGAAGAATCAAGGTGTTGGTTTTGAACGAAAGTTCAATGCCAATGGAGTTGAGTGGGAAGAAGATCAATACCCCAAGACAAAGTTTGTTCCTCAACAAGAGAAGTATGATACTTCTTTCAAGGGGACACAAGCTCAAGATGATCTTCCACCACAAGACTACAAGCAAAAAGGCAAGGACAAGCTTCAAGAGGAAATTGATGCATTTGAAGAAGCTCCTAAGACCTTAGTCAAGTGGATTCCCAAGACTACTTCAAGTTCCACTTCATCAAGTACGACTACAACTCCAAGGATTCCCATCAAGATGGTGTGGATCCAAAAGAAGAAGAACTAGAGAGTTCTTGAGGGTGACTCCGCCAACATACTTCACTCTTATCATTTTGGCAAGAACAAGTGCAATCAACTTCCACATCTTGCACTAGTTCAAGGAGCCACAAACCCTCTTGTTGGTAAGACAAGGGACAAGGTAACCTAAAAGTTTTCATGGACATCATCTTGTGTGTGCATCACTCTATGTCTATGGATATCCTTGTTTGTTCCTTGTGGGACTAACCCATGTAGGTATTGAAAGTGCAATTCACTCAAATGGATAGCTCCAAGTGATCTACATCAACATTGAGCATCCACATCTTCAACATCTACATGAAGTCATCATCGACAAAACCCGAGGTTAGTTCATCCCTCTAAGGGGGGATATCACATCTAGGGGGGGCTTTACTCTAAGACTTGAGCTAAAGCAACTCTAAAGATGTGAACACAACAATGCTTTATGTAAAAGTGGTAACCCCACTTGAGCTTAAACGATGAGTATGACCTATGATCAAGTGTTCTCACTTGACTCCTAAGTCAATATACTCATATATAGATGACCTTGTCATCGCAAATTGCTTGATAGATGCTAGAATTAGTTGTGCATGCCTTGTCACATATTTTATTTGCCATCTTATTGTGTGAGCATGCTGGTTGCATATTTTACTCATTCGAGGACATCCACTTGTTGTTTTGATTGTTTGGTTTTATTTCCTTTTGCCAAGTGGATGGACAAGAATGCCTAAGAACCTCCTCTAGCTATCTATGCTTTTCTCGTCTCAAACTCTATTCATGCTACATCACAAAATTTGATCAAGTCAGATTCAAACCACTCTGTGTGAGGAGCGCTCGGAGTCCCCGATTCGTCGTAGACTTAAACTTCCAAAACCTCTTTATGATTCTCGGTCTGACCGATACCCTACTTTCGGTCCTACCGAGATCATTAAGTTGATCTAGGTTTTCGATCTCGGTGCAACCGATTTGAACCATTCGGTCACACCGAGTTGCAACAACTGTATACAGTTTTGCATCTCGGTGCCACCGAGTTTTTCCACTCGGTCACACCGACAGGGTCGGGCTATATATAGTCACGGGCAAAAATTTGGAAATTTCTCTGAACCCCTTTGCCCGCGCGATAGCCTGCTCTGCCAACTTGGTCTCCGGATCATCTCCTCACCGCCAGCCGCCTCCAGTCGCTGGTCTCTGTTGCCGTCAGCGGAAATTCTACCCCGCCGTTGCCGCCGTAGCGAGTCTCCGTCGAACTAGGGTATGGACTCGATCTTTGTGCTATTCCCCAATCCAATTCTTAGCACATTGTGATCATCATGATTCTTGCCACGTTTGTCAAACTTCTATCCAGTCAATGAACTCGTAGATTAGGTTTAATTCGAAAATTTTAGGGTTAGGTTTCCGCCGAAACCATCTTGGACCCACCGAGTTGAAAAACTCGGTCCCACCGATTTGGCTTATGCCATTGCACAAGTGAGACTCGGTCTGACCGAGAATTACTTATCGGTGTGACCGATTTTGGAACTCTGTGAAACCCTAGCACTCTCGGTGCCACCGAACTGTGACTCGGTCTGACCGAGTTCACCAGTTTAGGTGCCAAAACTGCTTCGGTATCACCGAGTTTAGAAATCGGTAGATCCGAGATGCTTTCAGTGGGAAACTAAAACTAAGTTTTTGAATTATTCTTTTGCAAAAATCTCTGCATTTTGTGATGCTCATCCACTCTACCTCATCTATAAACTATTCACAGGGTCAGCAGTCAGCTTGTTCATCATGTCAGACCAAAGTGATAGCCAGAACATGTCAGAACAGCCAGTGCAGATGAGTGAGGGCACTAGTCCCTCAAGTTCTTCAGATGAAGGTAGCAGGAGCACCCCTAGCAATCTGCCAAAAGCTGCCACAAGACAAAGGAAGAAGAGAACCTCATAATCAGAGGATGAGGACTATGTGGCAAAAGAGGAAGCAACTTCAAAGAGAGTAGTGCTCGAGAAGGAACATGGCTCAGCTCAAGGCACAAAGCCAGGATTGAAAATCAAAAGGCCAGCAGGTAGGCAGCCTATGCCAAAGGCCAGAGCCTCAACTCAGATTCTTGAAAAGCCTGCAACCATAGAGCCAGTTGCTGCTGAAGGAAAGAAAAGGAAGGAAAGGGTCAAGAAGACCATAGCCAGAGTGCTTGGAAAGGCTTCCATCATGGAAGAAGAGGAAGAAGAGGAAGAAGAAGAGGTTGCTGCACCAGCACCTAAGGCACCCAAGCTAATGGGTGATGCTATCAAATCAGGGGCTACTGCATCTAAGCCCAAGGAAGCACCCAAGGCTGCATCAAAGGTCAAGACAGCTCCAAAGAGAAATACGAGGAGCATACCTGCAACTGAAAAGAACAAGGCCCCAGTGCCTGAAGCTGCTGAAGAAGATGATGAAGAGCATGTTCTGAGAAAGCTCAAGCCCAAGATCCCAGACCACAATGATGCTCATCCTGTGGCTGAGGACATGAAGCTCAAAAGAGACTCAGGGCTGAGGAAGTGGAGAGAAGCAGATCCGTATGCTTCAAGGAGAAGAACTGATGTTGATTACAGGTTTCACACTAAGGAACAGCAGGACTTCTATGAGACAGTTTTGTTGGACAAGAAGCCCATAGTTTGTGACATGAGATGGGTTGATTGGGAGTACATCAAGGACAATGAAGAGCACTATCCTGGAGTGCAAGACAGCTTGAATGCTTGTGGAGTAGAAGACTTTGTTGGGCAAAAGCTCACAAAATGGAACGAGGAACTTATTATGCAATTCTACTCCACGGCACACTTCTATCCAGATGGTAGGATAACTTGGATGTCTGAAGGTACGAGGTACCAATCTACAGTTGCTGAATGGGCTCAGCTGATCAATGCCCCAGAAGAGCAGGAAGATGACTTGGATGTATATGCCAAGAAGAAGATGGACCACAACTCTATGTCCAACATGTACAAGGAGATTCCAAATGAAGCACTTGATACGTTCAAGTTTGGCTTAGTGCATTATCTTCTGTCAGGGCTGCCAACTATCAACTGGATCCTTAGGCACACCTTGTTGCCCAAGTCAGGTGATCACAAGATGATCAAAGGCCATGCGATCAATTTGCTTCATATATTTGATGTGCCACAGAAGTTCAAAGTGATGAGCCTTATGGTAGAGACCATTAAGAGGACAGCAGCTGATCAGAAGAGGAGCTGTGGATATGCCCCACAAATTCAGGAGTTAATCAACTCCAAGATGGGCACAGGCATATACTTATTGGACAAGGAAAACCTGCCCATCCATCCAGATTTTGAAGATGTCATGAATGAGAATGAACCATCATCTGCACAAGCACAAGCAAAGAAGGAGAAGGCAAGGAAGGAGAAAGCTGCCAAGATGCCAACTCAAGAGGAGGCATCTGAGTATTTCTTGAAAACCAAACAAGAGCAGCTTGGTTACTTGATTGCATCCACGCTGAGGATTGAGCAAGGACTGGCCACCCTCACTCAGAATCAGCAGAGCTTAGAGAGGATCATGGAACAAAAGTTCTATGACTTGGATGTCAAAGTAACAGAGATTCAGTCTGCAGTGGAACAACTTCAGGATGACATGCAGGAGAGGAGAGGCAAGAGTACAACTGATGCCTTTGCCAGAGTGCCACGAGGTCCGAGGTCGTCTGCAGAGCCAGTTGCTGACCCCAGAGCCACCACGTCTGCACCAGCTACAGCCTCAGTTCCACCAGCTCCAGCGTCCACTTCAGCCTCGACTCTGACCACGTCTACAGAAGGCTTCGTCCTTGGAGTGCTCCGGACTCCACCACCACCAGAAGATCAAGCCTGAGCATCGATCTAGCACTATGCATTTTCTAGGAACTTTTTGGTAACTTGTTGCCAAAGGGGGAGAAAAATGTATAGATCATAGGCTTCGAGAGAAAGAGTGTTGCTTTTTTCTCTCTTGTTTTATTTGGTGGTTTTTCGAACTTTGTTTGCTTTTGAGTGCTTGAGATACTATGCCATTATCTGTGAGACATTGATGATTATGTGTTTGATCATAAGCTACACTTAATGTTTGCTTAATATTATCATCTTATCTATCTTATGTGATCATTCACTATTCTTGGTGATGAGTGCATGTATTTCATGCTTATCATTTTAAGCGCTCCACCAAGATGTATGTGACATGGAAGAGTAACCCATGACTCTGACTCTTTGTGCATTTGCAGTCCAAAGCAAATTTTAAATATGCACAAATTTAGGGGGAGCTCTTACTTGTCACATACTTCTCAAAGCGACGATATATTTCATGCTTATTATCATTTGTCGAAGCTTTTATCTATATGTTGTCATCAATTACCAAAAAGGGGGAGATTGAAAGTGCAACTATCCCTAGGTGGTTTTGGTAATTCATAACAACATATAGCTCATTGAGCTAATGCTATTCCAAGATGACTATTTCAGGAAAGCTCAATGATTGGCATGGCATGGATGTGAAAGTGGAACCCTCAAAATGCTAAGGACAAAGGATTGGCTCAAGCTCAAAAGCTCAAGACTCTTCATTTTATATTTTAGTGATCCAAGATCACATTGAGTCTTTAGGAAAAGCCAATACTATCAAGGAGGGATGAGGTGTTGCTTAATGAGCCTCTTGCTTCATGTGCTTAGTGATATGCTCCAAAACCCTCAACTACTTTCCCATATCCACATATGACCTAAACCCTAAGCCAAACTCGGTCCTACCGATTCTTTCTATCCGGCGCCACCGAGTTTCACTTGTCATAAGCCACTGCCAAACCCTAGCAATTCGGTTCTACCGATAGGGATCTCGGTCTCACCAAGATGGGATTGCAAACTCTCTGTTTCCCTTTCGTAACTTTTCGGTCTCACCGAAAGAGCGAATCGGTCCCACCGAGATTGCAATGTAAACTCTGTGTTTCCCTTTTGTAACTTTTCGGTCTCACCGAAAGAGCAAATCGGTCCCACCGAGTTTGCCTGACCAACTCTCTGGTTAGCCTATTCCCAAACTCGGTCTCACCGAGTTTGTGTAATCGGTCTCACCGAGATTACGTTATGCCCAAACCCTAACCATATCGGTCCTACCGAGTTGCATGTCAGTCCCACCGAAAATCTCTAACAGTCACTAGGTTTACCTTTTCGGTCCGACCGAGTTTGCTGATTTGGTCCCACCGAGATTGGAAAACTGTGTGTAACGGTTGGATTTTGTGTGGAGGCTATATATACCCCTCCACCTCCTCTTCATTCGTGGAGAGAGACATCAGAACACATACACAATTCCAACTCATATGTTCTGAGAGAGAACCACCTACTCATGTGTTGAGACCAAGATATTCCATTCCTACCATATGAATCTTGATCTCTAGCCTTCCCCAAGTTGCTTCCCACTCAAATCTTCTTTCCACAAAATCCAAATCCTATGAGAGAGAGTTGAGTGTTGGGGAGACTATCATTTGAAGCACAAGAGCAAGGAGTTCATCATCAACACACCATTTGTTACTTCTTGGAGAGTGGTGTCTCCTAGATTGGCTAGGTGTCACTTGGGAGCCTCCGACAAGATTGTGGAGTTGAACCAAGGAGTTTGTAAGGGCAAGGAGATCACCTACTTCGTGAAGATCTACCGCTAGTGAGGCAAGTCCTTCGTGGGCGATGGCCATGGTGGGATAGACAAGGTTGCTTCTTCGTGGACCTTCGTGGGTGGTTGCTTCTTCATGGACCCTTCGAGGGTGGAGCCCTCCATGGACTCGCGCAGCCATTACCCTTCGTGGGTGGAGCCCTCCGTGGACTCGCGCAACCGTTACCCTTCGTGGGTTGAAGTCTCCATCAACGTGGATGTAGGATAGCACCACCTATCCGAACCACGGGAAAAACATCCGTGTCTCCAATTGCGTTTGAATTCTCCAAACCCTTCCCTTTACATTCTTGCAAGTTGCATGCTTTACTTTCCGCTGCCAATATACTCTTTGCATGCTTGCTTGAATTGTGTGGTAATTGCTTGACTTGTCCTACAATAGCTAAAATCTGCCAAGAACTAAAATTGGGAAAAGGTTAAGTTTTTATTTGGTCAAGTAGTCTAATCACCCCCCCCCCTCTAGACATACTTTCGATCCTACAAGCGGCCCTGTGCCGCCTCCTCGCACCCACCCAATAGGTGCGGCGCTCGTCGCTTCGGCGTCTGGAGCGGCCGAGCTGGCGGTGCCGGCTTCCAGGGGCGGGGTGCCGAAGTCGCCTTCTCCAGAAGACGGCGCGCTGGCGAGCCAACCTGGAGGAGTAGCCTCGCCACGGCCTCGTCTTCGGTCGGCGGCACCGGAGGGTCCGCTGGCTGCTCGCCTTGCACGCCTTCAGACGGCGGTGGAGGCAGTGGCGGAATGTTCACGCCCGGAGTAGAGGGCTCGCCGCCTTCCCTCTCCTCGACGAGGTTCCCCCCGCCGGCTTCTCCAGTCTGCCCTGTGAACTCCGGGGGTGGCGGCGCAGAGTTCAGCGGGGTAACAAGCAAGGCCGACTGGCGGTGTGCGGCTTCCTCAGCCTGCTGCTTCACCGCGGCGGCGTGCGGCTTCCTCAGCCTGCTGCTTCGCCGCGGCGGCGGCTTCGGCCTCCGCTAGTTTCTTCTTAGCGGAGGCCTCCGCCCTGTCGGCCTCTGCCTTCTCCAGGTGGAGGGCTTCTTCTTCATTGCGCTTCTCCTGCGCATTCCGCTCCATCGCCTCCTGGAGGTCGGCAGCGGGGTCTATCCGCCGAGTGGTGGCGGGCGTCTCCGCTGACCCCATGACGGAGGCGGCGGTGACCCGCTCAAGAGAGAGGGGAGCCCTGAAGAAAGAGGGGCGAGCAGAGACTCAGACAAAACACGAAGAAAGAATAAACTTTGAAGACAGAATACTTACGCAGAGACCAACGACGGCTTCGTCACTTCCTTACGGAAGCGGATGGCCTTCGCGGCTACCTCGTCCTGCCGAGTCGCCGCAGCCGAGCCCTTGGGCTTCTTCGGTCGGCTGCCGAACAAAGTCGGCACAGCCCGGCGCTTCTTCCCGCCGCCTGGAGCGCCCGACGCGGCAGAAGAGCCCGCGTCCGGCTGGCTGGCTCCTGGCCGATGGCGAGGGGCGATTCCTCCCTCGGTGTCGTCTTCAGGCCAGTCGGCGAAGGTAGCCGAGGGCCTAAAGTCGCCTGTCGTCCCTCCTCCTCCCTCGGCGTCGTCTTCCAAAGCCGCCGCCCCCAGATCGGGGTCGTCGACGTCGCTCTCCGCCCGGTCAGCGACGAACTCACGGGCCGGCCCCGAGGTGCCGGCTGGTGGGTGAAGAAGGGGATTCTAACCAAAGCCGACTAATCAGAACAAAACTCGGCAAGAAGAAGGCAATCCAAAGAAAGAAAAGAAAGGCGACTCACCACGGGCGGGGGGTTGGCGCGGGAGTATGGCTCCTTGCCGAATCGCCAGTCCTCCGGGAGCCTGCTCTCCAAGAGGTAGTTCACCATAAGGGCCACCTCTTGGTGAGGCATGTCCTTGGTGCACACCCGACTCGGGTCGCGGCCCCCGCTCATCTGGCATATCATGTGAGGGCGGCCTTGGAGTGGAAGAACTCGGCGCGAGACGAAGGCGGACAGCAGGTCCGGACCAGTCAGACCCTCTGACTACGTCAGCACTCGGAGTCGCGTGATGACGCCGGCTCCCGCAGGCGTCAGCGACCTGGCCCGGTACGACCAGTTGGGCAGTCTGCCAGCCGGCGGGCCGGCTTCGAAAGCAGGCAGATTGACCCAGTCGCCCCTCGTGGCGACTTTCCTGACGTAGAAGTAGGACCTCTGCCACATCTTCACCGACTTCAACAGCGAGATGTAGGGGAAGTGGTTGTCGGCTCATGTCCTTCGCACGGCGATGAAGGCGCCGCACTAAGCCGGCACGCCCGTGGCCTGGGTGCCGAGCTTGGAGAAGAAGAACTCCCTCCAGAGCTCGAGGGTGGGGAGGACTCCGAGGAAACCTTCGCACAGAGCCACGAAGGCGGACAGTAGCACCACTGTGTTGGGGGTGAGGTGGTGCGGCTAGAGGCCGTAGAACTCCATGAACGACCGGAAAAAGCTGCTCGCCGGCAGCCCCAGCCCGCGCAGGCAGTGCGAGCGGAAGATGACCCGCTCACCCTCCTGCGGGGCGGGGGAAATCTCCCCCTCCGGCGCAAGACACACCTGCACGCGGTCTTCGCCGGGAAGCCGACGGGTCCGGCGGAGGAACTCGATATGGTCTTCATGGACTTCGGAGCCGTCCCAGGTGCCGGAGCGCACTGGGGGAGGCGCGGCAGTGGAGGAAGAACTCATCGCGAGCTGTCACCGCAGCGTTCGCCGGAGCCTGGGCGTGCGACGGAGCGAAGAAGAGAAGAGGAAGCAGGAGAGCGAGGAGCTGCGAGGAGGAAGAAAGCAGGGGGTAGTGGGAAGGAGGGGCGCGCGTGCCCCCCTCTTCCCCCTACTTATAGCCCCGTGGGCTGCGAAGCCGAGGGGGCGGACATGGGGATTTACTACGCCCGCAACCCCACGACCCCCACGATCCACGTAAAGTTACTGAGCGCAGTAACTTCACGGGAATCCCAACCATCCACCGGGGTCGCAGCGGATCCGCTCGGGCGCCGAGGCGCGGTAGTGGCGGGCCCCGCCTACGGGCCTGTCCCGTCGCGCGCGTGGGCTGGCAGGACGGCCTGGCCACGTGCCCTCGCGTGACAGGCCAAGAACGGGCGGCGGCCTGGAAGCTTAGCTAGCACGCCACTTGAAATCCCGCCGCGACGTTCGAACTACTGAGCAAGTCGGAATTGAGTGAGCCCGAGTTGGGCGAGTCCGACTCCTTCTAGTCAGCCCGGTAGAAGTCAATCAAGACCATGTGTTGAGCACCCGGAAAGAGAAACTGCTGAGGCTTCTCGGTCTATCGTCCGCGGCGCCTCACCAGCTTCGGGGACTACTGTCGGAGTAATGGGCCACGGGTAGGCCAACCCGAGCCCCATAACCTTTCAAGACATCGGGGCAGGCTGCGCCCCTCAAGACCACATGGTGAAGAGCCGCCTCCTGGGGAGTCTACGGCAAGGTGGCCGACTGCCCGCTCACGGCCGAGTCCCAGGGGCGACTTCCAGAGAAGCCAGCTTTGGGGAGTCGGCCGGTGACTCCGACAAACCGCGACCTCATCGAGGGGGACGGGGCAGGGGCGTGGCTACAATGAAGCCCACTCCCCGTCCCTTACTAAGGGCGGGCATGGCTACAGCACGCCGTACTTGGGAAAATCTCCCTGCGGCGTGGCACTGTTGCCCGGCCGGCCCAGACATCAGCACCACTATACCGGGTCCTGCGTCCATGACGGCTTGTCTGTACGGCCTGGAGGCAGCGGGGCCCACCAGTCAGCGAGACTTCGGGAGATGGCGGAAGAACCACCAGTCGGACCCGTCGGGAGTCGGCCCGGGGGAGTCGGCCGAGCCCTCCCCCGGGGCCCACGCGCCATTAATCAAGAAGAGATGGGGAGTGGCCACAGTGATCGCCCGCCAGGCGGCGGGGCTGTTGCCATGACCCCATGACCGAGCTTGCGTCATCAGGAGCACGGCTACAGTAATCAGCAGCCGGCAAGACCCGCCCGCGGCGGACGCGGCCTGTTGGCTCCGTACCAGACCAGTCAGCGGGGCCCACCAGTCAGCGGGCCCTAGCAGTCGGCGGAGAAGTCGAAGGTCAGAGGCACTGACGGCTGGGCCCGCGCCCAGTCGAATTACCATTGTACCCCTGGGGGTAGGCCTATATAAACCCCCCAGGGCACCCATGCAAAGGGTGGGATCCCAGTAGTTCTAGACCATACCAGATAGAAGGAGGGAGCTAGCCTTGCCCTCTCCTACCACCAGACACAGCTCAAGGAGCAACCGTGTAAACACTTGACCATAGTGATCATGCGGAGACCCCGCAAAGCAGCAATAGGGGTATTATCTCCCCGGAGAGCCCCGAAGCTGGGTAATATTCGCCGGCGTGCATGTCTTTGCCTCATCCCGTTTCTAGGCACCAGCGACGTTCTACTCGCCCTCACAATGATAAGCTATCCGTTGGCATATGTTGCACCAAACCCCCGATATTATTATATCAAAAACCAAGGCTAGCTCGAGTGGCTAGGATTGGGCTGATGCACCCAACCTTCCAGAATTTGATCCCACTCTGGAGGAGTTCTGGTATTATCCCCTTCTAATTAAAAACCTATTCTACGAGTTTACTACTTGAGTTAATAGATTTTACTATTACAAGTAGCAAAAACGATCACATTTTTTACCTTTTCATAACTCATTCCACTAACATATTGTTTAAATTAGTATAGTTTTATATTACACTATGCAAAATTAACCACATAATGTTGCAAATAAAATTTAAGATTAGACTTTTCTTGGCATACTTTTTTGTTGTTTATCGTTACAATTATACATGCTGGAGCTTAAATTCATAACTTTTAAGGAATGTTAGATTAATTACTTCTTTTCAACACATTGTCACTTAAAAATTATTGAAGTCAATATTCTTAGTATGAGAAAGAAAAAGAGCAAATCACATATCCCCATGGATTAATTTATGCATCGGATGAATTATATATAACTGTTTGAGAATATGGTCTAACAAATCTCTATGTAGAGGTTTCTAGAGTAAATGATGGTCAATTTTAGGTGCAAGCCAATAGAAAATTCAAAAGTGTACCTATCGTTAACAAAAAAATGATTTTTCCTCAAATAGTTGACAATACTTTTTCATTGCTTCTGATATGTGGTTGAATTAGCGTCCTTTATGTTCTAGTAATACACACATGTTCTATATTCAATCGTATGGTATAAATGTTTTCTCGTGATTTGATCTACCATATGCAGAAAACAATGCAAGTTGACCTATGTAATATTTAGTGACCACATCTACCTCTTAAGCCACTTGAAACCAACTTACTAACTGACCAAAATTTGTGTATCCATGTGTTGATTAGAAAAACCACCTATATTTCCCATCTAATTCCATTGAAGTTGGTTCTCGTTAGTGAAATTGACACCCTAGCGACACGAGTAGAGAAAATTATATGTTTTGTTTTTGCATAATATAAGCTTGTGTAATCTTTATTTTGAATAGGAGTATCGAAGTAGACTAATGTTTATGTATATTGTGATTTTATTGAAAATTACATCCAAATGAATCTAGCTCATCGATCAAATGGATGTCAGAATGGTGGGAACAAACGTAAATGCAAGCCACCACTTTTGTTCCGGTTAGGTCTCTATGGATGACAAATTGGCTTCATTTTCTGCACCTTAGCCAAAGAGGAATGCTTGTTTTAAATAGTGCTTAAAATTACAGCGTACTGATCTTTGAATGTGTTATTACCTAGTCACATTTATCCTCTCAAAGTATCAGTTGAAAGCATTCCTTAATCGAGAAGGTACACCAATACGGGAAAATAAATTTATTTGGTCTTGTAAGGCCATCCCAAAGCCAAGAGTCATCATGCTTGCACAAGGAGAAGGGGCTTGTGTTCAAAATGGAACATAATAAGACTAGTTATTAAGGGAAAATGACTTTAGTTGTTTGATGATAGAATCAATATGGGGCATTTTAAGAAGAATTTTGGTGAGATCTCATGCTCCCTAGAATGAAGGAGGCATTTTAAGATGAATTTTTGTGTGATATCATGTTCCCTAGAGTGAAGGGGAGTCTTGGCGCAATGGTAAAGCTGCTTCCTTGTGACCATGAGGTCACGGGTTCCATGTCCTGAATAAAGCCTCTTACAAAAATGTAGGGAAAGGCTGCGTACAGTAGACCCAAAGTGGTCGGACCCTTCCCCAGAAACTGCGCAAGCAGGAGCTACATGCACCGAGCTGCCCCCCCCCCCTAGCATGATCCCTAGAATGAATGATACTTGTTGGTAGCACATGCTCATTTGTTTTCCATATGCCCACTTTGAATATCCTCAAAAATACTAAATATTCAGGTAGATGTGGTAATTCACCATGTGGGTTTGCTCACTTAGATTACATTGATGTGAGGTAGAAACATCTTATGTGGGGTAGTCGTTATGCATCAAACCATGCATGAGTAACACGTGAAAAGGTTAAAAGAAGAACTCTTAAGATTGATTCATAGAATGCCTACAAAAGTTAAATGGTCTTTCCTTCAACAAATACTCTGGGTGAAAGGTTTCTCTCCCACATGGTGCTAGCGGATTTATAGGTTTGTTGTTAATGGTAACATTGCCATAAATGTTTGAAAAGTAAATCTAGCATCACAATTGTAGGTTTTTGTTGATTATTGACCAAAAACATAAGAAACTAATCATTCTATCAAGTATGTAAGGTTTTAGTACTTTGCTTCGTGACTCCTAAAAATGAGAAAATCCATGTGAATGGGTATGTATTTAATAGACTTTTGATGGAATCAAACCCATATCATGTTGTGTGGTTTCCACAAGGGCACCTCAACTTAATCTAAGTCTTATCATATTTCCAAAATCTTCAATCCATCCCTCGAGATTTCTTGTGATAATCTCTCCAATCCACAACTTTAATTGTGCTAGTGTCAGCAACATGTTGGTTGGAGGGTCTAGTCGTGGCCACTTCAGATCACCTGGCCAGAGCTTCGACTATAAATAACACCTACTCTCGTAGAGAGCAAGTGGTTCCACGAGTGAAATTTCACCGAGTCACCAACAGCATTCCTTCCTTATGATGATTTCCCAACCAATCTGAAGTGTGCCACAAGATCTACTTGTTTCCTCCCTATTGTAGGGTCGGACATTGAGTCGGAACATTCGAACCAGTATCCAATATGTGTCTAGTAGCTACTGGATAACCTCGGAGGCTGTCTTAGAGCATTTCTCAGAAACTCTGGAAGGTCAGAACATACAACATGGTTGGAACATCTGACTTTACTGAGTGGGCTATAATGGGAAGATTTTATCTTTGATTGTAAATGGCCTCTTCTTCCACCTTTGGAAGGTGACGAACACAGCGCTTCTCACACAATTGATTCCAAACCTTCAATCTTTGATTCCTCCCTCTGCAGCCAACCAATCCACTCCATATTTTAGAGAGAGCAAGAGGAGCACCCGATCTATACTTCCATCCAACCAAAACTCAAGTCCATCGATGCCTCATGAGATCATTGCAAGTCTTGTTATTCTTGGGTCCATGGTGAACCCTAGACAGTTGTGGTTTCCCAGGCGCTTCCAAGTCACGCGGTTGTGCCTCGAGATCGTTTGTGAGAGTTTGGAGCTCACCCAAAGAGCTACCCCTAATGGAACAGAACCAAATCATTTGTTGCTTGTGGTTCTCGGAGAAGAAGGTGAGGCACTCGTTGTCATGGGAGCATTCGTTGTTCCCCCTCTCCAACGGAGATTAGCACACCCCAAGTGTGTGAACTTCAAATTACATCATTGTCTCCACCACTTTCGGTTGTCTCTTTACCTAACATTACTTGTTGTTTCTACTTGATTGTGTGTTACCTTCTGTGTAGCTTACTAGCTTGTTGTAACACATCATATAGGGTTGTATCACCTAGTTGCATTTCTAGAAAACTTACATTACTGCACTTGACTCTAAAATCAACTAGAAAAAAAATCAATTTGGTAGCCACCTATTCACCATCCTCTAGGCGAATTATCATCATCTTTGATCCTTCACAATAGTTTCAACTTGGAATGAAATTATTCATGTCTTAACCAAGCTATCTTTTCCTCGCAATATTTATGTTCTGTAACTTGATGTGTTTTGAGGAATTATTCTTTGTGCTGGACTTTACCGTTTTTCTATCTAGTTCTATAGCCGTTGTGGAGACTATGTTTCAGCTCCAATATTTTTGTTAGGTACTTGTGTGCTCAATTCATGCGAAGACTTTGCCTCTGTTCTACTAGTTAAATCCGTTATCATCTACTTGATCTATTTTACTACTTTCCTAGTCTAATTTAGTATTCACTTAGTAGGGCTGGTTCGAAGTGTACACCAAACCTAATTGCCCGCACGCGAGTGATACTTCACCTTCTTCTGCCACGTGCTTGCATTATGTTTTTGGTAGCTTGATCCTCCATACAGTTTGCACTGACATAGAAACCCACCTGCAGCATGACCACCAAGACCCACCAAATTACACACCATTAATGGCGCTCCTGAATACTCCAATTCCGCCACGCCATATCATCACATGTCGTCGCCGAATATAAAAGCCCGGTGGTGACGCGCTCTCCTCGCAACTGTAACCCTACAATCGCCTTGTCTCCTCAGGTTATGTGACCTCGACTAGTAGATGTAGCTAGTAGTGTTGAATAGCGACATTGCCTATGTTTAGTATTTTATTCAGTGTTTGAACTCTTAAAACTGAAACTGGGCATTTCGACCAAATGGAAAAAATGAAGGTTGCGGTTTGGCAATTATGTGTTTGTGCATAGGCCTATAAGCCTCAAAACAATTATGGAGCGCCCTCCATGCAGCTTGACTACTCCTTTTTTGGTGATCTTTGGCGGCTCAACTAAAGTTGTTGTTAAAAGATAAACTTACAGGTTTCCATTACAACTGATTCGTGGTTTCAAGATATCTTGTGGGCACATACATCACAAGCCATGCTCAGTTGATAGTGGGGCAGGTAGCGACCAAATTAGGTTTCACAAACTCCATAATGCTTATTTCCATCATCTCAACCATCAATCACATATGCTACTGATACGACTCCAACATATCTATAATTTTTGATTGCTCCATGCTATATTATCAACTGTTTTGAATTTTATGGGCTTTATTATACACTTTTATATCATTTTTTGGGACTAACCTATTAACCCAGTGCCAGTTTCTGTTTTTACCTTGTTTTAGGGTTTCGAATAAAAGGAAAATCAAACGGGGTCCAATTGACCGGAAACTTAACGGAACTCAATTTTGGAAGGAAAGAAGCATAGAAGACTTGAAGTGCATGTAACGGAAGCTTCGAGGAGGCCACGAGGTAGGGGGGCGCGCCCACCCCCCTAGGGCGCACCCTCCACCCTCGTGGCCCCTCATGGCTTCCCTGACGTACTTCTTCCACCTATATATCTCCATATACCGTAAAAACATCCGAGAGCACAATAGATCGGGAGTTCCACCGCCAGAAGCCTCCGTAGCCATCGAAAACCAGTCTAGACCCATTCCGGCACCCTGCAGGAGGGGGCAATCCCTCTCCGGCGGCCATCTTCATCATCCCGGTGCTCTCCATGACGAGGAGGGAGTAGTTCTCCCTCGGGAATGAGGGTATGTACCAGTAGCTATGTGTTTGATCTCTCTCTCTCTCTCTCTCTCTCTCTCTCGTGTTCTTGAGGTGATACGATCTTCATGTATCGCGAGCTTTGCTATTATATTTGGATCCTATGATGTTTCTTCCCCCCTCTACTCTCTTGTAATGGATTGAGTTTCCCCTTTGAAGTTTTCCTATCGGATTGAGTCTTTAAAGATTTGAGAACACTTGATGTATGTCTTGTCGTGCGTATTTGTGGTGACAATGGGATACCACGTGATTCACTTGATGTATGTTTTGGTGATCAACTTGCGGGTTCCGCCCATGAACCTATGCATAGGAGTTGGCACACGTTTTCGTCGCGATTCTCCGGTAGAAACTTTGGGGCACTCTTTGAGGTCCTATGTGTTGGTTGAATAGATGAATCTGAGATTGTGTGATGCATATCGTATAATCATACCCACGGATACTTGAGGTGACATTGGAGTATCTAGGTGACATTAGGGATTTGGTTGATTTGTGTCTTAAGGTGTTATTCTAGTACGAACTCCAGGGCTGTTTGTGACACTTATAGGAATAGCCCAACGGATTGATTGGAAAGAATAACTTTGAGGTGGTTTCGTACCCTACCATAATCTCTTCGTTCGTTCTCCGCTATTAGTGACTTTGGAGTGACTCTTTGTTGCATGTTGAGGGATAGTTATGTGACCCAATTATGTTAGTATTGTTGAGGGAACTTGCACTAGCGAAAGTATGAACCCTAGGCCTTGTTTCAACGCATTGTAATACCGTTTACGCTCACTTTTATCATTAGTTACCTTGCTGTTTTTATATTTTCAGATTACAAAAACTATTATCTACCATCCATATACCACTTGTATCACCATCTCTTCGCCGAACTAGTGCACCTATACAATTTACCATTGTATTGGGTGTGTTGGGGACACAAGAGACTCTTTGTTATTTGGTTGCAGGGTTGCTTGAGAGAGACCATCTTCATCCTACGCATCCTACAGATTGATAAACCTTAGGTCATCCACTTGAGGGAAATTTGCTACTGTCCTACAAACCTCTGCACTTGGAGGCCCAACAATGTCTACAAGAAGAAGGTTGTGTAGTAGACATCAAGCTCTTTTCTAGCGCTGTTGCCGGGGAGGTGAGTGCTTGAAGGTATATCTTTAGATCTTGCAATCGAGTCTTTTAGTTTCTTGTTTTATCACTAGTTTAGTTTATAAAAGAAAACTACAAAAAAATGGAATTAAGGATGCCTCATATGCTTCATCTTTTTAATGTCTTTCGTGAGAATAAGGATTCCGATAATTGTGCTCAAGTGCTAGAAGAAGAATGCATTAGAATGTTTGGCACTAAATATTTGAATGATGAGCATGATTGCAATGTTGTTAGTATGAATTCCTTGAATACTAATGATGCTAATGATATGCAAAACCACAAGCTTGGGGAAGCTATGTTTGATGAAGATGATATTTTTTGTCCCCCAAGTTTTGATGAGCAAATTTATTATGATGAAAGCATGCCTCCTATTTATGATGATTATATTAATAAAAGTGGATTTGGAGAGGTCATGACTTTATTTTGTGATGAATCCACTATTTCGGAAGAAGTTCCAATTGATTATGAGAACAAAGTTGCTATCTATGATGATTATTGTGATGACTTGTATGCTATAAAGAATAATTATATCCATGAAACTTGTCATCATGATTTTAGTTTTCAATTGGATTATGCCTCACATGATAGTTATTTTGTTGAGTTTGCTCCCACTACTATTCATGAGAAGAAGTTTGCTTATGTGGAGAGTAATAAAAATACTATGCTTGTAGATCATGAAAAGAATGCTTTATGTGATAGTTATATTGTTGAATTCATTCATGATGCTACTGAAAATTATTATGAGGGAGCAATTTATGCTTGTAGGAATTGCAATAATAGCATGTTTCCTCTCTATGTGCTTAAAGTTTTGAAGTTATGCTTGTTTTGCTTTCCTATGCAAGTTGATTCTTGTTCCCACAAGTTGTTTTCTCACAAAATCCCTATGCATAGGAAGTGCGTTAGGCTTAAATGTGCTAGTCATATTCTTCATGATTCTCTCTTTATGTTACAATTCTTATCCTTTATGTGAGCATCATTGAAATCATCATGCCTAGCTAGGGGCGTTAAACGATAGCGCTTGTTGGGAGGCAACCCAATTTTATTTTTATTCCTTGATTTTTATTCCTGTTTAGTAATAAATAATTCATCTAGACTCTGTTTATATGTGGTTTTATTCTTTTAATTAGTGTTTATGCCAAGTAGAACCTTTGGGAAGACTTGGGTGAAGTCTTTATGATCATGCTGTAAAAAACAGAAGCTTTACCGCTCACGAGAATTGCTACCATTTTTTATTGGAGAGTGCTATTTAGTTAATTCTTTTTTCAGATGATTAATAGATAAATTCCTCAGGTCCAGAAATTTATTTGATAATTTTATGAGTTCCATAATTATACGTTTGATCCAGATTACTACAGACTGTTCTGTTTTTGACAGATTCTGTTTTTCATGTGTTGTTTACTTATTTTGATGAATCTATGGCTAGTAAAATAGTTTATAAACCATAGAGAAGTTGGAATACAGTAGGTTTAACACCAATATAAATAAAGAATGAGTTCATTAAGGTACCTTGAAGTGGTGATTTATTTTCTTATACTAACGGAGCTCACGTGTTTTCTGTTAAGTTTTGTGTTGTGAAGTTTTCATGTTTTGGGTAAAGATTCGATGGACTATGGAATAAGGAGTGGCAAGAGCCTAAGCTTGGGTATGCCCAAGGCACCCCAAGGTAATATTCAAGGATGACCAAAATCCTAAGCTTGGGGATGCCCCGGAAGGCATCCCCTCTTTCGTCTTCGTTCATCGGTAACTTTACTTGGAGCTATATTTTTATTCGCCACATGATATGTGTTTTGCTTGGAGCATCATTTTATTTTATTTAGTTTTGCTTGCAGTTTGAATAAAATACCAAGATCTGAAATTATTAAATGTTAGAGAGTCTTCACATAGTTGCATAATTATTCGACTACTCATTGATCTTCACTTATATCTATCGGAGTAGTTTGTCATTTGCTCTAGTGCTTCACTTATATCTTTTAGAGCACGGTGGTGGATTTGTTTTATAGAAACTATTGATCTCTCATGATTCACTTAGATTATTTTGAGAGTCTTAAATAGCATGGTAATTTTCTTAAAATCCTAATATGCTAGATATTCAAGATTAGTAAAATTTTCTTATGAGTGTTTTGAATACTAAGAGAAGTTTGATGCTTGATGATTGTTTTGAGATATGGAGGTAATAATATCAAAGTCGTGCTAGTTGAGTAGTTGTGAATTTTAGGAATACTTGTGTTGAAGTTTGCAAGTCCCGTACATGCACGTATGGTAAACGTTATGTAACAAATTTGAAATATGAGGTCTTATCTGATTGTCTTCCTTATGAGTGGCGGTCGGGGACGGGCGATGGTATTTTCCTACCAATCTATCCCCCTAGGAGCATGCGCATAGTACCGAGGTTTTTGATGACTTGTAGATTTTTGCAATAAGTATGTGAGTTCTTTATGACTAATGTTGAGTCCATGGATTATACGCACTCTCATCCTTCCATCCTTGCTAGCCTCTTCGGTACCGTGCATTGCCCTTTCTCATATTGAGAGTTGGTGCAAACTTCTCCGGTGCATCCAAACCCCGTGATATGATACGCTCTATCACACGTAAACCTCCTTATATCTTCCTCAAAACAGCCACCATACCTACCTATTATGGCATTTCCATAGCCATTCCGAGATATATTGCCATGCAACTTTCCACCATCCCGTTTATCATGACACATTCATCATTGTCATATTGCTTTGCATGATCATGTAGTTGACATCGTATTTGTGGCAAAGCCACCATTCATAATTTTTCATAGATGTCACACTTGATTCATCGCAATCCCGGTACACCGCGGAGGCATTCATATAGAGTCATACTTTGTTCTAGTATCGAGTTGTAATCATTGAGTTGTAAATAAATAGAAGTGTGATGATCATCATTTTCTAGAGCATTATCCCAAGTGAGGAATAAAAAAAGAAGAAGAAAATAGAAAGGCCATAAAAAAGAGAAGGCCCCAAAAAGAGAAAGGCCATAAAAAACAGAAGGCCCAAAAGAAAGAGAAAGGCCACAAAAAAATAAGAGAAAAAGAGAGAAGGGAGAATGCTACTATCCTTTGCCACACTTGTGCTTCAAAGTAGCACCATAATCCTCATGATAGAGAGTCTCTTGTTTTGTCACTTTCATATCCTAGTGGGAATTTTTCATTATAGAACTTGTCTTGTATATTCCAACAATGGGCCTCCTCAAGTGCCCTAGGTCTTCGTGAGCAAGCAAGTTGGATGCACATCCACTTAGTTTCTTTTGTTGAGCTTCCATACATTTATAGCTCTAGTGCATCCGTTGCATGGCAATCCCTACTCCTTGCATTGGCATCAATTGATGAGCATCTCCCTAGCCCATTGATTAGCCGCGTCGATGTGAGACTTTCTCCTTTTTTGTCTTCTCCACATAACCCCCATCATCATATTCTATTCCACCCATAGTGTTATATCCATGGCTCGCGCTCATGTATTGCATGAAGGTTTATGAGTTTGAGATTACTAAAGTATGAAACAATTGCTTGGCTTGTCATCGGGGTTGTGCATGATGAGAGCATTCTTGTGTGACGAAAATGGAGCATGACTAAACTATATGATTTTGTAGGGATGAACTTTCTTTGGCCATGTTATTTTGAGAAGACATAATTGCTTAGTTGGTATGCTTGAAGTATTATTATTTTTATGTCAATATGAACTTTTATCTTGAATCTTTCGGATCTGAATATTCATGTCACAATTAAGAAGAATTATATTGAAATTATGCCAACTAGCACTCCGCATCAAAAATTCTGTTTTTATCATTTACCTACTCGAGGACGAGCAGGAATTAAGCTTGGGGATGCTGATACGTCTCCAACGTATCTATAATTTTTTATTGCTCCATGCTATATTATCTACTGTTTTGAATGTTTATGGGCTTTATTATACACTTTTATATCATTTTTTGGGACTAACCTATTAACCCAGAGCCCAGTGCCAGTTTCAGTTTTTACCTTGTTTTAGGGTTTCGAAGAAAAGGAAATTCAAACGGAGTCCAATTGACCTGAAACTTCACGAAACTCATTTTTGAAAGAAAAGAAGCCCAGAAGACTTGAAGTGCACGTAAGGGAAGCTTCAAGGAGGCCACGAGATAGGGGGCGCGCCCACCCCCCTAGGGCGTGCCCTCCACCCTCGTGGGCCCCTCGTGGCCCCCCTGATGTACTTCTTCCGTCTATATATCTCCATATACCCTAAAAACATCCGAGAGCGCAATAGATCGGGAGTTCCGCCGCCAGAAGCCTCCGTAGCCACCAAGAACCAATCTAGACCCGTTCCGGCACCCTGCCGGAGGGGGCAATCCCTCTCCGGCGGCCATCTTCATCATCCATGTGCTCTCCATGACAAGGAGGGAGTAGTTCTCCCTCGGGGCTGAGGGTATGTACCAGTAGCTATGTGTTTGATCTCCCTCTCTCTCTCGTGTTCTTGAGGTGATACGATCTTGATGTATCGCGAGCTTTGCTATTATATTTGGATCCTATGATGTTTCTTCCCCCCTCTACTCTCTTGTAATGGATTGAGTTTCCCCTTTGAAGTTATCTTATCGGATTGAGTCTTTAAAGATTTGAGAATACTTGATTTATGTCTTGCCGTGCGTATCTGTGGTGACAATGGGATACCACGTGATTCACTTGATGTATGTTTTGGTGATCAACTTGCGGGTTCCGCCCATGAACCTATGCATAGGGGTTGGCACACGTTTTGGTCATGATTCTCCGGTAGAAACTTTGGGGCACTCTTTGAGGTCCTATGTGTTGGTTGAATAGATGAATCTGAGATTGTGTGACGCATA
This sequence comes from Triticum dicoccoides, assembly GCF_002162155.2. Taxonomy (NCBI): domain Eukaryota; kingdom Viridiplantae; phylum Streptophyta; class Magnoliopsida; order Poales; family Poaceae; genus Triticum; species Triticum dicoccoides. The sequence continues at coordinate 516,089,032 of NC_041390.1, read as the reverse complement.
TCGTATAATCATACCCACGGATACTTGAGGTGACATTGGAGTATCTAGATGACATTAGGGTTTTGGTTGATTTGTGTCTTAAGGTGTTATTCTAGTACAAACTCTAGGGTTGTTTGTGACACTTATAGGAATAGCCCAACGGATTGATTGGAAAGAATAACTTTGAGGTGGTTTCGTACCCTATCATAATCTCTTCGTTCGTTCTCCACTATTAGTGACTTTGGAGTGACTCTTTGTTGCATGTTGAGGGATAATTGTGTGATCCAATTATGTTAGTATTGTTGAGGGAACTTGCACTAGCAAAAGTATGAACCCTAGGCCTTGTTTCAACGCATTGCAATACCATTTACGCTCACTTTTATCATTAGTTACCTTGCTGTTTTTATATTTTCAGATTACAAAAACTATTATCTACCATCCATATACCACTTGTATCACCATCTCTTCGCCGAACTAGTGCACCTATACAATTTACCATTGTATTGGGTGTGTTGGGGACACAAGAGACTCTTTGTTATTTGGTTGCAGGGTTGCTTGAGAGAGACCATCTTCATCCTACGCCTCCTACGGATTGATAAATTTAGGTCATCCACTTGAGAGAAATTTGCTAATGTCCTACAAACCTCAGCACTTGGAGGCCCAACAACGTCTACAAGAAGAAGGTTGTGTAGTAGACATCAAGCTATTTTCTGTCGCCGTTGCCGGGGAGGTGAGTGCTTGAAGGTATATCTTTAGATCTTGCAATCAAGTCTTTTAATTTCTTGTTTTATCACTAGTTTAGTTTATAAAAGAAAACTACAAAAATAGAATTAAGGATGCCTCATATGCTTCATCTTTTTAATGTCTTTCGTGAGAATAAGGATTCCGATAATTGTGCTCAAGTGCTAGAAGAAGAATGCATTAGAATGTTTGGCACTAAATATTTGAATGATGAGCATGATTGCAATGTTGTTAGTATGAATTCCTTGAATACCTATAATGCTAATGATATGCAAAACCACAAGTTTGGGGAAGCTATGTTTGATGAAGATGATATTTTTTGTCCCCCAAATTTTGATGAGAAAAATTATTATGATGATGCCACCGGCCCGCGTCGCCCATAGCCCATGCCGTCGGCTGAAGACGGACGCCAGATCAGGGCGGATCCCGATCCGCTGCCACCCCGTCACCTGCACGATCCCCCACCTCGAAGCCCGCCATGCACTGCAGGTCTCGAGCGCCGCTGCAGTGGGGATCCACCGCCACACCACCGCGACTACCGCTATCGCGGTGTCCCGACCTAGCTGCTCCGGCGCATGGCGGAGGCCCTACGCAAGAAGGCGAAATGTCCCGCTGCCGCTGTAGGCCAGGCTTTGGCTGGCCGCGCCCTCTGATGACGGCGAGGGAGAAGGGGGGGGGGGAGGGTGCTGGCGATGGCGGTGAAGCACCCTCCCCGTCGCCCACGGAGCGACGTGGGAGGGTCAGATCTTTTTTTTCCGTCAGATTAAGAGAATTCTAGGCGGCAAAGAAAAGTGCAGAGAAATTAAGGGACAGGATGCTTTGGATACCGTTAATCCCTGGCCCGGATGCTGGCTAAACCTGCAATTCTCTCTAATGTTCGTTATTGATCTGCCTGCGCGTGACAACACAAATTTAACTCGCTGTCCTCCGGCCCTGTATGTTTGTTTAAGCGCGTGCGCACGCCCTGTAATTAATGCCACTGTCATATGATGGCGGACTATACTTGTCTGCATCCATGTCTGCCATTAATGCTGTAACACTCCAGTATCCTCTCTTTGTCAAGCTGATCTGTCTCGTCCTTAATTGCAAGTCAGGAATAACAAGCGTGCGTGCACATCTACGCGTCGACGGTGGAGTTAATCTGATTGCGGCCGCTAGGGTTATTTGTTAGTTTGGATCTATCCGTTGATTGACAGACTAACTCAGCCATGTACTACTTCTCCCATGCATCCGATTCCGTGCTGATTTAATTCGGAGGATCACAGAACATTTAATTCGGAGGATCACGGAACCACATGCCATATCCCCGATTTGCCATTTACAGCAGTTGTTGGCTGCTACTCGTGCCTAAGACCTTTTCCAATACAAATATGTTTAGATAAGGTGCTAAATACATTAAATAGCTTAGCAACTCAACTCCTCAGTGCGTAGATGCTTAACTTGTTGTTGCTAAGCATACTTTATTTAATGAGTTAGCACCTAAAGTTTTTCATGCATTTGTCAAATTGTTTTATTTAAGTGGGTTGCTTAGATTCTCACATTTGGCATTGGTTCTTCCTGAAATTATCAAAATGCTCTCTCTTCTCTTTAAATGTTGTGTCATGTCATATTTTCGCTTATGTCGCATGTTTAGCACCTGTCCACGATGAAGCACTGAGAAAGGCTTAACGATTTGCTATCACTAATTGTAGTTCAGATTAGAATATGGAAATCCTCGCGATCGAACAAGACATGGTACTAGCACGTAGCCCAAGCGCGGGCAAGCTTAAATACTATACCAGTATCTTAACTGTGCTGTTAAATGCTGGACAAACTGTGTTACTACAGGGGTACTATGTACGCCAGTCAAAATATAAATATATGCCGATCGATCTAGAGAGTCAAGAAATGACTTTTACCGCAGGGCTGTTTGGTCGGGCAACAGCATTTGGAGCTCTTCGCAGCCTCGCCTACGTGTAGGAAACTACTCAGATACTCTATGCATTATTGTCAACTTGGCATGACGGATCGACGAGGGATTAGGCAATTAATGCCCAACCCAGCCAGGGTTTCCCTCTCAACTAATCCGCGCACGTGCAGTTCAATAATGAGCTAGGGCCCGGGGGACCAACCAACTAACCGCTCGAGTACATAATCTAGTTACCGATTTCGGCGGCTGGCTTTGCCGGCCGGGTGCAACCAGATCGATCGACTAACAGTGTCACTGAGCTCCCTTCTAGGATCCTCCCATGTAACCATGCTCTTAAGAATAGGATTCTCGCATTGCCATGCATGGCAGCCCAAGGAGACAACGATCGAGCCGACCGCCTGAGAGTTAACTAACCGAGAGTGCGCGTGCGGGCCACCCGTGCTGTCTGCTGCGCACCACACGTACGTGTGAAAGTACGAATAGTAGTAAGAGGGTGCTTGGATTCAAGGGACTATTTTTAGTCTGACTAAAAATAGTTTCTTTTAGAGGCTAAAGTTCCAAGCACCCCTGACTAAAGAGAGATTATGACTAGTCTTGAGGCTAAAAAATTTTAGTCATAGGAAACCTACTAAAATATGTATTAGCCATCTCTCTCCTCATTTAATTTCTCTCCTTTAACACATGCGAGTTCTGAATTGGAGGGTTTAGAGGATAATAAATGTTCAATAACTTAATTTTAGTCTTTTTAATACTTGGATCCAAGCATGGATGAAGCCAGCAAGTTTTAGTCCCACTACTTTTAGTTGGGACTAAAACGTATCCAAACACCCTCTAAGTAACTTAGCATAATGTCCATTAGTTCGTCGAACTGATTGTTCTGTCTGCACACGTGCAAGTACGCTTGCTCGGCCGCCCACCCGGGTCACACGTAGAGTGAACGATGGGTCTTTTAACTTGATCCGGCGAAAGGAAGGAGATCATAAATTGGTGGAGTGCGTGTAACTAGGCTAGGTCGATAATGCATGGGCGTACGTACGTGTTCTAGTTTGCAGCACTGCTGCCGGAGTTCTTTGCACCACTACTTATGGATCGATAATGCATGGCCGTAGGGCATAATATTTTTATTAGGTTTGCTATTTCACATCTAGATGTGAAATAGTTATCTCACATCTAAGTCTTGAACCATTGGATCCTTATTATCTTTAAGATTCATGCAATTGTTCTGTTTGCTCGCGCGCTGGCTCGCGCCTCGTTACCAGTTGGGGCGGGCCGCTGTCTTTTTTATTTTCGCGTTATTGGCCTGGTGGGCTGTTTTCTGTTTGTCCACAACGAGCGTTTTATTTTCCTAAAAAACTAATCTAAGTGAGTGTATCGTCCGCTGCTAAAAAAAAAAGTGAGTGTATCGTCCATGAACTGTCCCTCCCCTCATCCACTAGTATTTCGTCACCCCGCTCACCTTTTCCTCTCCGGGGCAGTGATTCCTCCAGGCGGCCGCGATTCTCGTGACCGAAGATGGAGAGGAGAGAGCCGCAGCAGGTTTTTGCCCGTTCCCTTTCCCCCCATTCTTGTTTGATTCTTTGCTCCGCGCGGTGTTTGTGTGTACTGTCATCGATCTAGGGTTTGCCCAAACGAGAGTTTTCCTGTGTACAAATGCGAGGGAGATTTTCAAGATGGTAGTACTGGGTGGGAGGGGTGTAGATTTCGTGTCTAGATGTTCAGTTAGATGGTAGGATTCCGTTCCTTTTTTCAGCAATAAGTTGATTTTGATCTAGTGTTTTTCTGTCCAAATCGAACAGAGATTCATGTGGTTGTTAATTTTTAGGTCGTTAGGTTCAGCAGTGTGCAGCAGTGGGATCTCTTTTTCAGTGGTCTTATGTGTGAATATCAGTTACTAGTTTCGACAGGTTGGTCAGTGTTAGCATCTGTCTCAGACTAAATGTAATTTTTGCTAGCTATGTCCGTCAATGTAATTAGGGCCGTATGCATCGTACTGATGCAGAGGCCGGGGTATCCCCCCTTTTCGGAAAAAAAAAATGTCCGTCAATGTAACTGCTTATCTGCTACATATGTCAGTACCAATCAATGGTTATATGTGATATCTTTTTATATGCTATCTATGTGAGTGTTTTTGTTCGAAATGCCTGAACCTTTTTTGTGTTTTTGTTGTAGAAGCAGGTGTAGTTTCTAGGTTTCTTTAGGGTTCTAGGTTTCCTTTTTGTGTTTTGGCAGTGAGCAGGTTCCAGTACCTTTTTTTATTGCAATCCCAATGAATTCCCTTTTTTCAGTACATTTTGTCCCTAATACCTCGGATCAGTGGGAATGCTCTCTGTTTTTTAGTTGTTTTCACAGTAGATTTGTCCCTGTTTTCAAATAGGGGTTTCATCTTTCGTTTACAAGTGAATTTTCAGGTACAGGCAACATTACGTTCATGTATATTCTACTAACATTCTTCTTCTAGACTTCTGTTTTAGATGACAGATTGTAGCAAAACTAATCTGGGTTTTTGTAGATATTTTTTAATGGGAAATGTCCCTGGGTTTAGTAGTTGTTTGTTTTTTGGATTCAAGCACAATTCTCTACTAGAATGGGAAATGGTAGAAAACTGGTATGTATCTCCATTTTTCATGTTTTTGCACGCAGAGCGATGGATGCTCCTGTGCAGTTGTATTCTGCATGCCTGGTGCTTTTTTGCTCATCCAAATGGGGACCCATCAGGCTTATGTCCTTTCTAAATATGTCCTATATAGTGTTTATTATTTACATGCATTTTATTTTTTGTAACAAAAACTAAGTTTTCATTGTAGTCTCTGTGACAACAATTATCTTAATAACTTCAGTGAAAAGCACTAGTTTCTAGATAAATGCATACTCAGGGGTGATATCATATTATCATTTGGTAACAGAGACTAAGTTTTCTAGGATGATCTGAATTGTATACATTTTGTTATTCCTCTGCTGCAGTATATTGTGTTATATATATGCATCTGAATAATATATATTCTTTTATATATATCTAAAGTATATACTTTGTAGATATTGTGTTTAGTTGTTTTAGCCCAGTTGCAAGTCCACCCTCTACTCGCAACTAGCCCCATACTTGTCCTTGTCCCAGTTGCGAGTCCCCCCTCGTCTCACAACTTGGGCCGTAGTAAGAGATGTCCCACTTGCAAGTCCACCTCTCGACTCGTCCCTGGGTTCATAGGTCTTGTTGTCTTCTCGATTGCAAGTTCATCATTGACTCGCAACCGGGCCCTTAGGTCTTGTTGTCGTCTCGATTGAAAGCTCTTGCCCTCAACCTGCCACGTGCCCCGTACTTTTTCTTTATTTTCCTATTTGCGAGCCCCCTCCACTTGCAACTTGGCCCGTAGTAGGTGTTGTCCCACTTGCAGGTCCATCATCAACTCACAACTAGGCCCATAGGTCTTGTTGTCGTCCCGATTGCAAGCCCACCTCTCGAATCAAAAATTGCCCCGTGGTTGTTTCCAACCCAGTTGCGAGTCCACCCTATACTGACAACTGGACCGTACGTGTTGTTGCCATCCCAAATGCAAGTCCACCGCTCGACTCGCAACTGGGCACAAAGTTGTAGTTGTCCCAGTTGCAAGTCCACGTTCGACGCGCAACTGGCCTCGTAGTTATTTTGTCGTCCAAGTTGTGACTCAGCCCCCGAATAGCAAGGGGATCGTAGTTTGTTTTCCTCCTAGTGAGAGTCCACCCTCGATATGCAACTAGGTCTCATAGTTTTGTTTATTTGTCCAAGTTGCAAGTCCACCTCGACTCGCAACTGGGACTATAGTTGTTGGCGCGCTAGTTGCAATTTCACCCTCAACTCACAATTGGGTTGGGAGTTCTAGTTGCCACAGTTGAAAGTCCACTCTAAACTCGCAACTAGGGCTTGTAGTTGTAGTTGCCCAGGTGCAAGTCCACCCTTGACTAGTAACTAGGCCTGTTGTAATTGGGGTTCCATAGTATTTGTCCTAGTTGCAAGTCCACCCTCGACTTGCGACTGGGATTGTAGTTGTAGGGCCCCAGCTGCGAGCCCACCCTCGACTTGCAATTGGGCCCCGTTGTTGTTTGTTTTCATAGTTGCGAGTCCACCCTCGACTCGCAACTGGAACCATAGTTTTTCCTCCACCCAGTCGCGAGTCCACCCTCGACTCACAATTGGAATCCAATAGTATTTGTCTCAGTTGCGATTCCACCCTCGACTCGCAATTGGGGTTCCATAGTGTTTGTCCTAGTTGCAAGTACGCCCTCAACTCACAACCAGGATTGTAGTTGTAGGGCCCCAACTGCAAGCCCACCCTCGACATGCAATTGTGCCATGTACTTGTTTGTTGTCATAGTTGCGAGTCCACCCTTGACTCACAACTGGAACCATAGTTTTTGCAAGTTGACCATGGAACTAGGACAAAATTACACATGCAGGATGGTGTGCCCAGACTGCCATTCGCATTGCGAGAGTAATGAGCAGAGATTTTGGAATTGTCACTCGTGAGGGCTTCGAAGCCGCCCTCACCAACAATGGTAATTTTCCTTTTTTTTCTTTTGTCGCAAATGTTTATTTTCACCTTTTTTATTTTTGCTAATTTTTTGATTTTTTTTCTATTTCTCTTTTTATTTTTTGTTGTTGTTAACAGGACATCCCATGCACAACCAGCTGATATGCCGTTGTTGTGAGTCCATCATTGACACACAACGGGTTTATTTTCACTACAAGGCGTTGCCTTAGCTGTAGTCCACCATCAACCCGTAACTACGGGCTTCCTACACAACGTTGCTCCCAGTTTGAAAGTCCATCATTGACATGCAACTGTTGTTTTTTTTCTAGTTGTTTTTACTCTAGTTACAAGTCATCATTGACACACACTAGTCTTTTTTGTAGTTGTTTTTGCAAGTTGACCCTCGACTCGCAAGTTTTTTTTTGTGTAGTCATAGTCGCCTCAGTTGCAAGTAGACCATCAACTCGCAACTAAGCTTCGTCTTTTTTATGCCACTTGCAATTCGACCCTCGACTCGCAACTGGGTTTTTTGTGTAATCGTAGTCGCCCTAGTTGCAAGTCCACCATCGACTCGCAACTCGGACTTTAGTTTTTTTTCATGCCACTTGCAAGACGAACCTCGACTCGCAACTAGGATTTTTTGTGTAGTTGTAGTCACGCCACTCGCACGCCCACCAACGACTTGCAACTAGACTTGTAGTTTTCTCCATGTCACTTGAAAGTCTACCCTCGGCTTGCAACTGGGTTTTCATGTAGTTGTAATTGCCCCAGTTGCAAGTCCACCATCGACTCGCAACTCGGACCTGTGGTTCTTTGTTTCATGCCACTTGCAAGTCGATCCTTGACTGACAACTAGTTTTTTTGGTAGCCGTAGTCACCCCAGTTGCATGTCGACCATCAACTCACAACTAGGCTTGTAATTTTTTGTTTCATGCCACTTGCAAGTCGACTCTCGATGCACAACTGAGGTTTTGTGTAGTTTTAATCGCCCTAGTTGCAAGTGCACCATCGAGTCGCAACTCGGCCTATACTTTTTCTGTTTCATTCCACTTGCAAGTTGACCCTTGACTCGCAATTGGAATATTTTGTGTAGTTGTAGGCATGCCAATTACAAGTCCACCACCGACTCGCAACTCGGCTCGTGGTTTTTTGTTTCACATCATTTGCAAGTCGATGCTCGACTTACAACTGGGGTTTAATGTAGTTGTAATCGCCCCAGTCGCAAGTCCATAATCGACTCGCAACTCGGACCTGTAGTTCTCGTTTCATGCCACTTGCAAGCAGCCCATTGACTTGCAACTGGGTTTTTTGTGTAGTTGTAGTCACGCTCGTTGCAAGTCCACCATTCACTCGCAACTCTGCTCGTAGTTTTTTGTTTCACGTCACTTGCAAGTCGACCCTCGACTTGCAACTGGGGTTTCTATGTAGTTGTAAACGCCCAGTTGCAATTCCACCATTGACTCGCAATTTGGACCCGTAATTCTTGTTTCATGCCCACTTGCAAGTCGCCATTTGACTTGCAAACTGGGTTTTTTTGTATAGTTGTAGTCACGCCAGTTGCAAGTCCACCAACAACTCAGAACTTGGCTCATAGTTTTTGTTTCACGCCACTTGCAAGTTGGCCCTCGACTTGCAACTGGGTTTTCATGTAGTTGTAATCACCCTAGCTGCCAGTCTACCATCTACTCGGAACTCGGACCCGTAGTTCTTTGTTTCATGTCACTTGCAAGTCGATCCTCGACTCTCAACTAGGTTTTTTTGTAGTTGTAGTCACCCTAGTTGCAAGTGCACCATCGACTCGCAACTCGGCATGTACTTTTTTGTTTCATGCCACTTGCAAGTTGACCCTCTACTCGCAATTGGGGTATTTTTTTGTAGTTATAGTCACGCCCCGTTGCAAGTCAACCATCGACTCGCAACTCGGCATGTAGTTTTTTGTTTCACGTCAACTTGCAAGTCGATCCTCAACTTACTACTAGGGTTTAATGTAGTTATAATCGCCCCAGTTGCAAGTCCACCATTGACTCACAACTAGGACCCATAGTTACATGCCACTTAAAAGTTGCCCTTTGACTTGCACACTGGTTTTTTTGTGTAGTTGTAGTCACGCCAGTTGCAAGTCCACCAACGACTCGCAATCGGCTCGTAGTTTTTGTTTCACGCCACTTGCAAGTCGATCCTCGACTTGCAACTGGGGTTTTCATGTAGTTGTAATCATCCAGTCGCAAGTCCACCATCGACTCGCAACTCGGACCCATAGTTCTTTGTTTCATGCTACTTGGAAGTCTGACCCCCAACTCATAATTAGTTTTTTGTAGTCGAATTCACCCTAGTTGCAAGTTGACCATCAAGTCGCAAGGCTTATACTTTTTGTTTCGTGCCACTTGCAAGTCGACCCTTGATGTGCTATTGGGTTTTTTGTGTAGTTGTAATCGCCCCAGTTGCAAGTGCACCATCGACTCGCAACTCGGCCTGTACTTTTTCTTGTGTGTGTGTAGTTGTAGTCACGCCAGTTGCAAGTCCACCATCGACTTGCAACCCGGCTCGTAGTTTTTTTGTTTCACGTCACTTGCAAGTCGACCCTCGACTTGGGGGTCAAAATTTTGAGATGGATACGGTTCATATCTACTTGATACAAAGAAGATACAATTTATAATTTTTCTTCCCAAGCACTTCACTCATTTTATTTGTTCCAAAAGAATAACCGACTTAAATCTTTGTTTCTACTGGACAAAAGGGATAGCATTTTGACCACCAAGTGGAATTTATCCGTTAGTCACAACAGTTAGAGGATTTGATGGTGTTGCAAACTCATGACCCTTAGAGGCGAATGAGTAAGGTGGAATCATCTGGAGAAATTATTGTCCATTGTTTTGCATTTGAAAAAGCCACGGGTCAAACACCACTGCTGGGTACTGGGACTGCACAGGCTGCAATCAAAACAAAGCAGTAAGTTCATCTCGTGTTTTTTCCTGTCATTTTTTTTATGGTCCCATGTGTATTGATGAATCAATATTTATCTATTTTCCTTTTTCCCAAATCATACCTAAGTGCCAACGTAGTCCCCTGCATAGCTATCTTCATTTCCTACAGTCATCAGTTTTTCCAAAATTTAACTTCATGCTTTTCTTCGCCAAAAGATTTTATGGAATGGAGGAGCACACCCCTATGTTCTTTTTCTTAGGGAAACATGCTAGCATTTGTCATATGCTGTTTTCTTTCTTACTAGTTGCCAACACTTTTTTGTGAACATGCATAATACACTGAGATGCAGTCAAATTCTAAGTTCTTCTTTCTTAGATGAAAAATTCTAAATTCAGAGTCAGCACTTTTTATTTTGTTCTCTAACAAGGTAATGATGCATATTTTCCCCTTTCTTTTCCCTAGTGAGGCCAAATATATTTCCCTGATCAGGCTGTATATAGAAATGTAGTTATAGTTTTTTTGGAAAGGCAATGTTTTTTGCTGAATAACTGGGAACAAATGTTATCTGAAAGTAGTTGCACACAAACTGGAACAAGGAGGTGTTTTTGTTCTGATCTTTCGGCTAGCACATGTATGAAGCTCAACACATCTGAAACAAACAAGTTATCTGGCATGTAAAAGATAGTGATATGCAGTTTTTCTCTGATCGGTTTCTAAGGCTAGATCAAACTTACATGCATTTTATTTAGGCATAACAACACAATGTTGTCTGTGTGTTCATGTAGATATGGTCTGCTTAGAAAGATTTGCTCTTATTTTTTTGACGACAAAAAACTGTTTAAGGTTGTGTGTTTTTTCCAGAGACAAGGACCATCATATTTTTTTTCGAACCGGGCTATACCCCTTTCCATTGCAAATGAACGGAAATACAGAGTTCAGAAACATGTCAGGAGGAGGGAAAGAGGTAAAGCGAGTCCGGGCACTGCCAGGAAACCCACTACATTCGCCTGCCATCGAAACGAATGTCATGGGGCGAAAACCTAGACAGCACCGAATATCCACGGCAAACACCCATAAGTTTTAGCTACAGACCGAGACATGAGACATTCGCAAAAGACCCAAAACGCCACCACATGATCGTACGGTCGCTCAGCTCCAGCCAACGAGGTATTACAGCCCTTCAATCTCCTCCGATCGCCACCCTCGCCGCATTGCACATCTCCATCATGCGCATCGTGCTCGACCTGATCATCTCAGCACCGCTTCGCAGCTCCTTGGCGCCATCCTCTTCCTGCAGTCTTGTCCAGTACAGTAGGACAGAACACATGGAGAAAACAATCTCAAAAGGCGTTTTGATAATCTTTTTTCGAATGTAGCTCGATTTCGAGCTAGCCAAATGGCCCAGCAAGCAGCAGCCAAGCCCACCGTATAATACTTTTTTCCATCAGGAAGAAAAGTGTGGCACCAAGCAAAATATTGCCAGTAGCTATTCGAGCACATCTCAGTACCCAGAACCATCCCAACGCATCTCCAGATCACTTTAGCAACAGGGCAAGTAAAAAACAGATGTTGGGAGTTTTCCAACTCATTACAGAAAGAACATGTGGGATTCCCAGTCCATTTCCTCGTTCTCATAACTTGTCTAGTGAGCACAGCGTCCTGGGACAGTTGCCACATGAAGATTTTGATTTTGAGAGGGATCTTGGCTCTCCAACTCCATCTATAATGGCAACCACTAAGCGGGTTTTCAAGCCATTTATACACAGATTTAGTGGAGAATTTGCCATTGCTATTAAGCCCCCAGTAGACCCGGTCCACACCCTGACTCAACTGGATATTATTGATCATTTTGTTTATTTCCTCCCATTGACAAGATAATTCAGGGGTGAGTCTTCTTCTAAAGAAAGAGTGGACGTCCACAGACTTGAAACTATCAATAGTGCAATCCTGATTATTGCAGATCTCAAACAGCGAAGGGTAGAGGGTCTGAAAAGGACTCAACCTGTTTATGGGATCTTTCCAGACTCTAACAAGGTCACCAGATTCCAAATGAATTTTCCTACCTACCAAATAGATATCTTTGACTTTAAGCAGGGCTTTCCAACAGGGGGAATCAGAAAATGTGGGCTTTACCGACGCCACAGATTTATTAGTCAGGTAACGCGCCCGAACAATATCTTGCCACATACCCGTTTGGGTCTCTAGTTTCCACCACCATTTGACCATCAAACTAACATTCTACTTGTGTAAATCCTTTACACCCAGGCCATCCTTATCTCTGGATCTGCAGATCCTATCCCATATAACCAGATGGTACCTCCTCTTCTTATTGCAGCCTTGCCAGAAAAACTTTCTTCTGTGTTTGTCTAAGCGCTCAATGAAAGTTTTATTCATGAGCCACATAGACATATGATATAAGGATAGTTGGGTGACTACCGAGTCCAGTAAGGTCAGCCTCCCCCTCATCGAAGTTGCATTGCCTATCCAGGCTTCAAATTTTTTCATATATTTCATAACAATGAATTCCCAATCTGAATTTCTAAGGTTGGTATAGCTGACAGGCATCCCTAGATATTTAATGGGGAAACTGCCCACTTCGCAACGAAATTGGTCTGCATACATTGTCACCACATTATCATCGCCTCCCACAGTGAGGATCTCACTTTTCTGGAAGTTCACCTTAAGACCAGACATCAATTCAAATATATGGAGAAGCATTTTCAAGTTAACAGCTTTGTCAATGTCATGCTCCAGGCATATGATGGTGTCGTCCGCATACTGAAGAACTGCTACTCCATTAGGAATTAAATCAGCGGCCAGCCCCACTATCAGGCCACTTTTTTGGGCATTTGTAATCATTTTAGCCAAACAGTCCACAGCTAGATTGAACAGGAAAGGGGAATGGGGGTCACCTTGCCGGACCCCTTTCGCACTTTGAAAGTAAGGGCCAACTTGGTTATTCAACTTAATGCTCATAGTCCCATTGTGCAGGATACTTCTAATCCACCCGCACCATTTTTCGTTAAAGCCTCGGAGCTTATGACACTCAAGAATAAAATCCCAGTTGACTTTGTCGTAAGCCTTCTCAAAATCAAGTTTCAGAATCACCCCCACTCTCTTTTTCACGTGAGTATAGTTAAGGATTTCATGCAGAGACATCACCCCGTCCATGATGTTCCTTTTTTTCACGAAAGCGTTCTGGGCCCTATTTATGAGCTTATCAGCATATTTTTCAACTCGCCTATCTAGGACCTTAGTGATAAGTTTGTACGGACATCTCAGGAGGCAAACTGTTGAATCTTGTCTGCGCCCGCGGTTTTGGGGAGAAGAGTAATCACTCCATAATTAAGGCGTTGTACGTCCAATTCCCCTTTATGAAAGTGTTCAAACAGGAGCATAATATCATCCTTCACGATATCCCAACACACCTGATAGAATTCTACAGGAATGTTGTCTGGCCCGGGTGCTCTATTGTGTGCCATAGCAAACAGAGCTTCCTTAACTTCAGTCTCCGTAAAGACCCGACACAAATCAGCATTATGCTCCTCATCAAGTTTTTCATTAATGGTCCAAGTATCAGGATCCATATGGAACTCATTGCCGGGTGCAGGTCCAAAAAGGTTTTTGTAGTACTCTGTTGCATGAGCAATCAAATTACTAGTCCCTTCTATTTCCACATCCCCAACTTTCAGGGAATGGATCGTGTTTTTCCTTTTACGCCCGTTCGCGATCTTATGATAGTAGTCAGTATTGAGATCCCCTTTCAGCAGCCATCTTTCATGAGATTGCTGCAACCAAAAGATCTCTTCGTTCACCAAAAGCTCATGCAGTTCCATACTAATATCCATTTTGTTACTGTACATCTCAGGGGATAGGGGGCCATTTTCTTCCAATTCTTCCAATAAGGCTAACTCCAGCCTGAGCTCTTCTTTCCTTCTCTTGTCATGACCATACTTATTGGACCCCCACCCTTTAAAGTAATTCTTAAACCTCTTAAGTTTGATATTTAAGATATCAATAGGGTCCGAGGAGTGCACTTTCCTCGACCAGATCCTACTCACAGTAGGAAGGAAATTTTCATCTTTAATCCAAGGAATGTTGAAACGAAACTCACGAGGCTTAGGAGCTTCACGCCCCTCTTCTCCATCAGAGAGAAGTAAAGGATTATGGTCTGAGATTTCCCGAACCAACTTCCTGACAGATGCCATAGGAAACAGATCCTCCCATCCTTCAGACATCAAGATGCGATCCAGTTTTTCCAGGGTAGGGTGAGCTTGGTTATTAGACCAAGTATATTTCCCCCCACTGATATAAATCTCTCTCAGGGCCAAGGCATTGATGATGGAATTGAAGATGTCAGTAGCTCTATTATTCTGCATCTTTTTATTTTTCTCATCACCATGGTGCAAGACATTGAAATCACCCCCTACAATATAAGGCACAGTCATGCTACTACAACTAGCAGCCAGTTCTATTAGAAATTCCTCTTTAAACTCCTCATGGGCTGCCCCATAGACCACCAGCAGGCCCCAATCAGCTTTCTTCTTCTTATCGTGCAGGTTTAACTGCAAAACATATTTCCTTTTAGTACAGGAGGTGATTTCCATAGTATCTTGCCTCACTCCTCCTAAGATGCCACCAGACTTCCCCACATATGGAATCCATTCCCAATGGAAAAGACCAAAAGGGTCAATTCTCCTAATGCATTTAGGAGTAAAATGTTCCTTCATAGTTTCTTGCAAACCAATAAAATCCAGAGATTGGTCACTAATCATGTCTGAGAGGCAGGTGGCCATTCCTTTCTTGCCTACCCCTCTACAGTTCCAAATGAGCCCTCTCATTTGGAACGTTTTTTGTGAAAATAAGATCTAGTAGTCCTGCCAGGAGGCAATGCAGGACTACAACACACATCTTCAGAGGATACTGCCTTATTCTGGTTCCTAGTCACAGGCCTAGAGAGCTTAATGGCAGATTTCTTTTTATGTCTCCTATTCTTCAGTTTACCAGAGGCTTTTTGTTCAAATACAGTTTCATCTTGGTCAAGCCAGGTCAAGTTAGCAGGAACGGGTTTTCCTAGTCCATTGGTAACTAAAATATCATCCTCAATATCAGTATTATTGTCCCCAATATTCTTTTTACTATCTAGATTTTCTTTCACCCTATCCAACTCTCTAAGCACATTCACACATGTAAAATCATTATCAGGTATTTTGACCCCCATACAAGTGGCTCTATACATTAATTCTTTATCAGAAAGAGCACCGAAAGAATTCTTGCAAGATATACTGATGTTACCTTCCAAGTTCTTCTTCTGAGCCAGGTTAATAGCTTTAGCTTCAATATGCTCCTGTCCCCCCTGCGTATTGCGCTTGCTGAATCTTAGAGCCACTTCAGGCGCAAGGGGAGGTGTGAGGATGATCTCATCGTTGTGATCAGAAAGAGGAAGCTGTACCATGTAGTCACTTGAGGTCTTCAGATCTGGGTATACGTCACCATCCACCTCCACAACCTGAGAAGAGTTAGCCCCAGTAACATCAAAAGACAATGAACGATGAGTTGCGGGTATATCATTTACCTGCACATCTTTAGGCTCAATTACATATTCGAGCGGGGCCATATGTATATCAGTCTCCATAGCCACCATCCAGCGTGAGGTATCCAGAGTTGTTCCTCCTCCAGCCATCTCATGTTCTTTTGCCAGTGTTTCAATAAGCAGGGATGTATCATTTTCACTATCAGATGATTCTGAGAGGTCATGGTCTTGTGGTGACAGACGACATGTCTTGCCCCCACGAGCACCAGCACCATCTCTGCTACTCTCAGGGAAGTCAGCTTGCTTTTCCTCTTTTTCCTGATCAGCTCGTATACGTTTAGGAGTCTGATCAGGTTTAGTAGGTGCATCTTTCGCTTCCACACCCATAGGGTCTTTGATCACAAGATTCCTGACAAGTACTTCTTCCACCTCATAGGTAAACTTATAGAAACGCCTCCCCAGGACACCTTCCGCCGTAGCAGGCAACTGATCAACAGAGCGACATCCAATTTTGGCTCTAACAGACGAAGAATGATTTATAGTAGACACATCTACCTCAAGAGTAATGCCCACTAATCCACCCACATAGGCCACAGTCCTATCACATCTCTTGTTCGGAGGGATCTTCCCAATTCGAACCCAAGCAATTTCCAACAGGCCCTCAGATTCAATATCTTCAGACCAAGGAGAAAACTTAACTGAAACTCCACACTGCTTTAGTCTCACATTTTCCACAAACAGAGCACGATCCACTTCCCTAGGATTAGGCATCCTCATCACAAATTTTTGAGGTGCGAAAAATCTAGCAGAACATCTCCACCCCTGTCCCACATAGATGCTTAATTCATGTTCTATATCTTTGGTCGGAGCAGCCCCCTCAGTTATAGTAACAATCACGTTAAAAATCATCTCCCTAGCTTGCCTATCACTGCTAAAATCAGGAATATAGAAGAATCCCTGCCCCTTGCTTTGGAACGCACACATCATAGGAAAACACTCCCACGGCAGGAACTCAGCACATACCACATGCAAATGACCTTTCTTCTTACATCTATCACACACAGCTTGCGGGCATCTAGCAGTGAAATGACCAGTCAGATTACAGATCTGACATGGTTCAGGGCGAGGAGCAATATTACCAGGGTATGCAGGAGGATCTTGCGTACGAGGAGGAGTGGTGTTCTTCGCATGGGTGCGGACCATGTTCGTGTCCCCTTCGTCCGCTCCCCACCGCTCCCGGCGAAGAAGCTCAGCCTGGTTGCCTCCGGCCGCCTTGTCCCACTTCTCCGATCCCGCATCTCCAGATCCCGAAGCTCTCTGTGTCGACGAGTCCCCCGTCTCCGTCTTGCGCTTCCAGACGTGGTGGTCAAGGCCATGGCCGCGTCCCCGGCCACGATCGAAGCGCCCAGCCCCACGACCATGTCGCCCCGCACCAAATCCCTCTCCCCTCATGGTGATTTTGCTTTTGTCAAGCGTATCGAGCGGTGGAATCTGTGTGGGGGATGCCACAACTTGGGCAAAAGAACGACTATCTCCATGAATTTTTCCTTCCCACCAGCCGAAGGATTGAGGAACCCTAGATCTAGCCCCCAGCGGCGCGTCCCAGAAGTGAGACAAGCACTCGCTCAAATCAAAAGTGAGGGGCGGGGGCTCAGGATTTGGTTTTATACCCGCAGCGCACAAGGAAACCCTAGGGTTGGGTCTATCATGGCGGTCCGATCTCGTCTGCCCCACGTGTCGACCATCAGGGCCCTGGTGGACCGGTCCATGCCCCAGCAGCCCTGGCCCTCCTGCCAGTGGTGGAGGAAACGTACCCGCACCGCACGCCACAGGCCTCCCCGCTCGATTCTCGTCTGCCGCTCGAACGACGCCGGCGACCGGCGCCGGAATTCGATCTCGAACCCTAGCGAAGTGGCATGGAAACGAGATGATATTTCCGATGTCTACGGACTCACCTTCCCGGAGAAATCGGGCGTCGACTGTGCAATCACGCTCGTCTAGAAGCACGATGCGCAGCGCCTCCCGACGAAACCAGAGAACTCCATCGGACATCGTTACCCGCCGCGCCATCACGATGTCCGACGCGTACCAGACCGGCCACCTCGCGTCCTCCCCGGGGTCGGGGACGGCGTGCGCCGCGCCGCCCCGCTCGTGCGCCGCGCGCGCCCGCTCATGCACCGCGCCGCCCCGCTCGTGCGCCGCCCCACTCGTAGCCATCCGCCTCGACCGCCCCGTCCTTGTTGCTGGGACTTTGGCATGCGGGTTTGAATCCCCCAAGGACCATCATATGTTTGATGGAAAATGAAAGGATAATCAAGAGCAAAAAATAAAGATCTACCATCAGAAATTATCTACGAGGTTGTACACGATCTTGCCAGAAAGGATCTACAAGGAGAGGCGAAATTTTGTACTTGCTTTTTTGCAACTCGTCAGCCACCTAAGCATATTTTGCAACTGTTTTTTTTATGCCAACAAGGCCCAGGTCTGTGCGCATATGTTGCTCTTTTTTTTGTCAAACAAACAAATAGACAAATAAAGCCCAACAAACAAGGTCCAAGGGGAGGGGCTAGTTGGGCTGGATGGGGTGGACTGGCCAGACACAAACAAACAATACAAAAGTGTTCTAAAAAAACAATACAAACAAGCGTCTATGTGTGGGGGTGATCGGATGCAACCAGCTGACTGGTTGTTTGTCAACAAGTGGGGACAGATTAGAGGATGATGTCAGCTTAGATGTGAGATATTATCTCACATCTATATGCAACATAGACAGATCCTATTTTTATTTATTTATTGAAACAAGGCAAAAAGACTTACCATTTATAGAGTGAATTCTGGTTTTTACTCTCTATTTTGACATTTTTGACAGTAATTACCCTTTTAGCCGGATTTCGGCCGTTTTACTCCATTTAAGAAAAGTGTTGACACAATTTACCCTCTTTAAAGTTTATGAGCGTTCTGACCGATGGGTCCCAATTGTAAGGTTCAGTTGGCATGACACGTCGGTGTGTTTTTTCCTGATGGGTTTTCTTCACACCGGACTACATCACCTAGCTTCTCTCAACAGGTCAGGCTAGAACTGATCGCACCCGAGCAGCTCACAGCGCCTGATGGCCAGGTTGCCCAGGTGGGACTGCACCAGACTAGCCCATTATTCACGGCACGCATGGCTAGCATTTCAATCACACGCACGATCCTACCCTAGTCTGGCCTAATACAACTGCCTCCTTCGTTAGGAGGGGGTAGGACGATGTAGGCGACCAGCGGCAGGCAAGACATGAAGGCCTGGCGCTAGCGATCGACGGGGCGAGGGGCAGCCATTACAACAATTGTGATGAGATAGCAGTACGTACTTGATCAGCATGACATCTTCCCATTGAATAAATTATAGGAGAAATTGTTACGGATATAACCTGAAATCATGTATGTTTTACTTCAGTATCATCATATACAGCCTTAAGTATGCATGATTCTATGGATCAAATTAAAAGTGATGTAAATATATTACTTCATTAAATGTGATGCATGTACATATCTGAATACATAGTCAAGCATGAACTAGTTAAATCATGTTTCAGAAGTTCCTTTCCCGTGATAGCTAGCAAAGAGCAGTGCTATGCAGCCGATACTATGGACACGAATTATGAACGATAAAACAATCAGGCCATCCATGCATGGCAACGCACGAACACTCGGCGATAAATAGGACCATCGTGCAACGGTCGTTCAAACTATTTGTCGTGTGCACTTCAGTTTCAGGTAGAAATTATGTTGACCAGTAGAGTTAGTATATGTTTCCTGAACTACTCTGGCACGATAATATCAAGCCTGGGCGGTCTGAAGAAGCTAGGGCGATGTGGTTCGATGTGCAGAAAAACCATCAGGAAAAAACCCGCCAATGTGGCAATGCCAGTTGGACCTTGTAATTGGAACCCATCTATCAGAACGCTCACAAAATTTTAAATAAAGTAAATTGTGGCAACACTTCTGCTAAATGGGGTAGAACTGATGAAATCCCGCTGAATAGGGTAATTAGTGTCAAAAATGTCAAAATAGAGGGTAAAAACTGGAATTCACTCTTTTATTAATTAAGAAGAAGTTTTGACAGACCTTGGGTGACTGGGTCAGGGTGTACGTGTTCTACTTTGCACCACTGTGCTTAATATATACTGATGACTCTACGGTATGCGGCCGTATGTCAAGCCTAACATCCCACACGTACTACAGCCGCCGCCCAACAGCCTTGTGTGCTCTGTTCGGTTTCTCTTTCGGAAGAGGATGCACGCTCTCTTGGAACTTGGATTCATATAGTGCATTTCCCAAGCTACGAGAAATTCGGAAATGTCATAGAGGTCGTCCAGGGCAATATAAGCCAATAATGGAGGGTGCAAGTACATTCCGTTTTCAAATTTGAAGAATCAAAGCATGTACGTAAATTTTATACTGTATTATTTGACAAACGGCTCCCAACACGTTAACATGCCGAATCTGTACTTTTGGATGAGATTTATAATGGTACGTACCATGGCCAGGTTGGCTATATAGTTTGGGGAAATACCCTTTGGCTCTCGCATGTATATACACCCTATATGGTGATTTTTTAAAAAATAATAAAACAAAAAGTCAAAAATGTTCAAAAGTACTTTTAGATTAAACTTCACTTACTTGCGCACTAGTGTAGCAAATTTCACACACACAAAACCAACGTTGACTTCACAGCGAAAAAGACAAAATTTATGTGCTATTATAGGTCACTATTCATGCTATTTTGACCGAAAATTTGTCTTTTATGAAAAGAAGTCAAAAAGGAATTTTCTTTTTGTGCCACTTTTCTCACTGGTATAATGAAAGGTAAAATTTATTTCAAAAATATTTTCAGAAATTTTTGACTTTCTGTTGAATTGTTAAAAAAAAATCCATATAGGGTATATATGTACCCAGGAACCAAACGTTCCCCTCCATATAGTTTGCTACTACTTACCTGAAGCGGCACCTACATTTTTTTCAATTGCTTCGAGTATGGTTTGTACTTCGAGATAAGATTTAGAACACGGGGGAGAAGCATACTTCTCGGTAGGTCATTGGCAGCTTAGTTGTCACCATTTCTAAGTAGTAGTTTTTTTTGCGGATACCTAAGTAGGTATTTCAAGTACTCTATCGCATTGCCCTAGCTAGAAGTTTTTTTTTTTTGCATGAGCCCTAGCTAGAAGTTACTCTGTCCTGAATCTGATGGAAGAAAAAAAAATGTTAGACCTATTGATGATCTATGACTTGATTAGCTGATTACAGTAATGAAAGAGCGAGCGAGCGAGCATGGAAGTACCACAATAATTGGTGCCTTTGGAAGCAAGTGAGTAGATGAAGGTACGATGGCAACTTAAAGGGAATGTGCCTCCTTTGCGAATAAAGGCAAGATTTTTCTTGTTCATATTTCTAGTTTTTTAACATGAAAAATAATCATATTTCAAAAAAGAAATACAGCCCTATTTTATATCAGTTCCAAGACAGACATGGATGTTTGTCGCGTTCTTGGGATATAAATCAGTAGAACCGTTTTCGCTCGTGATTTTGCAACCGTTAAGATTTCATAAAATCTGAGAATATTCATAATCTTGGAATGATATAAGAATTGAGAACAAGTAGATTTTTTGTAAAAATAAAATTATTATTCGTGCATGTGTTGTAAGAACATGAAAATGGTTATGATATGTAAAAAAAATTTAATCCTTTTTTAGGTTTTCACTTTAAAGTACTTCGAACAGGTACAAATTGAAGACCCAGGATGCGAGGCCATACTCAAAATCCGGTACGGTTTAGAATTAACAATTTTAGAGAATTCAACAGGTTCAAGTATAGATGGTTCTACATATATTTTTCTTCTGACGAATTAACTCAATCCATGCATTATGCAGCTACCACTAGCTAGGGGCTGCATGTATCTGCCACCACTCTCTCTTTAGTCTTTCTCAAATCTGAATCAAGTTTTAAAAAAAATCGTATTGAGCTCCAAAGATCCAGGATCATTATTACTCAACTATAAGAGTAAACTTAGCAGCAAAAAAAAAATGCTTATGTGGAATCTAACAGTTGGGCAAAGCTGATAAGGTTCTGTCCGCTTGCATGAAAAGAGCGCACTCATATGCATGCCCCCGCCCGCGGTAATGCACAGGATCATTGAAATGCCGATCATGATCGAGAGCTTTGGCAAAGTCAGCTATAGCTTCATTAGCTAGAGGGGCTAGCTTATTTGGGGCTCATTTAAGGCGATAGTAGGTGTACAGTGCATGGAATTGGTCAACCTAATATTCTACTGGGATGATTTCTAATCTTTTGATGCGACAGCTGAACTGTTGGAAGAAGCGGCAGAATCTAGAAGGAAGGATCTTTATCAAAGGAGAAAAGAAATAATATCGGCACAATTAATTTTGGCATGAAAACTCTAAAAAACAGGTGATTAGCCCCCCTCCCTCCTCCCCTCCCGGTCGCTCCCGCGAGCGACGCGGAGGGGAAACAATAGGCGCCGGCCTTAGGACCCCTCCTCCTCCCTGCTTCTTCCCTCACCGCCGCCAACTCGCACTAACGGGCGAAGCCCGGTCAACGACGTCGGCATCGGGGCCTCTCTTCCCCCACTCGATGGTGGCCGACGCGGGTTGGTATGATCGGGCAGCGGCGGGGAGCTGGCAGAGGGCGCGGCGGCAGGTGACGGTATTGAAGGAAATATGCCCTAGAGGCAATAATAAAGTTGTTATTTATATTTCCTTATGTCATGATATATAAATGTTTATTATTCATGCTAGAATTGTATTAACCAGAAACTTAGTACATGTGTGAATACATAGACAAAACAGAGTGTCTCTAGTATGTCTCTACTTGACTAGCTCGTTAATCAAAGATGGTTAAGTTTCCTGACCATAGACATGTGTTGTCATTTGATCAGCGGGATCACATCACTTAGAGAATGATGTGATGGACAAGACCCACCCGTTAGCTTAGCATAATGATTATTAAGTTTTATTGCTATTGCTTTCTTCATGACTTATACATATTCCTTTGACTATGAGATTATGCAACTCCCGAATACCGGAGGAACACCTTGTGAGCTATCAAATGTCACAACGTAACTGGGTGATTATAAAGATGCTCTACAGGTGTCTCCGAAGGTGTTTGTTGGGTTGGCATAGATCGAGATTAGGATTTGTCACTCCGAGTATCGGAGAGGTATCTCTGGGCCCTCTTGGTAATGCACATCACTATGAGCCTTGCAAGCAATGTGACTAATGAGTTACTTATGAGATGATGCATTACGGAACGAGTAAAGAGACTTGCAAGTAACGAGATTGAACTAGGTATGATGATACCGATGATCGAATCTCGGGCAAGTAACATACCGATGACAAAGAGAATAACGTATGTTGTCATTGCGGTTTGACCGATAAAGATCTTCGTAGAATATGTAGGAACCAATATGAGCATCCAGGTTCCGCTATTGGTTATTGACCGGAGATGTGTCTCGGTCATGTCTACATAGTTCTCGAACCCGTAGGGTCCGCACGCTTAACGTTCGATGCGATTTGTATTATGAGTTATGTGTTTTGGTGACCGAAGATTGTTCGGAGTCCCGGATGAGATCACGCGGACATGACCAGGAGTCTCGAAATGGTCGAGAGGTACAGATTGATATATTGGAAGGTAGTATTCGGACACCGGAAGGGTTCCGGAATGTATCGGGTACATACCAGAGTACCGGAGGTGTTACT
>NC_041390.1:516060329-516065442 GCF_002162155.2 Triticum dicoccoides | reverse complement strand
AAGATATGGTCCATATGAGCCATAGAAGGGAGGCTAACCAGACCACAAGAGGTTGGTGCGCCCCCACAACGGAGGAGGCCGAATTGGACTAGGGAAGGGGGCACCACCCCCCCTTTCCTTCTCCTACCACTAGTAGAAAACAGAACTTTAAAACTGATTCGTAAGGGCCTTTAGTGCCGGTTCTGTAACCGGCACTAAAGTGTGGGCACTAAAGGACCCTTCCCCCCTTTAGTATCGGTTCGGCACGAACCGCCACTAAAGGCCCACCACGTGGCGTGAGCTCGCGCCGTGGCATGGGGGGCCTTTAGTACCGGTTGGTGTTACCAACCGGTACTAAAGATTTTTTTTGAATTTTTTGGAATTTTTTTTATTTTTTTTATTTTCAATTTTCTGAATTGAATTATTTGATGATTTAGTCTCTAATCACCCCTCTTAACTGCTCAAGTGTGGATCACTCATTCCAAATCGTCTAACTTCCCGGTCGGTCACCCATCCTCTCACTCCCCCAGCCTGAGCACGCTTAATTTCAGAGTTCTATTCTCCCTACTTTCCAAGTCTGCACTTATTGTTTTACTGACAAATGTAAGCTGTCAATCCTATTAACCCTCAACAGTTTAGCTTGAAGATTAGGTCACTCGTTTCACCATTTGAGTTTGAAACTATTATTCTAAAAAACAGTAATTATTTAGTAACACTAATATTTCTTGAATAAGTTTGACCATAGTTTGACCAAAATTCAAAAAATTGAAATAATTATTTAGTAACACTAATATTCTTGAATAATTATGTAGTAACATTAATACTTCTTGAATAATTAGTTTGACCAAAATTAAAAAAACTGAAATTTGAGCATATCTTTTTTCCTTTTGGAATTTGAGGATTCTAAAAAATTGCTAACAGGCCGTAGGCGGTCAAAATCGGATGCGGATTTTTGTGCTGAATTTTTTGATATATTATACATTTTTTTCGACATCGTATGCAAAAGTTATAGCCGTTTTACATTTTCCCTACACTTTTTGCAAAACATGTCCAAATTTAAGTTTTCAAATTTTCATAACTAGTAGGTGTAGTAATATAACTACCTCTCGAAGGATTTTATTTTCTGAAGTCTTTATCATTTTCTTTTGATTTTTTCAAAACTGAAATGGCGATACAGGGGGGGTAGTGTTTGAAAATTGCCCTATAGTCCCGGTTTGTGTCTCCAACCGGGACTATAGGTCAGACCCCTTTAGTCCCGGTTCATGGCACGAACCGGTACTAAAGGTGATCATGGGGTCCCGGCCTGACGCCAGCCTGCCACCACCCCTTTAGCACCGGTTCGTGGAACGAACCGATATTAAAGGTTCAACACGAACCGGCATTAATGCATAGCCGTTCGAACCGGCACTAATGGTGCCATTAGTACCGGGCCAAAATCGAACCGGGACTAATGTGTCTCACATTAGGTCCTTTTTCTACTAGTGTACTCCCTCTCCTTCCCCCTTTCCACCTCCATGAGAATGAAAAGAGGGGTGGGGGTGAATCCTACTAGGACTCCCCCCTTATGGCGCCCCCCCTAGGGCCGTCCTCCTCCCTCTCCCTCCTTTATATATGTGGGCAGGGCACCCCTTGGAGACACACCAATTGTTCCAAGCCGTGTGTGGCATCTCTCTTCGCGGTTTACTCCTCCAGTCATATTCATGTAATGCTTAGGCGAAGTCCTGCGCGGATCACATCACCATCGCCGTCACCACGCCGTCGTGTTGACAAAACTCTCCCTCGACCCTCTGCTGGATCAAGAGCTCGAGGGACGTCATCGAGCTGAACATGTGCTGAACTTGGAGGTGCCATACGTTTGGTACTTGATCAGTTGGATCGCGAAGACGTTCGACTACATCAACCGCGTTAACCTAACGCTTCCGCTTTCGGTCTACGAGGATACGTGGACACACTCTCCCCCTCTCGTTGCTATGCATCTCCTAGATAGATCTTGCATGATCGTAGGAATTTTTTTAAAATTGCATGCTATGTTCCCCAACACAAAGTTCGCAAATCAAATACCAGTCGGTGCCCAACTAGTACTTGTATATAATATAACTGCAATTGGAAGTCAGAATTTACTGGACTACCATAGATATATTACTACATCATAGTCATACGTGAGGTCAACATTGGCTGCAATGGTAATTGTATTGGTGCATTGGTCTACTAGAGGATGAGGTTACGACTTCATCGTGCAGTATTAGAATTAACACAATCAGATTAACCATCAGTATCTTTTTTTGCAGGGGAATCATTTTTTTTTCTTCGAAACGGTTGCAGGGAAATCATCAATATCCTAGGAAAGTAGAAGTGCATGCCCGAGAAACGTCACATAAAACACTAAAACACATACTATCATACAATATATATAAGATATAGCCCTTTCAAGCATCTCTATAATACAACATACTTGTCTCTACCATGGAGCACAATGAATGAATGAATCCAATGCCAAGTGTCACTTCAGTTTCAACAGCTGGAAGAAGCTTATAGACAGAAAGATTCCATTTGATGATCCACCAGGCATAATTATGGATATCATATACATTGTGATCATTTAATCAGCACTCCTAACTGCAAGCAAAAGATAATGCAACTTCACTTGGCATCATGCATAGTTAAATATCAGAGTGATAATTCCACGTACGTGCTACTAAAGCGGCAATGATGTGTAACGTATATATGGTACGTTCAAAAGCTTGGAGTTAATCTCATTTAATTGCAACATCTTGAAGCAATACAGTAATCTATGAATTAATTCATTTTTGTTCAACAACATAGACTTCATAATCTAATTGTAAATAGTAAATTCAGTAACCCCGAACAAATCACCGAACAAAAGTTAGCTAGGGTAAGTATGCATGAGTAATGTTATGATTAGTGGGGGATGTATCTCACTTGGGCGGCCCTCTTCTTTCCACCTCTCCTAACACACAAACTCACGGTTATCCTCATATGATATAGCTCGGCCAATGTTGACTGAACGGCAGCCAAGTGAGATATTCTAGCTTGTCTTGGCTTTAATTTGTGTTAGATAGTCAAACAATCCTACAGAACAAAAAAAGAGAGAAATGGAAGTCTCGGCTCTATCGTGGCGAAGTGTGGCAAAATGAAAAAAAACTCTTATCCAACCACGAGTCTGATATCAAGTTATGCTCAATAGTTCTAGATTACTCTTTGATAACTACCACTGCCTTTTCTGTAGAGAAATAGGATGCAAACCACAATGTATTGATTGGGTGCATATGCACAAGTATATAGAGTACATAGGGCAAGTTGTATCATCAACTATACACAAGGAGGAAGACTTGGAGTATAAGAATACATGTGCTAAATGTTGGGGAACGTAGTAATTTCAAAACAATTCCTACGCACACGCAAGATCATGGTGATGCATAGCAACGAGAGGGGAGAGTGTTGTCTACGTACTCTCGTAGACCGGCAACGGAAGCGTTGACACAACGTAGAGGAAGTAGTCGTACGTCTTCCCGATCCGACCGATCCAAGTACCGAACGTACGGCACCTCTGAGTTCTGCACACGTTCAACTCGGTGACGTCCCTCGAGCTCTGATCCAGCCGAGTGTTGAGGGAGAGTTTCGTCAGCACGACGGCGTGATGACGATGATGATGTTCTACCGACGCAGGGCTTCGCCTAAGCACCTTTATGATATGACCGAGGTGGAATATGGTGGAAGGGGGCACCGCACACGGCTAAGGAACGATCACGAATATCAACCTGTGTGTCTTTGGGGTGCCCCCCTGCCCCCGTATATAAAGGAGTGGAGGAGGGGGAGGGCCGGCCCTCTCTATGGCGCGCCCTAGGGGAGTCCTACTCCTACCGGGAGTAGGATTCCCCCTTTCCTAGTAGAACTAGGAACCCTTCCAAGTAGTAGGAGTAAGAAGGAAGGAAAGGGAAGGGAAAAGCAGAAGGAAGGAAGGGGGCACCCCCCCCTCCCTAGTCCAATTCGGACCAGCCCATGGGGAGGGGTGCGGCCACCCTTTGAGTCCTTTCTCTCCTTTCCCGTATGGCCCATTAAGGCCCAATACGAATTCCCGTAACTCCCCGGTACTTCCGAAAATACCCGAATCACTCGGAACCTTTCCGATGTCCGAATATAGTCGTCCAATATATCGATCTTTACGTCTCAACCATTTCGAGACTCCTCGTCATGTCCCCGATCTCATCCGGGACTCCGAACTCCTTCGGTACATCAAAACACATAAACTCATAATATAACCGTCATCGAACTTTAAGCGTGCGGACCCTACGGGTTCGAGAACTATGTAGACATGATCGAGACACGTCTCCGGTCAATAACCAATAGCGGAACCTGGATGCTCATATTGACTCCTACATATTCTACGAAGATCTTTATCGGTCAAACCGCATAACAACATACGTTGTTCCCTTTGTCATCGGTAT
The DNA here is from genome assembly GCF_002162155.2 of Triticum dicoccoides. Classification (NCBI taxonomy): domain Eukaryota; kingdom Viridiplantae; phylum Streptophyta; class Magnoliopsida; order Poales; family Poaceae; genus Triticum; species Triticum dicoccoides. Next base: position 516,060,997 of record NC_041390.1, on the reverse strand, counting down.
GTTACTTGCCCGAGATTCGATCGTCGGTATCTCAATACCTAGTTCAATCTCGTTACCGGAAAGTCTCTTTACTCGTTACATAATACATGATCCCACAACTAACTCATTAGTTGCAATGCTTGCAAGGCTTAAGTGATGTGCATTACCGAGAGGACCCAGAGATACCTCTCCGACAATCGAAGTGACAAATCCTAATCTCGAAATACGTCAACCCAACAAGTACCTTCGGAGACACCTGTAGAGCACATTTATAATCACCCAGTTACGTTGTGACGTTTGGTAGCACACAAAGTGTTCCTCCGGTAAACGGGAGTTGCATAATCTCATAGTCATAGGAACATGTATAAGTCATGAAGAAAGCAATAGCAACAAACTAAACGATCAAGTGTTAAACTAACAGAATGGGTCAAGTCAATCATATTATTCTTCTAATGATGTGATCCCGTTAATCGAATGACAAATCATGTCTATGGTTAGGAAACATAATCATCTTTGATCAACGAGCTAGTCAAGTAGAGGCATATTAGTGACACTCTGTTTGTCTATGTATTCACACATGTATTATTTTTCCGGTTAATACAATTCTAGCATGAATAATAAACATTTATCATGATATAAGGAAATAAATAATAACTTTATTATTGCCTCTAGGGCATATTTCCTTCACT
>NC_041390.1:516056349-516059960 GCF_002162155.2 Triticum dicoccoides | reverse complement strand
CAGTGCTGATGCAGAGACTGGACCGGAACTCCTCAAAAGAAGTCGTAGGCAAGCCTTTGGTCATGATATTGGCAAACTGTTGGGATGTGGGAACGTGTAAAACACGAACATGGCCAAGAGCCACCTGATCCCGAACAAAATGGATGTCAAGCTCAATGTGCTTGGTGCGACGATGATGAACCGGGTTGGTGGAGAGGTAGACGGCGGAGACGTTGTCGCAGTAAACCACTGTGGCCTTATCAACAGGACACGAGAGCTCGTGAAGAAGCTGACGAAGCTAAGAACACTCAGCGACGACGTTGGCCACAGCGCGATACTCAGCCTCGGCACTGGACCGAGTGACCGTGGGCTGTAGTTTTGGTGACACCCAAAAAATTCCTGCTGCAAGAAAACAATCCGTTGGAGCTTATTGTCGGTGAAGAGGCCATTGATCTTGATCCACACCGTGTAGGTATCGTCCCCATCGTGAACGACGGTGTGGAAGATGTCGGGGGAGACGGTGAGGAAGAACCACCGGATGAGGGTGGCGTCAATGGCCAGCCAGTTGGCATCGTGGTTGCCGACGAAGAAGTTGGCGAGACCGTCCATGTGATCACGGATATTGTACTCACGAAAGAGGAGATTAAAGTAGGTTTTTCAGGCATAGTAGTTGGTGGAGGTGTGGGAGAGGATGATGGGTACATGCTCGGAGAGGGAGATGTTGCGGATGTCGGCAGCGAAGGGCTCGTCGGGTTCGGTGCCATAGGAGGAATCGAAGGGGTTGCTAGGACCCGAGGAGGTAGAGCGGGCCGACATGGCAGCAGGTGGAGCGGTGGCGGCGGGAGCGGGGCGAGTGGTGCGGCGCGGGTGGAGCAACAGGGCAAGGGGAGCGGCGCGGTGTGGTGTTGCGGGAGGGAGTAGGCGCGGCGGTAGGGGTGCGGCGGCAGGGGTGCGGCGGCGCGAGGTAGGGCTAGCGGCGGCGGCCGGGAGAGGCAACGGCGGCGCGGCTAGAGAGGATCGAGGGTTTAGGCTGATACCATGTAGAGGAATAGGATGCAAACCACAATGTATTGATTGGGTGCATATGCACAAGTATATATAGTACATAAGGCAAGTTATATCTTCAACTATACACAAGGAAGAAAATTTGGAATACAAGAATACATGTGCTAAATACATATCTCAACATTTTCTACCCCATTGTGGCCAAACTCTAGTTGGAAAACATCAAACCTCATTGTGGCCAATAGTAGTAGCAAGTGCTTCTTCCACCCCTATCAGGGGCCAAATTCTTTTAGGAACAACAAACCAATTTTTTCTGGACTATTGGCTGTGCCGCCGATCCCCATGCAAATAAACCATTTTCTGATACTTGGGCGGCAGCAAGAAATGCTACCTGATTACTGTGATTAATGCTTACTTCCTAAGCTAGTTACAAACTAGACTCTCAGCAAATAAGCGGTATATTAGTTCCACTTGCGTGTAACTAAGGAGCATTGAGGTATAGTTCCACTTGCGTGTAACTAAGGACAAACGCCGCCCCAAACTTGATAGTACTAGGGGACAACTGACACTAATGTTATGCGCAAGAGGGAGCAAGTAATAAACAAGTGCATGCAGTGTTAATATCTGAACTGAAAAGTGAAAGTAATGACCATTCCTTGAAAAAGGTAAACGGATAAGTGGTGATATACTCTTTTTTTAACAGAGCGGTGATATACTATTGTTAGTACCTTGTGTGCATGCTGCAGAAAATGTGGGATAATGGTACAAATATGCGGTTGTTGTTCTTGGGGTATCCCGCACTTTCATACTGTCCGCATCCGTTCGAACCACGCAGTCCGGACGTGTGGCGCCATCTAATATGGTTCTGTATCTATCTGTCGAGCGATTTAGATCATGTTTTACCTGCAATTCGATACCAAACATGAAGGCTTTACAAGAGTCTAAACATCCGTGTGGCCAATCAAAAGCCACCGCGTACCCACGTCCAGGACCAAGAGCAGGTTAGGATCGTGCGTTAATTACTCCGCATTAAAAACGCATATTTCTTAGTCATTTGTTAATTACTCCGCATTAAAAGCGTAGATTTATTACTCTGTTAATTACCTTGATAATTACTCCAAATTAATTAGCTCATTGGATTAAAAGAGAAAACAAATCTGCATTAACTGTTGCACCTAAAAAATTACGGGAGTAATTATTTTGCTATAGTTATACCTTAAATGGCAGAAGGTTGATTCAAATGATGAAAGGTTGATTTCTATTCGGTGGAAGGTCGACTTTCTATAAGCGGAAGGTTAATTTGGCGAGGTTAATTTCTTAAAAATCATAAATAGAGGCGGATGTTTGCGGCTATGGTTCGATGGCCGACTCCCGCATCATGTCTCTGGACCACGTCCAGACATAAAAACGGACATATACCCAAGCTATTTGCAGACCAGCTTTGGAGATCCATTAGGTCATATCTAACTGAACCCTGAATAATCCTTAATTCCTGATATTGGCATTTTTTAGGAGAAAAGCCTCAAAAGATTCCTCTCCTCTTCAAATTTCAGCAGCAAACACTCATTTTTCAATGCTAGCTCTTCTCGTTAAGAAAATGACACACCCGTTGGCGCATCACGCAATTGGCCTCCTGTGGCTATAAATTCCCACTGGCGCCTCACTTAAACCCTAGGTCTTTCCCATCGTTGCCCATTTTACCCAAAAATCGTCGGAATTGGGCTTGAAATCACCGCAGTCGCCTGATATGCCACCACCACCGCCCAAAAGTCACGCCCTCAATTCACTGCCGCGTCGCCTTATTCCACACGGTGAGGATGCTCTCCACACATCTCTTTGCCTGCTCCCGCCAACATCTCCGGTTGGTCATCGTGCCAGTGGAGGAGGCAGAGGAGGAGAAATCCAACATCGCCGCTGAATCGTCGTCATCATAGGATGAGGAGCCCCATGTCAGGTAGCGGTGTATGGCAGTGGCCACGTGTTGCCCCTCCACCAATGGAAGGAGGAGGAGGAGCACTACGTTGTTGACGTGCAGCTCTCCGCCGAGCACGTCGATGTTACGCCTGTTGTCGCCATCCTCACTGACCCATGGGTCGTGGCGGCACACAGCACACACTGAGCACCGGGAATCACAAGTGCCGCCTGTTGTCATAAATCTCGCTGACACCGACAACAAGACGGTGCTGAAGATGCCCATGGGGACCCATGATGGCAAGGCATCGGGCTCCTACAGCTCGCGGTGATAAATCTCGACTCCGACTATGATTTGTGCTTGTTTTAGCTTAAATTTAGCTTGGGTTAGATTTAATTTTACGCTTAGTATGATGTTGTGTATGAACTAATATGTAAAATTATGCCCTATGTGTTCTTAATCTAGTTTCAAATTTCATTTTTGAAAGACATATTTGTGCTCAATTTGGATTTGAGAAGTTAGATTTGAGTGTCGGTTAGCTCTACACATTTTTGAACTCCTTGTATTTGAGGAGATAAGATTTGGCGAGCAATTTGAAGGGATATCTTTTGAGGATTCGGTTGTTGCCCTTATCTCACCACATGGCTCATACAAGTAGTAGCATGAAGCTAGAAGAAGTGTGCGGGTGAGATAACAATATTTGCACACACACCCC
>NC_041390.1:516030323-516056190 GCF_002162155.2 Triticum dicoccoides | reverse complement strand
ACGTCCCTGTAAAGAGAAATAGTATTTTCTTAGGGGTTTTTTTTGTAGTCGTCATATCCTACATGGGTAATTAGCGTACTTGTGGTATTCCCTAAGTACTGAAAACAACCTTTTATAAAGGCATGATTTTTTTCTGAAAAAAGTTCATCACATTGGTACAAGCATTAGTCATGTAGATTCAAATCCAGTTTCGACATTGGGCTTGACGAATAATTTGCCATGGAAAACGTTCGTTATTGCCAAGCCCCACAAAGAACGCTCGTTGGGTATTGGGGTTCAATTTAATTAACTATAGAAACAATGTAATAAAACTAAATTTTATAAAAATCTTAGGATTAACAAAATGTTAAACCTCTCTCCCTCTACATCCCTGCATCAGATCAAGTACGAATATATAACGCAACCTAAGTCCCCTGTAAAAGGTTACATAGTGGGGAGAGTAAACCAGAGCATGTACGTTTGCATATGCCTCCTTATTTATCTTCGAACGAGGTGGTTCGTTACTGATTAATCTCTACCATATGTTTGCCACGGAGGCTAGCTAAGCAGTTCAGTTCAGTTGCCCCCTCTGCGACGATAAGATGGCGTCCAACGCCTCCTTCACCTGGGAGATCTCCGGCGCCGTTCCCCCTTGCGCCGGCCAGAACTCGTCCGTCGCCAGCACCTTGACTTGCAGCTGCAGGAACTTGACGTAGCTGAATGCCTTCTCGAGCATGGTGACCATGTCGACCTTGGTGCCGTTGGGCACCAGCTCCTGCAGTGTCCGGAGCCGTTCGCTGATCTTCTCCCGCCGGTTCTGCGCACACAGAACGGTACGTTCAGATCTTTTGAAATCCCCAAGGAAACGCAATGTATAATGGATTCGAGCAGTAAAAAGATTCGGTACCGAATTTACCTTTGCGGTGAGGCTTTGCGGGTCCCCCTTGGGCGAGGTAGTGGTGGGCGCCGCCGGCTTCGCCTTGCTCGTCTTCCTGCTCGCACCGCACGGCTTCTTGGTGGTCCGCGGCTCCGCGTCCTGGTCCGCGTACGATCGCTTCGAGGAACCGCGCGCCGGCGTCGCGGCATCGGGCGAGCCATTGGACGTGCCCGGGAACAGGAGCCCGAACGGCCGCCGCGCGCCGACGGAACTCTGAGTCAGGCTGAAGCAGCCCGTGGCCGGGTCAAACCCTATGGTCGACGCCGGCGCCGCGTGCTGATGGCCCTGATCTACGTCCATGTCGTCCACCCACGCGTCGCAGTCGGGCTCCTCCTCCACGACCTCCTGCTGGGCCGCGTGGCCCCGCGCGCCGTGGCCGAACGAGAGCACTGAAGGCCCCGCGCTCGCCCAGCTCGCGCTGTTCCGCACGTAGGCGCTGGCGGCGCCGGTTGGCTCGTCGTGGGCGTAGGCGTAGCCCCCGAAGAGCGCCGCCGCGTCGACGCCTCCGAGCAGCGCGTCGTGGCCGCTGTAGCCGAGCGCGTCGAACGCGGATGCTTCGGCGTCGAAGCCGGCGTCGTACATCACCATTGGCTCCCGCACTAAGGCCATGATCACGATCACGTAGCTACCTAGCTAGCTAGTACCAGTAGTTTCCGTGCGTGGCAGCAGCTAAACCAAGTTAGCTATGTGATGTAATCTAGCAGAGTGTTGCACCTCGATCGAGCTCTGCGCTGTGCGATAAGCGGCGAGCTGTGTGCTGCCTTCGCGCCATGCGCCGGCTATATATACATGCCGCGGCGCACAGGCCCGGGCCACGGCGGGCACATGGGGGGCCGCTACAACAAAACACTGGGCGTGGGGAGGATTATACAAAGTACATCCGCATTAAATGCTTGAGTTAGCTAGCTGATTGAGCTGCCGATCCTTGCCGTAGCTGTGTCTCCTCTGTTCCCGGAGCGAGCCTGAAGAACTCGCCCGCCAGCTCCATCGCGGGTATCGGGCAATCGGGTTTGTTCACTCAGCGGAGCTCCGAAATCAAGGACTGAAGGAGGGATTGTGTGAGCAGTGCGGATCCAACCGAACTGAAGGAAGAGGAACGGCGACCCATTTGGGTGGCGGGGAGGCAGGGGGCAGAAGGCGCGGCGGAGGCGACGGGCTCTCCCACGCGCTGCAGATTCCCGACCCCTCTCTTCTCACGTGGCCATGCCATGCAGCGCGGCTCAGCTACTCCCTCTTTTTCGATTTATAAGACTCAATTCAAAAATCTCACCAATTAAGATAGATGATGAGTGGTAAAATATTTTTTGTAGTTTACAAAAACATTCAATTAATGATTTTGTTTTTCTCAAAAAATCATGTTTACGAATGCATTAATTGCAATGCATGCATGCATAAAGTACATGCATTGGTCAGTTTTCTCTTAATACTTGCATGCAATGATTTAATGCACCTTGAAGTCCGAACATGTGATGGGAAACAACCAAATTGAGCCTTATAAAATAGAAAAACTAAAATTTTGAAATAAGCCCTATAAACCAAAAAGGAGGGAGTAGGCCGCATATGCCGAGTTGCCTTGCCTTCTCTTTATTTACGGCCGTGCAACGCAAATGGATTTTCTACATTTCCTAGAATGTACTAATGCCTTGATATCCTGCTTCTTTCATTGTTTTCTTTCAACAACACGTAGAACCTTTGCTAGTCGTTCCTTCAAGTGAGAAACAAAACCAAGTTGGTGGTGGAAGCAGTGCATCGATGTCAAGAAGCAAAAAATAAAATAAAATGCGAAAGATATCAAGAGGAAGTGCATCGGTGTCAAGAAAGCTATTAACATCCATCTTTTAAAAAAGGATGGCTTTTATTGGTATGTTCTTACACCGGTATGACTAGTCATAAATTGATGCTCACCTTAGTCTATCATCTAAAACTAGAAGGGTTGGATGTGCTTTGTTGCTCTGCTTAAAAAAATAAAGTGTATTACTTCTTTGAAAAGTTAAACCTTTTAAGTTTGATTAAAAATGAAGAGAAATATATCAAAATCCATAATATCAACCCGGTATCATTAGATTCAACATGAAAAAAATCATGCATTTTTTGTTTAATATTCTAGATGCCGATTGATACGTCTTCAACGCATTTATAATTTTTGATTGTTTCGTGCTATTATATTATCAATCTTTCATGCTTTATATGTTATTTATATCATTTTCTGGAACTAACCTATTAACCCAATGCCCAGTGCCAGCTCTAGTTTTTTGCTTGCACTGGGACCAGAAGGGACCAGTCCAAACACGATGAAACTTTACCTTGATTTTTTCTGGACCAGAAGGGACCCTAAAAGCTTCAGAAGGTGGCCAGAAGAGCTACAAGAGAGCCACGACCTCACAGGGCATGCCCCAGTGGGTAGGTGCTCCCCTGAGCTCGTGGGCCCATGCAACTTCGTTTGACCAAATTCCAAGCCTATAAATTCACAAATATTCCCAAACCAATAGGGATCCACCAGAAACACTTTTTCTGCTGGCGCAATCTTCTGTTCTTCCGCGATCCCATCTGGAGGCATTTTTCAGTACTCTTCCAAATGGAGAATCGATCACGGAAGGCTTCTACATCATCCTTGCTGCCTTGCGATGATGCATGAGTAGTTTACCACAGACCTACGAGTCCATAGCTAGTACATAGATGGTTTCTTTTCTCTCTTTGATCTTCAGTGCTCCCTCCATTCCCTTATACAAGGCCACTATGAAAATTACATTTTGCATCTATACAAGCCACTAACAGTGATCGGGGCAAAAATTAATGATGTTTTCTCATACTAGCAACTTGTTTAATACTTGCATGCATGTAGTCATAATGACACTATGCTACTTCCTTCCCATTGCTTCCTTCCATGCATGCAGATGTATTAATGATCCTGGTTAACGAAGATAAAAGTTGCTTGAAAAGTAGTCATTAAATTTTGCCTTGGTATCTGTAATTTGAGTTTGTGGCCTTGTATAAGGGAATGGAGGGAGTACCATGTTCTCCTCGATGTTCTTGGACTTCTATCCGGTGTAATCTTCTTTTGCGGTGTGTTTGTTGGGATCCGATGAATTGTGGGTTTATAATCAGATTATGTATTGAAAGTAATTGATCTTTTCTGAACTTTATTATGCATGGTTGTTATAGCTTTGTATTTCTCTCCAATCTATCTATTTGCTTTGGCCAATTAGATTGATTTATCTTCAGTAGGAGAGGTGCTTTGTGATGGGTTTTCAATCTTGCAATGTCCTCACCTCGTGACAGAAGGGCTAGCGAGACATGTATTATATTGTTGGCATTGATGGTAAAACAATGGGTTTTTTATATTGATTGGGTTTATTTTGTCTCCATCGTGTCATTTTTTTTAAAGTGTTACTCTGTTTGTTCTGAACTTAATGCCATGGATGCATGCTGGGTAGCGGTCGATTGGAGGAGTAACAGTAGTAGATGCAAGCAGGATGCCTATATAATGATTATGCCTTGGATGATCTTCCTAACTTTGCGCAATTTTGTCAATTGCCCAACAGTAATTGGTTTACCCATCGCTATACTGCCTTCGAGAGAGATGACTCTAGTGAACCTATGACCCCGGGTCCATTCTCCATATATTTACAAGTTCCGATAGTTGCTACCAATTTTCTATCATTATCCTAGTTACTATTATCCTTTGCTATCTTTACTATTATTAGCTTTTAACCTTGTGGCTAGCAAAAACAAGGGGAGTGACGACCCCCCTTGCCTTTGTTGGGTGTAAGCGGTTATTTTGTTTGTGTGCAGGTGCTACTAACATTGTATGTGTGTTGCCTCTTAATGGCTTGATAAATCTTGGTTCTTATTTGAGAGAAATACTTTCTGCTGTTGCACTATATCACCCTTCCTTTTCAGGGAAATCTAAGAACTCCTACGAGAGTAGCAGTGCTCACACAACCATAACGCGTTCGAATGTGATCAATTCTAAGCTCTCTCTCTCTCTCTCTCTCTCTCTCTCTCTCTCTCTCTCTCTCTCTCTCTCTCTCTCTCTCTCTCTCTCTCTCTCTCTCTCTCTCCGCATAAGAAGAGAAATCTGCTTCGTTTTCCCCCGCAAGATTTTGTCGAGGCGTGCATGCCAGTTTATAGAATATTTCTTTTGTCTCTAATGTGGTTTCGTTGAGGCATTGATTTCCAATCGGATCTACATCGGTACAAAAGAAAGACGAGTAGTGCGCTATTGATTAAGGTTGCATCCAAAATAGCATTTAAAAAGATTTAATAGGTAAAACAACATCGTATTCAAATTCCACACATTTTTTGATAACTTCCGTATATTGCATGTTAGAATTGAAGTTAGAGTTTAGAAGTTAGGGATGTTCTTAAAATGCATCTGAATCTGCCACTAAAATAATGTTATTTTCTAGATGGATTGCGGGTTTACTAAATGAAATATCATAGGCTTTATGCAAAAGAAGGATTCCTGGATTCACTTAAAACAGGGCTGTTGGTTGATTAACTAAAAGATCAAGGGGTTTTCCGCAAGAAATGATGTTTTTCTTATTAACTTTAAAACAAGACCACGGGTTGATTTCCGAAAATGGTAGGTGGTTTTCTGCAAAATTGCCGAGAGATGGGCAGAAACACTAATTCCTTTAGAGCTCTTTTATGGTACCCTACCTGGTACTCCCATGGCATTAACCGAAGTACCAAACAGATCTAGCCGTCCATGATGAAGGGTAAGTTAGACCTTTTACGATAGAGGCCCGATCATTCAGTTTCATAGAAAAAAGTTGTCGATCGATCCTGCATCCCAGCCGTGAGGCTAGTAGGTGCCGTCGCCGCCAGCCAGATTGAAAATTTCTCTTCAGTCCAGCAGAATTGTTGCCGTCGCCCATGGCAATCGCACCGTCGGCTGCACGCTCGGCTCTTGCCCTCGATGTCTCCGTTGATTCTCCGCTGGTGCATCGTCTGGTGAAAAGCCTGGGACAGTGTATCCATCCGCTGCATTCCTCCAGCTTGAGGATGCACTACTGGGCTTCACAAATCCATCCATTATGTTCAGGGATTAGAACGTGCGAGTTTCCGACCTGATTGTGGAGGACACAAGCACGGCGGCGGTAGCATGCGAAGCAGATCGCAGTGGATGCGGCGTTCGTGGACGGAAACGAGTGCAGCGCGGCATTTGTACGAACCAGATGTTACAGGGGGGAATATCAAAATATCCTCAAAATAAATAACCATAAAATGATTTTGATGCGATTACCGTTTTGCCCCTTAGATTAGGGTACTCCGTGACTCATCGACTCAGTACTCCCTGGAACAAAAGATGGAGTACCGGAGCATACTGGCCATTGGATTGCCAGAAATAGACGGCTTATATTAATTCATGGGCACTGTAAAAGAGCTCTTTCTTTATTAGTGAAAAAAGTGTAGATTATTTCCAGTTTGAAAATGCAGTACAATTTTGGGGGTACTATAAGTGATCACAGTTTTATTTTGATTAGCATGTTGCTTCGAGATTTCCTGTGAACGCATGTATCACAAGTCATGCTCAATTGACACCTTGCTAGCGCTATATCATCTCAACCGAGTGAAACTTTGCACACACTTCTATTACAAACTCGATACTTATTTCCATCATCTCAACCGTCGATCCCCTATGCAAGCGATATATCATGCTCGCCCATTCTGTTAAAGTTTGGCGCGCGCGTATCAGATTAGGAGGACCATAGGCGACATAGAAAGCGAGGAGAAATTAGGGGACAGGATGCTTGGGATACCATTAATCCCTGGCCCGGGTGCTGGCTAAACCTGCAATTCCCCCTGCTGTTCTTACTGATCTGCCTGCCCGTGACACCACAAATATAACTCGATGTCTCCTGGCCCAGTGTGTTTGTTTAAGCGCGTGCGCACGCCCTGTGATTAATGCGCCTGTCTTATGACGACGATACTTGTCCACATCCATGCTTGCCATTAATGCTGCAGTATCATCTCTCTCTTTCTGCGTCAAGTTGATCTATCTCTCCTTTAATTGCGAGTCAGCCGGACCTGGAATAGCAAGCGAGCATGCACGTCTACGTGTCGGCGGTGGAGTTGATCTCATTGTTGGTTTGGATCTATCCATTGATTGACAGATTAACTCCATACGATTCCGTGCTGGTTTAATTCGGAGGAATGGAGCCACACATGCCACTCTCGATTTGCCATTTACAGCAATCTCGAGTAGATCAGAATCTCAAATGCCTGACGGACAAAAGACGTGATAGCATGTACTCCCAAAAGCATATAATCCCATGTTGTTACACCTACTTGCTGTTAACGCTGGACAAACTCTGTTACTGTAGGGGTACTTGCTGTCAACGATTTACTGCATGGTTGTTTGGTCGGGCAATGGCACTCATTAGCTGGAGACCCGGCTCCAGCGGAGTACTCCCTCCGTTTCTTTTACTTTGCGTATAAGATTTGATTAAAATCAAACTATACAAAATGTGGTCAAATTTATATTAAAAAAATGAACATCGATAGTAATAAAACTATATTGATTTCATATTATGAATAATGATATTTTTTTAGTACTTCCTTTCTCTCAGTTTACAGGACGTGCGTGTATTCCTAGGTTGTCAATTTGATCAACCTAATACAAGTCATATATTACAAAAAATATACCAATATAAACTTCAGATGTTCTATTTTCAAACGGCATAATTTTGTGTTATATAGTTTATATTAGGGTAATAAAATTGGCAACTTAGGTATACGCACAGGATTTATAAACTAAAACGGAGGAAGTATAAAGTTAGTCAAATTTTACAAAGCTTGACTTTGATCAAGCTTTATATGCAGACTAAAAAAAACGGAGAAAATACGTGTCCATATGCCCTCGTCAACTTGGCATGCAGGCATATCCCTTGGCTAATGCTCGATCGGTGGATGGATCGACCAGGGATTTAGGCAATTAATGGCGTGCGTGCCCCAGCCCAGCCCAACCAGGGTTTCTCAATCTCAACTAATCTGCGCACGTGGAGTTCATTAATGAGCTTGGGGGACCAACTAAGAAGCCGCTCGAGCACATAGATACTAATCTAGTTACCGATCGGTTTCGGCCGTTGGCCGGACGGGTGCAACCAGATCGATCGACTGCCCGATTTAAGTTAGTATATACTGGGCTCTCTTCTAGGATCCTCCCATGCAGGCATGTTGCACTCTGGAAATAGGATTCTCACATCGCCATGGAGACGATCCAGCCGACCGCCTGAGAGTTAACAAACCGAAGCGTGCGTGCGGGCCAATCGTTCTGTCTGCTGCATGCGCACCACACGTACGCGCGCAGGTGTGAGTAGCCGAGCGTCCGTGCGGGGCCGGCCGCATCCACCAATTCGTCTGTCTGCACACGTGCATGTTGCAAGTACGCTTGCTCGGCCGGGTAGGTCACGCGTACAGTGACCATGGATCTTTTACCTTGTTCCGGCATAAGTTGGTGAAGCGTAACTGGAGTAGATACATGGCGTACATGTTCTGCTTTGCAGCACTACTGCGGGAGTTCTTTGAGTCACTGAACCTTGGCCCAGGGAAGGGCTATCATCCGCAAGCCAAGCCAAGTAGAGTGCTTATCTTTTCGAAGTAGAAGCCAAAATTTTGCATCGGTTAATTAAGAAGAAGAAAAGCAAGAAAAAAAATAGTGTTGCTTTATGAAAAATCGGACAAAAACCAAACAAACAGACTACAAGTGGACTACTTACTCACAAATCATGAAACAACACTACCGCGCAAGCGGTCCGTCAAATACCCCCAACACACAACCACAACCCACAACACTTGCAATGCAATGGAACCCCTGACGGGAATACCACTGTTAGAAGGAAGAGAGAGGGGTTGTTACGGAATATGATGGATTTATTATTAAGCCTCGACAGCGAGTATAGATTGAGTACAAGGCTTGGAGGGCAAGACGCCTCTCCTGAAGATAAGGAGACGGATTACAAATCCTAGACTACCAAATACATGTATCCCAAATATATCTCTAACATCCCCTCACAGTCGTAGCGGTAGCGTCGCAGACAACGGGAGCGTCGCAAACGGTCAGACTGGAGAGAATAGCAGCCGACGGGCTGACATCCCCCCGCGGTCGTAGCGGGAGCGTCGTGGACAGTGTTGCGTCGCGGACGCGTTGACCATAGAGGAAGCCGACAAGTTGCTCAAGTGAATGATAACCCTTTGTGCCGATGTCGAGGTAGCCGAGAGCGTAGGGTGGTGTAGACGTGGTCGAGGTAGTCGTGCAAAGAATACCGTGGTCGATGTCGAGTCGGGGTAGCCTGTGTCAAGAAAAACGTTGTGGAGCTGCGGGCGCAAGGAGCCGCTGAGTTAGCATGAGCGCAGTGATGTCGGAGTAGGGTGCGCCAGGAGGTAGACGGTGTTGACGAAGCGTTGCGCTGGGTTTGCCAGGCCCGGGGACACGTCGTGGACGAAGGCACGCATCGGTGTTGCCAGCGCCGGGCATGCGTAGACGGACGAAGACGAAGTTGACGAAGCGTGCTCCAGACTTGCCAGGCCCGGGGACACGTCGTGGACGAAGGCACGCACCGGTGTTGCCAGTATCGGGCATGCGTAGACGAGGACCTGCACAAGCTGTACGCCATGTCGAAGAAGTCTGAGAGGCTAGCAGAGAAGAACTCGATGACGATTGCGGCGTTCCATCAGCGCGGGGCCAATGTCATCAACGATGATAGGAGTAGACGAAGTGGTCGGGGTAGATGACGGCGACGCTGGCGATGGGCTAGTGCTAGGACGAAGACGAAGGGGGTGGACGGCGGCTACGGACGTAGCAACGGCAACGGCGGAAGAAGAGTGGCGGCGGCAGCGGCTAGGTTAGTAGTGTGGCGGCGGTGCTCAAAGTATGTAAGGAACTTGACAGCGTGACGAAGACCGGCGCGGACGGTGGCGTTCCCGCGCCAAGGGAGGCGGCGCGGTGCATACCACGAGAGGTCGACGCACGGGAACGGCAGTGGACCGCGGGCCGTGACGCTACGGCTCAAAGGAACGATGCAGCGGTGGCGGGCAGGTTGGGGCGACAGCGGGGACCGCGGGCCGCGACTCTACAACCCGAAGAGCCAACGTAGCGGCGGAGGGCATGTCGACGCAACCGCGAGGACGGCCTCGGGGCAGCGGCAAAAACTGCGTATCACGGCACTACGACACAAAAGGACGACGCAGCGGCGACACGCAAGTCGATGCAGCCATAAGGAAAACCACGGGGCGGCGGCACTGCGGTCCGACGGGGCGATGCAGTGGCAGCCCAATGCTCAATCGGTAGAGGGGGCGCACTATACTCCTGACAATCTTCACGGGACCTATGAAGACGTGCGCAATCAACTGGCCAGGTCGATCGCGCGACGTAGATGAAGCGAATCGCGTACGCTCGGATGATCAGCCCAGACGCCTGCGAGGTCGGAGTGAGGCGGCCGGTCGTGACAAGAGCTGGCATCCGGAGATGAATTATACCGGAACCTGATTGACGCGTACAAGGACGCGAGGCACACCTGATGCAACGATCAGCATGGCCAAACCATGACCTGCACGGACACGTTGTCCAGGCCAACACTTGCGCACTTGCAACCATTTGCATGAACATGTGAACCGGCCCAAGCGGCGGGATCTGTGGCCAGCGCGAACGGCCGGCCACAGCGGCGTCAACTACGCCCGTGTTGAGCGCGTGAGTTGGCGACGAGGGAACGACCGATGGCCTCCGCACCATTATGCATGAAGCTTGAGATGCAAAGCAGCGACCGATCCGGTGGATGGAGACGGGATGGACGGAGGAGTCCCGATCGGATCATGGCGGCCGCCGGCACAGAGCGACAGGCGGACGGACATGTGGACAGCAGTCATAGGCTGCCGCATGTCACGCGGAGCCGCCGGATCGGTGAAAGCCGGTTGGACGCGCCGATGTCGGAATAGAGGCGCGTGAGGTTCGACGGTGATGGTGGGCGATGCAAACTGATTTTAGATCCGAAAACAAAAAAGAAACACCGATTAAGACGACCGGCAAGAGAGAGAAAATCCGGATCAAAGGATCAGGAAAAAGACTCTCTAGGACAACTGGTCAACACGACCGGCGGACGAACCCTAGGTATGGGTGGCGCGGCTTCCGGCGGCGGTCATGGAGGCCGACTGCCCTGAGGGCGACGCGCGGGTGCGGGAGCGGCGGCTGCTAGGGTTTATAACTCAGAAACTGATACCATGTTAAAAGGGAGAGAGGGAAAAAATTTAATCCCCTCACTGATCATTGACGAGATAGCGGTGGTAGATCAACAGGCAAAGATGACTGCAATCCACAACCACTTCGAAGCATTGCTGGGCACCTAGCAAGCCCGTCCTCAAACTCTGAATCTTGGATCCATTCCGTTCCCCTCGATGGACACGGGGCCCCTAGAAGAACCTTTCACAGAAGATGAGGTCAAAGCCGCGCTGTTTGATATCCACCCGGAGAAAGCACCAGGGCCTGACGGCTTCTCGGGGCTGTTCTTCAAAGCATGTTGGGAAGTAATCAAGGGGGACTTAATGTGCGCGGTTTGGAAATTCCAGTCACGCAATACCCAAAACCTGCACCTCCTCAACTCCGCGTTCATGATCCTCATCCCAAAGCATGGAGGAGCAAACCACCCTCGCAACTTCAGACCTATTAGCCTCATACACAACTTTGCCAAGCTCACAAAAGTTCTAGCAAGACGCCTACAATCATTAATGCCGGAGCTGATCCTTCAGTTCCAGAGTGCTTTTATCAAGAAGCACAGCATACATGATAATTTTGTATATGTTCAGAGCTTGACCAGAGCCCTCAAACAAAAAAACACGCCAGCCTTCCTACTCAAGTTGGACATATCCAAAGCGTTCGACTCCACCTCTTGGGAGTTCCTGATGCAACTGCTGGATCACAGGGGTTTTGGGATAAAATGGAGGAGTTGTATTGCGGCGCTCCTGCTCACTTGTTCAACCAAAGTCCTAGTCAACTGTGAGGTCTCACCCAGGATCGACCACAGGAGGGATTTACGCCAGGGAGACCCTATCTCGCCTCTCCTTTTTGTTCTGATCATGGACTGCCTCGCGCGGATCATGGATAAGGCAAGTACTGTTGGGATCCTAACCCCTTTCGAGAACCAAAACATGAGATACAGGACTTCGATCTACGCGGATGATGTGGTCATTTTCTCCAAGCCTGTGACCGAAGATGCGAGGGCGATCAGCTCTATCCTTCACATGTTTGGACAAGCGACTGGTCTGCACACCAACATGAGCAAAAGCAGCTTCTTCCCGATCTGCTGCCAACACCAGGACACCTCGCCTTTGCAACAAATGCTAGGTTGTGCACAAGGTTCATTCCCCTGCACTTACCTTGGCATGCCGCTATCGGACAAGAAATTGCATAGGATTGACCTACAACCGGCGGTCGATCGCCTTGCTGGCAAATGCTCCGGATGGAAGGTTGATTTGATTAACCTGATTGGGAGAGTCGTTCTGGTACGGGTCGTGCTATCTGCGATGCCAACCTTTCAGATGATTGCAATCCCGCAAGAGAAGTGGCTAAACCAGAAGATTGACAAGATTCAACGTCCTTTCCTTTGGGCTGGCAAGAGTGCGGTCTCAGGCAGAAAATGCCTGGTGAATTGGAAGTTCATCTGCAGACCGACCACTTATGGAGGGCTGGGTATCTCAAACCTCGAGTTCCACAGCGCCGCGTTGCGCACGCGCTGGCTCTGGCAACAGGCCAAGCTCCCGGACAAGCCTTGGACAGGGCTGCCTTTCCCCTCAGATAAGCTAGCCTACAACATCTTCATTGCAAGCACGGTGATCACGATTGGATCGGGAGCCTCCATCTCTTTCTGGCACAGCCATTGGTGGCAGGGTACTCCACTAAGAGAAATGTTCCCCCAGATCTACTCACATAGCAGAGGACACAATCTCTCGCTATTGGCGGCGCTGGCTGACCATAAGTGGATAACATGCATCAAAGCAAATCCAACTACCCAAGTTTTGGCTGACTACATATGCGTCTGGAATATTACGGCACAAGTCAACCTCTGTCCAACTCAACCCAACGGCATCCGATGGAAGTGGACGGCTGATGGTCAATACTCGACCCGGACAGCCTACCACATGATGTTTCAAGGGCGAATCAGAACCAACCACAACATGCTAATCTGGTCATCGCGGGTGCCTCCCAAGTGCCAAATTCACGCTTGGCCCGCAATCCAAGGGTGGTGCAATACTGCAGATCAGCTCGCAAAGAAGAACTGGCCTCACACCCCAATATGCACTTTGTGCTAGATGCAACCTGAGACCGCCGTACATCTTTTTGCTCAATGCCAAATTCACTCGCTCGCTATGGCAGATGATCTTACAGAGGTTCCAGGTACAAATCAGCCTGCCAAGAGCTGACGAGTCCTCCCTTGAAGATTGCTGGTTCAGCTCAGTTCGAAGCCTCTCGAAGCTGGAAAGAAGGAAGATCAACTATCTCGTCATTTGCACTTGGTGGCATGTCAGGAAGGAGAGAAACGCTAGGATTTTTAGCAACATGCATCGGCGATCACTGAGGTTTGCTCACTGATCAACGAGGAGCTACGACTATGGTGCACAGCAGGCCTCGTCAGAGCGATGTGGATGCCGCCAAACTAACTGTGCCGCTACCGTAGTGTAGCCGGCCCCTGGCCGCCTAACCCCGCTAATCTTTCAGTTGTATATACCTAATTACTAACGCTCCTAAACCTTGTAATCTTGGCCTTTCTCTTATTGCAATGAAATCAGCACTAAGGCTGCTTTTCGTCAAAAAAAAGAAGGGAAAGAGGGATTTGGTGCGGAATATGATGGATGTATTATTGAGCCTCGACGGCGAGTATATATTGAGTACAAGGCTTGAAGGGCAAGACGCCTCTCCTGAAGATAAGGTAGGAGACGAATGACAAATTCTAGACTACCAAATACATGTATCCCAAATATATCTCTAACAACCACGACAAGAGACAACGAGCACCATCAACAGCACGGTGACAACCCAAACCATGAGGACAAGCTGAGAGGCCAAGATAATCTACCAAGCAATTGCGGGCGTCTTTCCTATGGCGGCACTATTCTTGCCTTTGCCACTAAGTGACTTCTTCATTCTTTTTCCTGATTGTTGTCCCTGTCAGAAGGCAAGCAATCACATTGCCAGATCTCGAGCTAGCAGCTTCCAAGGTGGTGAGTAAGTCACAAAGCTCTTTTGCAAAGAAAGCATTCGGATTATGTGCCAACACACCTGGCACAAGAGCCTTGTCACCCACATACATGACATGCCCGAGGGTTGCAGGTGAGTGAAGGGAAATATCATCTAAACCCCATGTTCCATCACGGCGAGGGTTGGTTGGCCACTTGGCCCCAACAATGGTGGTGCGGGTATCGTGGCCATCGTTGTCCCAAGAGAGCCCACCTTTGAAAGCACCGTTCATAGAGGCTTTTATACTGACGAATCTAGTGTGTGCAATATGAGGCATGCATTGTTGGAATCTATATTACTTTTTTGACAAAAGGTAATATATTGACATCAAGACGATATCAATTACACCTGGCCTCTAGAAAACCTAATCAAGACATCGAGCACACAACCAAAAAAGATGAAAAGAAGAAAGAAAAATAAAGAAAGCCAGCCCAACCAACAACTGGCAACAGACTAGCAACGTCATCCACCGTTCTTGACAATACATGAGCTAAGAGAAAGATTATTCGAAAACGACGTCTTCAAAAAAGTAACGGCCCGGAGCTTGATATACGGTGCTAAAAAGAGCACCACCAAGCCGAAGTCATCATGTGTTGCCGTCGCCCTCTTGCCGCGAAGAAGACGAAGCGTGATGGAAGGACACCAATATACCATGGGAACGGAAAATTGAAATCCGAACTGTTCTATGGCAGTCAAACACGTGGTCAGGGCTAATAATGCAAGATGAGTGCAAGTACGCTTAGTTTTACAATTTGAAGAATCCAGCATGTACGTACATCTTTATTTGTTTGACAAAAAGCTCCTAACACGTTAACATGCCGAATCTGTACTTCGGATGAGATTTTAAATTGGTGCGTACCATGGCCAGGTTGAGACTTTCCCGAAATGACACCTGCATTTTCAAATTGTTTCAAGTACAATTTGTACTTTGAGATAAGATTTAGAACAGGAGGGAAGAAGCATACTTTTCGGTAGCTCATTGGCCAAGTTGTCAGTTGTCACCAATTCTATGTAGTGTTTCAAGCGCCCTAGCTAGTGCGCTACTCTGTCCTGACTCTCACGGGAGAAAGAAAATGGTAGACCTATGGATGAGTTGTGAATTGATTAGCTGCTAATTAGAGAGCGAGTGAACATGAAAGTACAACAATAATTGGTGCCCTTGGTGGCAGGAGACTAACATGGTCACTTATGCTTATTCTTAAATTATTATTTAGTAGGGTCTCTTTGATTCGCAAAATTCTAAAAGCCCAGGAATAGAAATAACATGGGAATTGAATGACATGCCTATTCAAATCCTATAGGATTTTGCTTTGTTTAATTGTGCCACCAAGAAAACAAAGGACTAAATTTCAAGATATTTGACTAGATGCTAAGATTTATTTTAAATCAAATTTATAGGTTTGTTAAGATAAATTCCCGTATGATTCAATCCTACTAATCAAACAACCAATTTACAAAAAATTCCAAGGATTCTATCCTTCCGAAATTCCTACGAAAACCATTCCAATCAAAGAGACCCTAAATTCTTATGTGGGTGTATCAGGTTGATATTGTTGCAATCCATTTTTTTAAAATGGGCCTTTTTGATTCACTTGATTTTAGAAAGTGCAAGTGTAAGAAAAACTAGGATTGCATAAATGTCCACTCGAATCATGCATTATTGAATTCCACAAAAGTTAGTTTTATTGAACCACATGAGGAACTAAACAATATTTACAAGAGGTTTGAGTTAATGGAAAATTTTCTTATGAAATGTAGTGGAGTGGGATTTTTTGAGCAAATTCGCATAGGATTGTATCCAATAAATAAATATTCATATGAATCAAACATTGTACGGCAAAAATACTAAGGTTATGTTCCGCCTTCTTTTTGTGAATCTTGAATTGAAGAGGCCCTTAACATTGGAGTTTGCTTTTGCGGGAGAACTGAATCAGAATTACTCACACATATGCCACATGCATATACCTATTGTATTTTTTTTCGAAACGGAGGCAAAAGATTTGCCTCATCAATTAAATAAGTAGAGAATAGAGTTTAGAGTTATACAACACACACAATTACTCGCGCAACAACAAGTTCCCTAGTCTTTTAGCGCCAGCGGTTACCCAAAGCTTGGCCTCGTCCAGAATGGTGGTAAGGATAACAGGCGGTGGCATGCACTTGTGACGGAACACCCTAGCATTTCTTTCGTTCCAAATTGTCCAAGAGACAAGCATGGTGAGGGAGGCCATAGCATGCCAATTAGGATTGGTACAGTCGGTTCTCTTGTCCCACCACTCTTTGACGGTTTCGTGGAGGTGCCACATTGATGTATCCACGTGATGTAAGCCAATCTTCTCGATGATGGCTCTTCAAAGCCTAATCGTGTAGCGGCACTTGAAGAAAAGGTGAGCACCCGTTTCCTGCTCCCTCTTGCAAAGAGGGCAGAGGCCGCAATTTGGCCACCCACGCCTCTCCAAGCGATCGGTGGTCCAAATCCTATCTTGCAATGCCAACCAGGAAAAGAATTTAACCTTGGGAGGAGCCCAAACCTTCCAGACCATGCGGTCCATGGGAGAGAGGGTCAAGCCAAGGAACTGAGCCTTGTATGCGGTAGCCGCCGTGTAGATTCCGTCATTCGCGTGTTTCCAAACAATTTCATCTTCGGCTTGTTCATCAAGGTGGAAGTTGTGCACAAGCATCCAAAGAGTGAAAAATTCCCGAATGTGGTTGCTGGAGAAAGTGGTGTTGTGGCGGATTTTGAAGATCCACGCATTCCCTCGAAGAGCCTCATGCACCGACCAATTCTTCCGTCTTGATGCCTCGTAGATTAGCGGCGCAATATCCTTGGGCTTGCAACCAAGAAGCCAGGGGGCATCCCAAAACGGTGTTCTAGCGCCGTCACCCACAGTGATGGTGGTAGAGGCGTAGAAAAACTGGCGGTCATCCTCGGTGCAAGGATTGCCAAAACCCACCCACAGCTTGTGGGGTTCCGTCCATTCATACCAAAGCCAGCGAAGGCGCAGAGCACGTGCGGACTTGTCGGTATTGAGGACTCCTAATCCACCGTACTCCTTTGGTCGGCACACCACTTGCCAGTTGACCTTGCACTTGGCTCCCGTTGTTTTATCCGCGCCGGACCAAAGGAAAGCCCTCTCAATTTTGTTTAGGTTATGAAGTGATCTTGCTGGCACGATAAGAGGGTAATAGAGTACACCGCTTGGGAGGAGATGACCGACTTGACGAGGGTCGTGCGTCCGATGGTAGTGATGTCTTGGCCCTCCCAAGTGACCAATTTGGCAGCCACCTTGTCTTCGAGGTATTGGAAGTCAACATGCTTAAGTTTCCAAACAGAGAGAGGCAACCCCAAGTATTTGACCGGGAAAGATGCCCGTGCGGCTGGCATGCTCTGAAGAATATGGTCAAGGTCAAGGTGATTGCAGCGGATTGGCACGACGGAGCTTTTTTGGAAGTTGGTGCATAGGCCCGTCACCTCGCCAAAGCCTCTCAAGATAGAGGCAAGGTTGTCAATGTCCTTCTTGATAGGAGCTACAAAAACCGCCGTGTCGTCAGCATAGAGGGAGGTTCGCACCATGGCCCCACGCCCACGGATCTTATGCAGGAGACCTTTTCGAGTTGCAAGGTCCAAAATCTTGTGGAGGGGGTCGATCGCAATGACAAAAAGTAGGGGGGAAATGGGGTCCCCCTGCCTAAGTCCGCACCTATGCTTCACTGGAGGGCCGGGCAACCCATTTAAAAGGATCTGAGATGAAGATGTGGATAGAAGCACGGCAATCCAAGCCCGGAATTTGTCGGGGAACCCCAACCGTTGAAGCACATCAAGGATGTATTCCCACTTGATTGAGTCAAAAGCCTTCTTGATGTCAAGTTTGAACAGAAGAGCTGGGGTCTTGCACTTGTGCAGGCGTCTAGAAAAATTTTGCACACACATGAAGTTATCATGTATGCTTCTTCTCTTGATGAAGGCGCTCTGAGCGTTTGAGACAAGGTCGTTCATGTGGGGGGCCAGCCGAAGTGAGAGAACTTTGGCAATGATTTTGGCAATGGCGTGGACAAGGCTAATAGGTCTGTAATCAGAGATGCCTTCCGCACCCTCCTTCTTGGGCAAGAGAACGACATTGGCAGAATTGAGCCATTGCAAGTTGGAGGTGTGTAGGGAATCGAAGCATTGAATAACCCTCATGACGGAATGCTTGATGATTCCCCAACACTTTTTGAAGAAGGTTCCCGTGAAGCCATCCGGTCCAGGCGCCTTATTGCCAGGCATCTCCTTAATGGCCCCCCACACCTCTTCCTCCGTGATGGTGTTGCCAAGGTCATGCAAGTCATGGGGCTCGGTGCTGAGCTCCTCCCAATTAAAATCTTTGTTGCACGTGCCTCTCCTCCCCATGACCTCAGAGAAGTGGTCATGGATGATCTTTTCTTTTACCTCATGTTCAGTCACCCACCCTTGTGCATGTTTGATACGATGAATGTAGTTTTTCCGTCTTCGGGCATTAATGCGGCGATGAAAGAATCTGGTGTTTGCATCACCATCCCTCAGATTTGAAATCCTGGCACATTGGCTTTTCCTAGCCCTCTCAAGCACCGCCAAACTAATAACCCTCCGCTTGAGCCTAGAACGTAAGTCACGTTCCTCGGGAGAAAGAATATGTTCTTCTTGTGCAATGTCGAGGCGAAGAATCACAAGCAGGGCTGCATGTAGTTGAATCTTAGCTTTGGAAAAGAGCTTCTTGCTCCACTCGGAGAGCTGAATCGCAGTTTTCTTGAGCCTATGGTGCAAGACTTGATAAGGCTCCATGTGACCCACGTGCTCGTCCCACGCCTTCTGAACCACCTCGTTGAATCCAGGCAAAGATACCCAGAAATTCTCGAATTTGAAGGACCGTGGCCTTCTGGGGCCCCTGTCATCCGCGAGAAGGAGCGGACAATGATCGGAAAGGGAGGATAACAAAGCATGCAAGACATGGGTGTTGAATGTCGTATCCCATTCCGCATTGCAGAAGAAGGAGTCAAGCTTGCAAAGCATAGGGTTGTCCCGCTCATTACTCCACGTGAAGCGTCTATTCTGAAGATGGATTTCCTTGAGCTCGCAGGATTGCAAAGTAGCGCAGAACCGGTTAATCCTACTTCGATTAACATTTCTCTTGTTTTTGTCATGTGCACGATAGATCTGATTGAAGTCTCCTAGAGAAAGCCAATCAACACTAGCCAAAGGCTTGTGGGCGGCAAGTTCGGTGAAGAAGTCGTCCTTGCAAGCATAGTCTGTGGGACCATAGATGGAAGTGAGTTTGTAACACATGTCGATCGCACGGATGCGGACCATGCCAGAGATGCAATAGGTCGAAGCTGAGATATCGGAGACGTCAAGAACATTGTCGTCCCACAACAAAAGGATCACTCCCCTAGTCCCAGTGGCCGGGCGGTGCGCAAAATTTTTGAGTCTGTTACCACCAAGGAAGGCAGCAACAAACTTGTCAACACTGGCAAGCTTCGTCTCTTGTAAGCAGACGAGCTGACACGAGGAGGCGGCGATCGTTGCACTGACTGTTGCCCGCCTAGCTGAGCAGTTTAAGCCACGGACGTTCCAACTGAGTGTGTTGATTGGCCGTATCAGCATGGGACACACCATCATGCACATAGACCTGAGGGTCCTGACCATGTAGCTAGAAAGGACACAGAACATAGCCATTGATACAACTGTCCAACTGGAGCAGTACAACACCGCATGTAGCCCAACACAAGGCAACGCCATGCACCCCTGATACAACACACACACCTAAAAACGAAAGCAACAAGGCCACCCCATGACACATTACTTAGTTGGACTAACATAATCAACTAAAACAGCCCAAGCATGCAGACTGGGAGATCAAGCCGTAGCCGGCTGCGATCCCACGACTTCCTGTGCTAGATGGCCCTCTTGAGCAAGCTCCAGCGCACCCTCACCACCATGGTCCAGCAATGCATCCTCGACACCGTTGACAGCAGCATCATCAAGGTGTAAGAACTCCCTCATGGACATGATCACCTCTGGAGCCAGCTGCTCCTTAAACTTGGCTGTGAAGTTGTTCAAGGTAGCCTCAGTAACATCTTCTCCGTCTCTTGTGATTCCCATTGTGCGACAGACGAGCTTCTCCGCCACCTTGGCTGCTGTCGTGGTTCTAACTCTGACAGTGATGTAGGGGGGTGTGTATGGAGAGGCTAGATCTCAGCTATGGAGAAGTTGTAAATACACCAGGATGTACGAGTTCAGGCCCTTCGCGGAGGAAGTAACAGCCCTACGTCTCGGTGCCCGGAGGCGGTCGATTGAATTATGCGTGTGTGAATAACAGGGGTGCGAACCCCTCATACTGAGGAGGGGGTGGATTATATAGAGTTCGCCGGCCCTCTCCTGCCCTCAGTGATGCAGGGTTTAAGGTACATTTAAGGTTGGGTGTTACTGGTAACGCCCCTAATAAAGTGCTATAATGACCATAAAGACTACTTAATAGCCGACCGTTTGCCTGCTGAGTGACTTTAGGTATCCTGGCAGTCGAGTGGTTGGCTTCATGGCCGAGTGATAGCTTCTTGGTCGAGTGTCTTGAACCCGTCGAGTAAGATACCTTCAAGTCGATTGAAAGGTGACTTCTTCTAGGGATGTCCTTGGGTAGGGCTCTTTGGACAGGTCCGTGCCCCTACCCTAGGTACATAGCTTCATCATTAGCCCTCGAATGGATCGAGGTTTGAATGAGGAAAGAGTTGGAGATCTTTCCGACTGGTTCTTCGGGCTACATGAGTGCCTCATTTTGGGTCAATCGTCACGGATGACGTCATCAACCTCTTTCAGTCGCCTTGATCCATTCCAGGCCTTTCGTCGAGTGATTTTCTTTACTTGTGACATACCGAGTGTCGGCGCGAGCGGGATCTTCTGTTTTGACAAGTTATTTTGTGGCCTGCGGATGTCGCGGGATTCGGATTTCGGGAAGCGCGCGGGACGGGAGCGGCCGCAGTGATCGGAAGCGATAAAGCGGAAGCTCCTCGATTTCCGCACCACCTTTTTCGCCACGTACTGCGCGCGCGTCTGCTGCAGAATTTGACTGGATTGCCTGGGCCTACCAGTCAGCCACTCGGGAGCGGCCTCTTATAAGTAGCCGGCTCGGGGTTTCCAAACAGTGTGCTCTCTTCTTCCTCTCTCCCTTCGCAAGCTCCTCCGCCACCTCCGCTCTCACCCTAGCGCCGCAGACCCGTGCGAGATTTGCCGACGCGAAGGACAAGACATCCGCTCTGGAGCGCGCGAAGAAGGCGGCGGCAGGGGAAAGGGAAGAGATCTGCTCGGGGCGGATCTTCCTCAAGGTCTGCTCTGCCCCGCGGCTGGATCCAGGGCGACTAGATGCCATCGGTGATCCGGCAAGAAGATCTCGATGACATGGTCGAGGGGGGAGTCATTCCCCACGAAGCTGCGCGTCTCCCGGGGAGAGAGATCGAACCTCAGCCTCGCGACGGTGAGTGTGTGCTCCTAGCCACCCATGTCGACCGAGGGTTTTCTTTGCCGCCCCATCCTTTTTTTCCTGAGCTTTCTGAACTTCTTCGGAGCGCAGCTCCACCACTTCACTCCCAACTCCATCGTATATCTTGCTGCTTTCATTTCCATGTGTGAGGGTTTCTTAGGTTGCCGCCTCCATTGGGGACTCTTCAAGCACATCTTTACCTGCCGCTCTCAATCGGTCAAGAAGGGCAAGTCGAGTGACGAAAGGACGCAGGTGATTCAGCTGTGCGGGGGCCTGGCGATCCAGACGAGGGGAAAGAGTTGTTTTTCATCTGTCACTTTCCCGGAGTCGGTTCGCGGTTGGCAGGCGACCTGGTTTTACTGTCAAGACCAGGCGACCCCAGGGCAGTCGACCGGACTTCCCCCTTTCTCTCTCGACCGAGCTGAAAAACCTGCTTCTCTGAAAGTGACGCCGGAGGAAAAGGCCCAAGTCAAAGTGCTGGCTGGTCGAGTGGTTAAGCTTGTCCGTGAGGGCGTGACTGGTATGGACTTGCTGGAGGTCTTCCTCCGGAGGCGCATCCAACTGCTCCAGGCTCGTGACCACCCGATGTGGCTGTACTCGGGTCTCGACGACACCACTCGGGTCCACCCGGAGGAGGTTACTGATGAGATGCTGGAGGGGTGGCTGTCGAGCATCACGGGGAACAAAGACAACCCCCAAGGAGCCAGGAGGGTAATTCCACTCGACAACTCGTATGACGTGGACCAGGTATGTCTTTATGCTCCTGACTGAGATCTTGTTTTCTTCATTGGTCTTCTTTGAGTAGGTCGATTGACTTTCGTCTTGTCTGTTGTTTTACAGGCGACTACCGAGATGTACTCGACG
This sequence comes from Triticum dicoccoides, assembly GCF_002162155.2. Lineage (NCBI taxonomy): Eukaryota > Viridiplantae > Streptophyta > Magnoliopsida > Poales > Poaceae > Triticum > Triticum dicoccoides. The sequence goes on along the minus strand of NC_041390.1, from coordinate 516,033,689 downwards.
CCCAACGGGGCCCAGGAGCCAACTGAGGAAGGGGAGGCGAGCGGAGGTGAGAGAGGAGATGACCAAGGTGAGTGGGAGTCCGATGGTGAAGGAGAGGGAGACGACAACGTCGACTCCAGCGAAGAGGAGGAGGAGGAGGAGGTTGAACCCCCTCGCCCGGAGGGGCGATCCAAGCTCATACACGATCCAGCGCGGGAATGTGGCAAGGCGACTGCTTCTGTTGGGCAGTCGTCGAAACACCCTCGGACCTCTTCTCCTACGCCGACTGGGAAGGCTCCCAAGCACCCACGTGCGACGCTGTCCAAGCCGCCCAAGGCTCTGCCCAAGATGAAGATGGTTGTCCCTACTATTGCCGGGTAATAATAAAACTTGCTTTCCTTCGTCGACCGTGGACAGATCCTTGGTCGATTCATTGAGCCAACTGACTGATTTTCGAGATTTGCAGTGCTGCTACTTCTGAGATCTCCGCCAAGGACGACGACCAAGAGATGGAGGATGCTGTTACCTCCAACCTTGGTACGATTACTGATGTTCCGTTTTGAGTCGAGTGAACATTTATTGCAACTCTGGTCGATTGAATGTTTCCCTTGTAGCCCCTCCTCATGTTATCGACCTCCCGGATGACAACGACAACGAACCGCTGAGAGTGAGGAGGAACAATAGGGTGTCGGCTGACAAGATCCCCCAATCTGCTCCGGCGTCTGAGGCCGTAGCTCGGGATGGTGGTGACACCGCTCGGGCTTCTGTGACTTTCGCCATTCCTCTGACAAGTGTGCGGCCTTCGACGTCGACTGCGGATCCGCCTTCACTTTTTGCCGCGTACCCTGTCCCTGAGGTCCAAGCGGCTGCCGCAAAAGAGGCTATACGCCAGGCGGGGATCATGATGGAGCAAGTGAAGGTGGCTCGGGAGGCCAGCCAAGCAGCTTATGACGCGAGCTCGGCTCTTCAGAGCAATGTCCAGGTCAGTCGACTCAACACTTGGTCTGTTATGATATGTTGTTTGAAGAATCTCTTTTCCGAAGATCTTTGTATCTGTACACCCACTGGGTGTGTCTGCCAATTCTTGGACGAGTGGGGGCACGCTAAGTGCACCCACTGGGTGTAGTCCCCGAGACTACGGTGGACTGCTGGCAGTCGACTGTAGTCTTTATATTGTGTTGTTGTAGATGTATTTCTTCACTCGGTCTGGTCAGGCCATGTCGAATGGGACTGTATCCGGTCGACTGCGGGCAGTCGACTTTTTGTTTGTTTTTTGTTTTTTTTACAGTGGGGGCACGCTGAGTGCACCCACTGGGTGTAGTCCCTGAGACTACTGTTGAATGTTCTTGATTCGGCTGTAGTCTTAGAAACGTCATCATTGTCTCTTAGTTACTCGGAAGCAACTTATTTCGGACGTCTGTCGACCGATTTTTCTTTCTACAGAAATCCTGCAAACTTGTAGCTCGCTATACTGAGTTGGAGAATCAGCAGATCCAGCTCAACCTTAACTTGGAGCTTGCTCAGGAGAATTTGAAGAAGGCGCAAGAAGAAGCAAAAGGTATGGCTGGTGAGGTTCTCCATTCTTGACGAGTGGCTTTTCTTTCTTGTCCATTCTTAATGTTGATTGCACTCGATGCACTGCAGATAAACTGGAGGAAGCTCTGAAGAAGAAGGATCAAGATCTTGCAGAGGCACAGAAGGAGGTCTTGGACAAAACGAGGCTTGCTGAAGAGAAAATGGCCTCGGTCGGAGCTCTTGAGCAGAACTCCAGACTGAAAGCTGCTCTCGAGGTAGCCAATCAAGAGGTCAACCGACTGAAGAACGACAACGTGGCTCTGCACGACAAGGCAGGTGAGCTGGCGGGGAAGAGGAATGATCTGGAGGCTTATCTCGATGGACTCGCCAAGAAGCTCTTCGTCGTGCTCGAAGGTAATTACTCTGCCCCGACTATCTTGCAGTTACCAAGTCTGTGTAGGGTCACAGTCTTATTCTTGAATCGTGTTTGCAGAATTCTGTCAGAACTTTGAAGAGGAGACCAGTCGAGTGGAGCCAGGCTTGGACCCTGCTAACTCCCTTGTGAAGGACGAGGCTACAATGAACGTGCTCCGTCTGGAGTCTCGTATTGCCAGCGTGGTTGGCTATCTTGATCGACTGAAGGTTGCGATGTCGCGGATCGACACATCACTCTGGCCTGGGACGACGCTTCAGAACGACCTCGAGTCCCTGATGGCTCGACTTAATGAAGTCCCAGGTCGAGTGGCGGAATGGAAGAAATCTTCTGCTAGATGTGGTGCTGATTTCGCTCTGTCTCTGGTCCGCGTCCATTGCAAGGAGGCGCGAGAAGAAAAGCTGGCCGCCATCCAAGTTGCCAATACCAGGAAGCACAACTTTCAAGACTTCATGGAGGCTTTCATTGCTGCTGCCACTCGTATTGCAGACGGGATCGACTTGGACGAGTTCGTCGCCCCTTCCAGTCCTCCTCCTGAGGAATGAAAAACTTTTATGCTTCACTTTAAATTTGCCTCGGAATGCCGAGTGGATTTGTAACCGTTAAACTCCGCCGAGCCGAGGGCTCGAGTACTTTGATCTGAGGTCTGGGACCTTTTAGGCTTTATCTGATCTTGATTTCTCGTTGAATATCTTCATGATTTGATTCGTCGAGTGGAACTTGATCTTCACTCGGAATAACCTTGTATTTGCGGCGCAACTCCGAAGGAGAAGGCAGCAGTCGACTTGCGCCTCGTCGTCCTTGTGGATTGGGTTGTGTCCTGTACTTAGGCGAGCACTGGGCTGCAGCTAAGCCTCCGAGTGGGAGGTTTGCTCTCCACTCGGTAGGATTTTTAAACACTTAGGCGAGCGCTGAGCTGCAGCTAAGCCCCCGAGTGGGAGGTTTGCTCTCCACTCGGTAGGATTTTTAAACACTTAGGAGAGCACTGGGCTGCAGCTAAGCCCCCGAGTGGGAGTCTGGCTCGCCACTCGGTAGGATTTTTAAACACTTAGGCGAATACTGGGTTGCAGCTAAGCCCCCCGAGTGGGAGGTTTTCTCACACTCGGTATGATTTCTAATCACTTAGGCGAGCACTGGGCTGCAGCTAAGCCCCCGAGTGGGAGGATTGCTCTCCACTCGGTTGGATTTTTTCAAACTTAGGTGAGTGCCTCACTGCAGCTAAGTCTCCGAGTGGGAGAACTTAGGCGAGTACTGGACTGCAGCTAAGCCCCTGAGTGGGAGGATTGCTCTCCACTCGGTAGGATTTTTTCAAACTTAGGCGAGTGCCTGACTGCAGCTAAGTCTCTAAGTGGGAGAACTTAGGCGAGTACTGGACTGCAGCTAAGCCCCCGAGTGGGAGGATTGCTCTCCACTCAGTAGGATTTTTCAAACTTAGGTGA
>NC_041390.1:516020221-516030208 GCF_002162155.2 Triticum dicoccoides | reverse complement strand
AGTTAAGCCTCCGAGTGGGAGGTTTTCTCTCCACTCGGTAGGATTTTTAAACGCTTAGGCGAGCACTGGGCTGCAGCTAAGCCCCCGAGTGGGAGTCTGGCTCTCCACTCGGTAGGAATTTTCAAACTTAGGCGAGTGCCTGACTGCAGCTAAGTCTCTAAGTGGGAGAACTTAGGCGAGTACTGGACTGCAGCTAAGCCCCCGAGTGGGAGGATTGCTCTCCACTCGGTAGTATTTTTTCAAACTTAGGCGAGTGCCTGACTGCAGCTAAGTCTCTAAGTGGGAGAACTTAGGCGAGTACTGGACTGCAGCTAAGACCCCGAGTGGGAGGATTGCTCTCCACTCGGTAGGATTTTTTCAAACTTAGGCGAGTGCCTGACTGCAGCTAAGTCTCTAAGTGGGAGAACTTAGGCGAGTACTGGACTGCAGCTAAGCCTCTGAGTGGGAGGTTTGCTCTCCACTCGGTAGGATTTTTAAATGCTTAGGCGAGCATTGGGCTGCAGCTAAGCCCCCGAGTGGGAGTCTGGCTCTCCACTCGGTAGGAATTTTCAAACTTAGGCGAGTGCCTGACTGCAGCTAAGTCTCTAAGTGGGAGAACTTAGGCGAGTACTGGACTGCAGCTAAGCCCCCGAGTGGGAGGATTGCTCTCCACTCGGTAGGATTTTTTCAAACTTAGGCGAGTGCCTGACTGCAGCTAAGTCTCTAAGTGGGAGAATTTAGGCGAGTACTGGACTACAGCTAAGCCTCCGAGTGGGAGGATTGCTCTCCACTCGGTAGGATTTTTTCAAACTTAGGTGAAACGGATTCACAGCTAAGTCACCCACTGGGGGATTTCGTATGCAAACAAGAGTGACAGCAATTATTGGAACACTCTTGTCTTTGGTAAAAATAAACTGCAGAAATTTTTTCTTATTACATCTCGTCCAAGGGAGAACTCAAGTGTAAAAGGGGCAGAGCAGTTCCGCATTCCAAGCTCGTGGCTCGTCGATCTGGCGATCAACATTGTAGAGGTGATACGCTCCATTGTGGAGGACTCTGGTGACGATGAAGGGGCCTTCCCAAGTAGGAGCAAGTTTGTGTGGTTTCTGTTGATCCACTCGGAGGACCAAATCTCCTTCCTGGAAGGCTCGGCTTTTCACATTTCTAGCATGGAATCGACGCAAGTCTTGCTGATAGATGGTCGATCTGATCATAGCCATTTCCCTCTCCTCCTCTAGGAGGTCGACTGCGTCTTGCCGGGCTTGCTCTGCTTCGTCTTCGTTATAAAGCTCGACTCTGGGGGCGTTGTGAAGTAGATCACTCGGCAGGACGGCTTCGGCTCCGTAAACCAGAAAGAATGGCGTTCTTCCGGTCGACCGGTTCGGGGTGGTCCTCAGCCCCCACAAAACTGACGGAAGTTCGTCGACCCAAGCGCCTACTGCGTGCTTGAGATCACGCATCAATCGAGGCTTCAGTCCTTTGAGAATCAGACCATTTGCTCTTTCAGCTTGTCCATTCGACTGAGGATGCGCGACCGACGCGTAGTCGACTCGTGTGCCTTGAGAGGCGTAAAAAGCTCTGAACTTGTCTGAATCGAAGTTTGACCCATTGTCAGTGATGATGCTATGCGGGACCCCATATCTGAATATCAACTCTCTGATGAAACCGATAGCAGTGCTGGCATCAAGATTTTTGATAGGCTTGGCTTCAATCCATTTGGTGAACTTGTCGACTGCCACAAGCACATGTGTGAATCCGCTCCTGCCTGTTCTCAGTGGACCAACCATGTCCAGTCCCCAGACAGCAAAGGGCCAGACGAGTGGAATGGTCTTCAGGGCTGATGCAGGCTTGTGTGACATGTTGGAGTAGAACTGGCAGCCTCCACACTTGTCGACTATCTCTTTTGTCATCTCATTTGCTCTTGGCCAGTAAAATCCCGCTCGGTATGCTTTAGCCACAATGGTCCGAGAGGACGCATGGTGACCACAGGTCCTCGAGTGGATATCATCAAGGATTATCTGACCCTCTTCTGGTGTTATGCACTTCTGACCGATTCCAGTGGCGCTTTCCCTATACAACTGTCCCTTTATGACTGTGAAGGCCTTGGATCGGTGGACGATCTGTCGAGCCTCTTCCTCGTCCTCCGGGAGTTCTTTCCTCAAGATATACATGATGTATGGTACCGTCAAATCGGGAGTGATTGCCAAGACCTCCATGACTAGGTCGACCACAGCAGGAATTTCGACATCAGTCGGATCTGTGGCACTTTTCGGTTGTGGGGCTTCTTCTGTAAAAGGATCCTCCTGGACTGACGGCGAGCGGATGTGCTCCAAAAACACATTGCTGGAAATGGCTTCTCTCTTGGAGCCTATCTTTGCCAGATCATCAGCTGCTTGATTTTTCAGTCGGGGGATGTGATGAAGCTCTAGCCCCTCGAATTTCTTTTCTAGCTTTCTTACTGCGTTGCAGTAGCCAGTCATAGCTGGGCTTCTGACGTCCCACTCCTTCATCACCTGATTAACCACCAAATCTGAGTCGCCATAGACCATGAGGCGCCGGACGCCGAGTGAAACGGCCATGCGCAACCCATACAAGAGTGCTTCATATTCTGCTTCATTATTGGAGGAATCGAAGTGAATCTGGAGAACATATCTGAGCTTATCTCCTCGGGGGGAGACCAAGACTACCCCAGCACCGGAACCATTCAGCATCTTAGATCCATCGAAGAACATGGTCCAGTGCTCCGAGTGAACTTGAGTCGGAAGCTGCTGTTCAATCCATTCGGCGACGAAATCTGCAATTGCTTGGGACATCCTTGACTTTCTTGGGGTTCCAGGGCCCCTTGGGTTTTCCCTTAAATTTTCCCTGGGTCAGGAGCGGCTAGCTCGGCCTTCCGCTTCTGCTTCCGACTGGATTTGCCTCCGGTTTCCTAGGCGACTGCTTTCTGCTTGCCACTGCGGAGTCGATCTTCATCTTCTCCGTTAGCGTATTTGGTGGCAATTTCCATCATCTGATTCAGAGACATTTCTCTGGTCCGACCGAACTTCAGGTTCAACTCTCTGTTCTTGACGCCTTCTTTAAAGGCACAAACTGCTTGGTGATCTGGTACATTCTCAACCGTGTGATGCAAAGTGATCCACCTCTGGATGTAATCCCTCAGAGTTTCACTCGGTTTTTGCACGCAGGACCTCAATTCTGTAAGGCCTGCGTGTCGCTTGCATGTTCCTTCAAAGGTTGTGACAAACACTCGAGAGAGATCCTCCCAAGTGTAGATGCTGCTGGGTGCTAACTGATTCAGCCACGCTCTGGCTGAGCCCTCTAACAGGAGAGGCAAATGCTTCATAGCCACCTCATCATTGCCGCCACCAATCTGGACAGCCACTCGGTAGTCTTCGAGCCAAGTGTCAGGCTTAGACTCGCCGGTGAACTTGCTGACTCCGGTCGCCAACCGGAAGTTGGGAGGAATCACTGCGGCCCTGATGGCTCGACTGAAACACTCTGGCCCTGAAGCATGTACTCTGCTGCTGGCAGGCGCATCTCTGTTGTGGCCTTCTCGATGAGCTCTGTTCCTGTCAACCAAACCTTGAACGAGGATGGATCTCGCATCAAAGCCTGGGTCCCTGGGGTCGACTGGAATCCTCTGCCCAACACTATGAGGGCGTCTGTCATCTTGTCGCCGAGGCGCATACGACCCACTCCTCGGGGGAGGGGTTGGCGCTCGACGTCGATCATCACGATCGAATCGGTGATCATACTGCTCATTCCTCCTGTACTGATCATACGGGTCACCACGTCCCTCACGCCTCGGGGGCGATCTCGGGTTGTGAGCCGACTGGACTGTATCTGTTGCAACGGATCGACTGTGGATCCTATTCCACGACTGAGAAACGGCGGAATTCTGGTTTCCCGCCGCCCGGAGCAACGCTCTGATTTGCAACAAGCCCCTGCCAGCCTCCGACTGGGAGGGCTGAATCGATTCCGCTATACGGGCCGCGGCTGCCAAATTCTGAACTGGGGTTCGATATACCTGCGTAGGCGGGAAGAGCTGACGTCGACTGGACTCGGGAGCCCGCTGACGCGCTTGCTCGTCGAGTATTCGCTGGAGATTCTCCAGTCGAGTGCACTCGACCAAGTTAGCCAAGCGCGCGTCCTCCAAGGTCCGGGCCTCGGGGGTTTCTCCGACGATAGGAGTGTGGAGCGCATCCATGTTCCGGCGGCGAAGCTCCTCTCGCTGCACTGACGTGAGAGGTTCGGGGAGATATTCATCGTGAGGATGCGACGGGTCACCTCCACCCGCGCCTCCATCGGTGCGAGGGAAACCGGGAGGACTGTGTGTTCCATCGACCGCCAGAACCTCAGCCGCCGGGTCACTGCTGTCGCACTTGGATGCGGTCCCCGCGGAGCCAGTCAACAGGTCGAACAGGCCGTAGAGGGATTCGTCGGGCTTGATTGTCGCGACTTGCGGGGCTGCCGACTGGTGGGCCACGGCATGCCTCACCCACCTCTGAAGTCTCGATCGGCCGGAGCGCTTGCGCCGATAGGAGACAGGGCGGGGAGACGACACGGGGGCCAACTGATACTGGGTCGACGGCTGCCGCAGGAGGACGCCACGAATGCACGCGCGGAAGTGCGTTGCACCGCGGACGGGGAGCGCGTCGATGTCAAGTGGTGCCTCCTGAAGCCAGGCGAAGTCGTTGGCGATGAACGTGAGCGCGCCAAGACGGATCTCGCGGCCCTCCACCAAAACTCCGCGAGAAACCATGATCAAAGGGATCGGAAAAGATCGCGACTTCTCCAACTAGGCGCTAAGATTCCTGCCCCATGGTGGGCGCCAACTGTCGTGGTTCTAACTCTGACAGTGATGTAGGGGGGTGTATGGAGAGGCTAGATCTCAGCTATGGAGAAGTTGTAAATACACCAGGATGTACGAGTTCAGGCCCTTCGCGGAGGAAGTAACAGCCCTACGTCTCGGTGCCCGGAGGCGGTCGATTGAATTATGCGTGTGTGAATAACAGGGGTGCGAACCCCTCATACTGAGGAGGGGGTGGCTTATATAGAGTTCGTCGACCCTCTCCTGCCCTCAGTGATGCAGGGTTTAAGGTACATTTAAGGTTGGGCGTTACTGGTAACGCCCCTAATAAAGTGCTATAATGACCATAAAGACTACTTAATAGCCGACCGTTTGCCTGCTGAGTGACTTTAGGTCTCCTGGCAGTCGAGTGGTTGGCTTCATGGTCGAGTGATAGCTTCTTGGTCGAGTGTCTTGAACCCATCGAGTAGGATACCTTCAAGTCGATTGAAAGGTGACTTCTTCTAGGGATGTCCTTGGGTAGGGCTCTTTGGACAGGTCCGTGCCCCTACCCTAGGTACATAGCTTCATCAGCTGCTGGAGCTGCAACAACACCTGCACCCGCTCGTTTGATCCTTTGCAGTGAGAGGCCGCCCTTGTTGGAGATTTTAACTCCTGCCAGCGTCTTCCTATGAGCCACTGGAGGGCTGGGACGAGGCGACGCAGGCGGGGCGAGGATGCCCAGCTGCCGCTCCTCGAAGATGGGCGCGAGGGTCTCCACTTCGTCTTGTGTGGCGCTACGGTGCACTGGGGAGGGGGTACGCCTCATGGTGCCGACGCAGACCAGCGGCGGCGTTGGCGACGACTGGAAGCCAGGTGGCCTGGACGGCGATGGAAGGGGCCTCACCATGGCCTCAGGCGAGCACAGCTCGAGCAGAGGTTGGCTATGAGTCGCACCCAACAGGAGGGAGCTCCTGGTCTCGTCACGTTTAGAAGCAGGGCTTGGCGGCAGGACCGTGGTTGGGGAGAGCGGCGGGGACACCGGTGGAGTGCGCTCATCTTGGGATCGCAGCCTAGAGGAGCGAGGCAAGGCGTGACGGACGGGGCTACGCCCACGCGCAAGCTGCTCCGCCGGCAGCTGGACGGGCAGCAGCTCGAGGACACGAGTTGGCTCACCACTACCCGATCCCGAGCCTCGCAGAACTGCAGCAGAGCCGGGGCATGCAAGGGGGGCAAGCACAGCAGTGTTGCCCTCCCGTCGGTGTCCCCCCCGAGCGGTCCCTAGTGCGGTCCTGGCCATCATCGCGGTGGCGCTCGCGAGTGTTGCGAGAGAGCGAGCGCCGCACCTTGGCGCCCCAGCCCCCCCGAGCATGGCCACCATCGCGCCCGCGCCGGCCGTCGCGGTCGCCGTCATCTTGGCGCCTATCCGGGCGCCGCTCAGTACACCCCTGCGCAGGTCGGCGATCCCTTGGGGTGTACGTGCCATCGACAAACTTCCTATACCAGGTGAATTCATGAACTTCCGGTGGCGGCGGGTTGTCATCGTCGTCGCCGGCCTTGGAGTGGTCCTCGTGGAGGTCCAGATGGATGATGACGCAATGACGAAGGCCGTGCTGTCCCCGACAGCGGTGACCATGGGCCGGCAGCGTTAGCCATTTGACCTTGGGGATGGCACTGGGATCGGCCGTCCATGCCCACAACGCCATGTCCCTCGTGTCCTCCTTGCGAAGGGAACGTGGCTCGATGTAGTCGAGAGAGCAGCCACGGCCGATGAGGAAGGTGGCGATGTAGTTGTTCCAGCCGTGCAGCGGGACGCCTTCCAAGCAGAGCCGAACGTGGTGGAGCTGGTCCTCGTTGTCGGCGTGCGCTTCAAGCCTCCACTCACGCACATAGATGCGGTAGCCAGCGCCGGGAAGATCACCGCGGGACAGAGCCTCGGCGCAGTGGTGCCGATGCATAAACCAAACAAAGAATTGCTCGGGATAGTGCTGGACCACCTCGACGTCCGCCTGACGCGCGCCCAGGGCCGTTGCAAGCTCAGAGGCCACCTGCCGGTAGGAGACGTCCTGCCGGCCACCCTCGAGCCAAGCGACCGCACCGTTGGAGGAGAGGACAGCCGCTTCCAGCTGCATCTCAGGCGTCGCTGGGACAACAACGAAGTCTTCCGCCGGCCGCAGCGAAGCGTCACCAGGCCATAGCAAGGCCACCAGGCCGCGCCATGTTGGTCCGAGGGGTAGCAGGCAACAGCAGCGGGCGAGGGGCTTCCCAGCCACGACCCAGGCAAGATGCCCCGACGACAGCAGCAGTAGGGCGGGGGAGAGGTGGTGGAGGCACGGCTAGGCTGTCAAGAGAGCTCAGAGGCTTCCAGAGGTTTTGACAGCCGCGCGATTTGTGCCCATTTTGTAGGCAGCGGGAGCAGCGAATTGGGTCGCGGCACCCCTCAGCACGATGACCGCGGAAGAGGCACCGACAACACCGGCCTAGGAGCCATCGGGGAATGGGCGCCGGCTTGAATGCCGGGGCGGCCAAAGCCGGGCGGCGCGGGCCTTTACGCGATGCGACGAGGCGCTAGTCGCCGGTCACTTCATCCTCGCGCCCCGCGCAGGGCTGCAACCCCGGCACTGAAGACGCACCAGCAGCATGGTGGAAGGAGGCCAGCTGCCTCCCAATAGCACAATTAAGGTTGGCTTTGCCTGGGACTTGAATGCGCGAGGAAGCCGCAGCAGGGGCGGCGAGCCCCGGCCCAACCAAAGCCTGGCTCGGAGATGCACTTGGCGGCTGCGAGTCGGGGACTAAGCCGCCTGAAGAGGTAGATCCGCCCTGACCTGCCGGCAGCGAATCTAGATATGGCGAGACTGCAGCAGATGAGCACCAGAAGGACGAAGTTCTCCTAAGCAGCGCGAGCTGGACGCCAACAGGGCCGCCAGCAGGCGGCGGCGGCAGGGGCATAAACCAGGAGGCGAAGCCGGAGCAGGGAGCTACGGCCGCCCCCGCCGGCGCAGGCGCGGGCGCGGGCGCGGGTGGGGAGAGCGTGGGCGGGCACATTGCGTGTGATTTTTAGCGAGAGAAATCAATTGTATTTTTTTCATCAAGTTGGATTGATTCCCTAGCATGGAGATTTTTTTTTACCAACAAGGATTTTTTTTCTAACAAAGAAAAGGCAAGCCCTAATTAACTGTGGTGGTTAGTCTGATTTGTACCCTTAATAATACACCATTGCAAAACCTAGCCCATCTTTGGTTAGCAGTTTCTGGTAATTTGTTGTTACCAGTAAATAAACAACAACCATCAATGTTGTGAAAATCATATGAGTTAAATGAATGGTAAAAATGAGCACTCTATAAAAGTAAAAGGATAAATGGTTATAATATGTAATGACATCTTGTATTTATTTATTTTGTGAAAAGGGGAATAACCTCTGGCATCTGCATCGAGCGATGCACACAACCATCTTGTAAGTTCTTTTTTAGGTTAGCATGTTAAAGTACTTGGAACAATTGCAAAATTGAGAACCGGGATGCGAGAGCGTACTCAAAACTAACGCTTTTAGAAAGTTCAGGTTCAAGTATAACCGTACTGTTTCCTATGCTTATATACTACTCCCTGGTGAGTATCAAAAACGCTCTTTTTTTATGGGACGGAAGCAGCAACATTTACGAAAAAGGGTTTTCTCCGCTCTATATTATAAAGCAACCCGGAGGCAGTAACATTTAAGACAGAATCAAGCAACGGACTAACTCATTCCATGCATCATGCAACTACTAGCTTGGGGCTGCATGTATCAGCCACCACTATTTCTTAGTCTTTCTCAAATCAGAATCAAGCGCAAAACATATGAAAACTCCATAAAAATCCATATGTATTACCGAATCATATAAGAGTAACTAAACTTAACACGAAAATGCCTGTGTGGAATCTAATAACACTAGTGTAAACTGACAAGATTCTGTCGGTTTGCACACGGTGGATGAAAAGACATGCGCTGAGCACTCATATGCATGCCCCCGCCCGCGCTAATGCACAATATCATTTGACATGCAGCTCATGATCCAAAGCTTTGGCAAAGTCAGCTATACCTATAGTTTAAAAAAAGTCAGATATACCTATAGCTCCATAGGCTAGTGGGCCTAGCCTACTTGGCGTTCAATAAGGCGATAGTTGGTGTACAAAGCATGTAATTGGTCAACCTAATGTGATGATTTTTAATCTTTTGACGCGACAGCTAAACTGTTGGTAAAATGGCTACCGGGGAAGAAGCGGCAGAAGCTACAAAAATAACACGAAATGTTCCTTCATGGGTATTTAAAGGAAAAAGGATAAATCGAAAGAAAATAAGGTCGGCATAATTACGACATTACTAGAAGCATGGGCTACCATCAAGTAACTGAAGTTTTTGCGTGATGGGTAGAGATAAAGTCCTCTCCTCGTAGTTGTGCAAGTTGAGTTAATGACAGATATGGCTTGCACTGAAATATGTACGTAATCAACCGTAATAATGGTTGAGTGCCCCACAAAACGAACACCGCTCTCGTAGTTGTGCACTTAACTAAGGTCATGCATAAAGAATGGCGCCAACCTTTTTCTTGGAGATACAACGTAGGATAATCACTAATTTTAAGAGAGAGAATTAGAAAGGAAAAGAAGCTTGTCTTCTCATAATTAAGTGGTGATTTGTTAGTACTTAAACTAAGACGCGTTTCTCTGTTGTTCTAGAAGTCATTTCTTAGTCACTCGTTGTTTAATTTTAGTTTAGATTAGAGTGAATTCTAGTTTGTATCCACTATTTTGATATTAACTATTTTTCATCCAGATTACCCATTTAATGAAAGTTTTGTTGGGTCTTACCCCTTTTTAGTTTTTGATAATAGTCTGACGGTGGATCACGGTCGTCACATACACGTGGAGTGTCACATCGCGGTTTTTCAACCGACATTTTTACCCTGGGCCCGAAACAGTCGAATGGATTAGTGGGCCTATTTTTTCTCACAACAGTTAGGTGTATGCACGCACTGCATCTCTTCTCCTACTTGGTCCTTCCCATCTATCGCCCAAGCCATGCCACCGCTCAATTGTTCGGAGACCGTGCTACAATGCAGCAGGCGACCAGCGGCATGGGACTTACTGAGGTGATCGTCCACGGTTGTTAAAGGTAGTGGCGACGACTGGTATGAAAACATTCTTTCCCATCCATATATAACCATGTGCGCCCCCCCCCCTCC
>NC_041390.1:515990822-516019870 GCF_002162155.2 Triticum dicoccoides | reverse complement strand
TTCATTTGGCTCTGTTTATGACAGGTTGATGTACCTTTTGTGTCATTTTTTGCACTGATCCACCGAGTCTCCATGGGGGGTAACGGGTTGGAGATGTTTCTAAAGTACTGCACATTATTTCCTTTTTTCATGGTTGTTTGGGTAAGTAAAATTAGGGCCTAATTTTAACTAAGTGTTTTACTAGGATTTGTTAGAAAACCAATTTTAGTAATAATTATGTTAGAGAAGTATGCACATAATCTTGTTCGGTTGAGAATGATAAACCCATGCGCGAGAGATATACTAAAGAATTTATAAACAAACCTATAATTTTCATTTTAACACAAACTCGGTTTTTCGGGTTTATGAAAAATAGTATGTACTCATTCTTAAGTTTGTTACACTAACCAAACAAAGTTTTTGTTAGTTACAACCATAAACATATTTAGGCAAAATTAATTTAGCAAAATATCCTTATTAAAATAACCCTTAAGGAAATAGTAACATACTGGTTGAGTGAGACTTTTAGGCTAAACAGAGTTTTTATTTGCAATAGTACCATTGTTTTATCACCAACCATTTTGCACTAATTTGCGCCACATGCATGATGCATCAATGCATGGAGATTTAACAACCTGGATCATTTAGTGGGAGGCTCTTGTCATTTATTGCAAATCTTATTGGGCCCACTAATTGCATTTTGAGCTAATATGAATATTGTCATGAATCTTATGATGGTCCACTTGGAGTCTGTTTTTTTTTTCTCAAAATGGAGCAAATACCGACCACTGCAGAAGTAGTATAATATAAGTGCAATAGGAAGTCAATTTTAGCCGGACTACTATAGATATATTTATTAGTACATGATGGTCATATGAGGTCAACATTGGCTGCAATGGTAATTTTATTGGTGTATTGGTCCTCCAGACTGTTCCAAAGGATGAGGCTATGATTTGATCGTGCAGCGTTAGAGGTTAACCATAATTAGATTAAATCATCGATGACTTAGGAGTTAGGAAAGCAGAGGTGCATGTCTGACAACAAAATCAAGAACAGTCTGTCATCATGCCTGAAAATATCACATGAAAACCACAAAATAATCATATCATACAATATATGTACGATAGCCTTGGGCATCTGGATACCATGATGTAAGTGTCACTTCAGTTTTTTTAGGAAGAAGTTTATAAATTTTTGTGAGTTATATATATTGTCGCTTGGGTCTGAACAACAATCAATTTATAGATAGGCAGATTCCATCTGATGATCCACCGATCGGGCGTAATTAAGGATATTCATGTACGCTGCGAACGTTCGTGAGCACTTCTAACTGCAACCAAAGATAATGCAATTTGGCATGGAATCTAGCTATAGTTAATTAAAATTTGATAAATATTAAATATCAGAGTAACAATTCCTCGTACCTGCCAGTACAAAAGAGGGCAGTGACGCGTGACCTATATCTGGTGCGTTTAAAGCTTTGAGCTGAACTCTCGTGTAGTTGTGCCATCTTGAAGCGATACAGTTATCTATATAACATTTTATTTTCGTCAAGAAATAAAAGATGTCATCATATGAAAAATAAAGGTATGATCAGTCGGTAGCCACTCAGCTGCCGTGCCTAGTTTTACTAACTTCTTCCCGTGACAAAATGATCTAACAAAGGTTAGCTGGGGTCTTTCCACCTATGACATGCATGGCTAATTTTAGGTCTAGTCGGGGATGTATCTCTCTCAGCCGGCCCTCATCTTTCCACCTCTCCTAGCTCACAATGATCCTCATGTAACATAGCTCCGCCAATGGTATAAGCTATTCAAGTCTGCAAAAAGGAAAGTCTGCATTGGCTTTAATTTATTTTTATTGAACAGAAAAAACAGAAGGATGCCTTGGCTTTATCGTGGCGAAGTGTGGTAACAAAACAAAGCCCCTTATCCAACAGAGTCTCAGATCAAGTGCATGCTCAATGGTTCTTGATCACTCCATGTCTATGACTACGCACTGCCTTTCCCAACCCCATTGTGGCCAAACTACAGTTGAAATAAACACCAATTATTTGTTGTGGCGCAGCCAACAGTTCTAGCAGGTGCCTTTTCCAGCCCTGCCGGGGGCAAATTCCTGATAGAAAAGGCAATACAACTGTTGGTGGGCTCCTGGTTGTGCCTCCGATCCCCGTGCAAACAAACCATTTCCTGACAGTAATCAGTGCTTAATGCTTATGGGAAATGCTTAAGCTAATCATCAGTTGGACTGTCGGCAAGTAAATATATTAGTTCCACTTACGTGCAACTAAGAAGGAGCACTAATGATTGATGTGTGTAACCTCTTTTAGCCGAGTACAAACGCTGCCCAAAGCTTGATACCAGGGGACAACTGACTGACTGTAGTGTTATGCGCGAGAAGCGGTAATAAACAAGTGCATGCACTGCGAATATTTGTAGGCTTAAAAGTGAAATTTACGGCCACTGCTTAAAAAAGGTGAAACGTATAAGTGGTGTTATACTATTATTACTTGGTGTGCATACTGCAGAAGTGCAGACTAATCGTACGCAGGGTGGTTGTTCTTTATCTTTACCTCATACCGGTAGATAGCTGCGTTTATAAGGCTTGTCTCATGCGCCAGTTTTTTTTGGCACGATTACTCGGGGCGTTCTGTCATTGTTGTGGGTCCTTCGCTTTCATTACATCAATGTAGATTATCTCTAGAAATAGCAATAAAGCTTTTTCAGCTATTTATAATTCACGATTTAATCACAAAACGCGGCTGATAGTGGAAATAAGCTGTCTCCTCTCAGTTTATTCTACAAGTTCAATCTAGAATTTTATTTTAGAAGCCTATTAATTGAGGGTTAACTCGTAGGCTTCTAATATAAAAATATAGATTGGGCTTCCAGAATGGGCCGAGGAAAGGGTAGCTTATTTATACAGGCGGGCCAGGGAGCGAGGAGTAACCGGCTTCTATGTGACTACTTGGTGTGGGTCTTCATGTGTTTCTCTTGCGAGCCAATGGCCCGATGGGCTTGTATCGCGTGTGTGTGAACTTTTGAGCCGCCTCTTGTTGTTGGTTTGTATGTGAACTTCATGGTGTTTAGGTGTCTTAGGCTTTCAATTTTTCTTGTAAATCTTAAGAGTTTCAATTTGATAAAGCCAGACAAATGCCTCCTTTCTTAGAATTATGGCTTGCAAACTTGTGCGGGTGAGGCAGCAAAACTAGCAATGTTTGCATAAAACATTAGTCTACTATGTTAAAGTATAACTTTGTATAGTTAACCTGCGCGTATTCTGTTTGCATACGGTGTATAGGGTTCTTTCTTGCTCTCCAAGACTTGTAATCCTGCTATGAATATATGAGTCGATCGCCCCTTAAGAGGCGTCTTCTCTCAATCCGTTTCACGCTTATATGATATCAGCCCTAGTTCCTAAAACTTAGCTTTCGCCGCCGCCCAACCCTAAGCCGCCGCCGCCCAGAAACCCTAGGCGCCGCCGCGGCTCCTCCTCCCTCCCCAGGCCGCCGCCATGTCGACCTCCGCCTCCACCTCATCGGCGCTCGGGGCGCATACCTCCGGGGCACTCGTCCCATCCACCACATCGCCGGCCTCCCAGGCCGTCCACGTCGCCAGCGTTAAGACGCACGTCCCCGTCGTCCTTGACCTGCAGAAGTCCAACTACGCCAAGTGGCGTATGCTCATCACCATCCTCCTCGGCAAGTATGAACTCACCGATCACATCTCCGTTGTCACGCCGCCGAACGCCCGCACGGCCGAGTGGCAGCACCGGGACTACGTCGTCCGCTCGTGGATCTACGGCTCCATCGGCGAGGACATCCTCGACACAATCATGGCTCAAGATCAGACCACGTACGATGCCTACGCGTTGATCAAGAACCTCTTCCTCGCCAATCAGCTCACCCGTGCCGTCTACCTCGAGGCGCGGTTCCGGACCATCTTCCAAGGCGACCTCACCATCACCGCCTACTGCCACCTCCTGAAGGCCCTCTCCGACGCGCTCGCGGACGTGGGGCAGCCCATGACCGACCAGACCTTGGTCCTCACCTGCATCCGGGGGCTCAACCCCCACTTCTCTAACATAACCACTCTTGTCACGATGCAAGTTCCGCCCCCTCCTTCCTACAGACGAGCTCCATCCTTCTTCTGTGTGAGAACCATCTCGCCAACGCCGCCACGAGCGGCTCCGTGCCGTCTCAGGTCGCCCTCTACGGCAACACCGTCGGGTCCTCCATTGGCGGCAACTCAGGCGGCAACAGTGGCCACTGGCAGAAGAAGAAGAAGAAGAAGAACATCGGCGGGGGCGCTGCCAACTCCATCCCCGCCTACCCCGTCGAGGCGCCTGGCCCGTGGTTCTGCTTCAACCCGTACACCGGCCAGGCTCAGTAGATGCAGCCCGCCTGGCGCCCCTACGGCGCGCCGACTCATCCCGTCGGGGGCGCTGGCCTCCTCGGGCTATCCCCACGGTCCACCACTCCAGCGCCACCGCCCCACTAGTCAACCTAGGTGCCACCAGGTCAGGTCGCCTACACGACCCAGCTGGCGCCCATGCACGGCCAGGCCTGGGGCACCAACTCGCCTCCACCCGCGGCGCCCTACAACCCCACCGGCACCGCCCAGGCTCCTGCATGGGACTGCTCCGCCCTCATCGCCGCCCTGAACGCCACCACCGGACCCCCTGCGGTAGGCTCCTCCACGCCGGGCGCATGGGTCATGGATTCCGGAGCGACCTCGCACATGGTCTCCGACCCTGGTATACTCTCCACTTCCTCCCATCCACCTCCTTCCATCTGTGTTACCATTGGTAATGGCGTCCCTCTCCCCATAACTGCCACCGGCCACATCACTCTCCGCACACCTAGTCGCACTTTCTACCTAAGCAATGTCCTAGTTGTTCCAGATATTATCAAAAATCTTCTTTCTACTCGTCAGTTTACCATCGATAATTATGTTTCTGTCAAATATGACCCGTGTGGTTTTTCTATTAAGGATTTGCACACTCGGCGCAAGATCATACGCTGCAGTAGCCCCGGCTCACTCTACGAGTTCTTCGCCAACACCAACACCACCACCTCGCCGTTTGGACTCGTCGCCACCACCACCGCATCGGAGCTATGGCATCACCACTTAGGACATCCGGGTCGTGACTCTATGTTACATTTATCTTCAGAATTTGCTATTCCATGTAATAAAAGTACTCAAGTGTGTTATGCATGCCAACTTGGCAAGCATGTGCATCTACCATTTTCTAGATCATCCACAGTTTGTGTCATTCTGTTCCAATTACTTCATTGTGATTTATGGACATCACCTGTTGCCAGTAATTCTGGTTTCAAATATTACCTTGTCATTGTTGATGATTTTTCTCATTTTATGTGGACCTTCCCACTTCACCGGAAATCCGACACCTGTGATATTCTCGTTAACTTTGTAGCTTACGCACGCACACAATTCAACCTCCCTGACGTGTCCTTCCAAACCGACAATGGTACCGAGTTTGTTAACTCCACCTTCGTCAAGTTCCTTGCCCGCAATGGTAAACACCTCCGCGTGTCCTACACATATACTTCTCCTCAAAATGGCAAGGCAGAATGTGCTCTTCGCCCTCTTAACGACATCACCCGCACCCAGGCTTACATGCCTCCCACATACTGGGCCGAGGCCCTCGCCGTCGTGACCTTCTTGCTTAACCGCCGTCCCAGCCAAGCCATAGATTTCTGCATCCCATATACCCTTCTATACTGACAGCCACCCTCCTTCTCTGGCCCCTGTGTCTTTGGGTGCCTATGCTATCCAAACCTCGTAGACCGGCAACGAAAGCGTTGACACAACGTAGAGGAAGTAGTCGTACATCTTCCGATCCGACCGATCCAAGTACCGAACGTACGGCACCTCTGAGTTCTGCACACATTCAACTCGGTGACGTCCCTCGAGCTCCGATCCAGCTGAGTGTTGAGGGAGAGTTTCGTCAGCACGACGGCGTGATGGCAGTGATGATGTTCTACCGACGCAGGGCTTCGCCTAAGCACCGCTACGATATGACCAAGGTGGAATATGATGGAAGGGGGCACCGCACACGGCTAAGGAACGATCACGAATATCAACTTGTGTGTCTTTAGGGTGCCCCCCTGCCCCCGTATATAAAGGAGTGGAGGAGGGGGAGGGCCGGCCCTCTCTATGGCGCGCCCTAGGGGAGTCCTACTCCTACCGGGAGTAGGATTCCCCCTTTACTAGTAGAACTAGGAGCCCTTCCAAGTAGTAGGAGTAAGAAGGAAGGAAAGGGAAGGGAAAAGCAGAAGGAAGGAAGGGGGCACCCCCCTCCCTAGTCCAATTTGGACCAGCCCATGGGGATGGCTGCGGCCACCCTTTGAGTCCTTTCTCTCCTTTCCCGTATGGCCCATTAAGGCCCAATACGAATTCTCGTAACTCCCCGGTACTTCCAAAAATACCCGAATCACTCGGAACCTTTCCGATGTCCGAATATAGTCGTCCAATATATCGATCTTTACGTCTCGACCATTTCGAGACTCCTCGTCATGTCCCCGATCTCATCCGGGACTTCGAACTCCTTCGGTACATCAAAACACATAAACTCATAATATAACCGTCATCGAACTTTAAGCGTGCGGACCCTACGGGTTCGAGAACTATGTAGACATGACCGAGACACGTCTCCGGTCAATAACCAATAGCGGAACCTGGATGCTCATATTGACTCCTACATATTCTACGAAGATCTTTATCGGTCAAACCGCATAACAACATATTTTGTTCCCTTTGTCATCGGTATGTTACTTGCCCGACATATTTATTGTTATCGGCTTTTCGCTTGAGGACAAGCGAGGTCTAAGCTTGGGGGAGTTGATACGTCCATTTTGCATCATGCTTTTATATCGATATTTATCGCATTATGGACTGTTATTTCACTTTATGTCACAATACTTATGGCTATTCTGTCTTATTTTACAAGGTTTACACAAGGAGGGAGAATGCCGGCAGTTGGAATTCTGGTCTGAAAAAGGAGCAAATATTAGAGACCTATTCCGCGCAACTCCAAAAGTTCTGAAACTCCATGGAACATCTTAAAAGAAATAAAGAAAAATCCACGCCAAAGATGAAGGCCAGGGGACCCACACCCTGCTCATGAGGGTGGGGGGCGCCCCCCCTAGGGCGCGCCCCCTATCTCGTGGGCCCGCTGGTGGCCCTCCGATGCCCATCTTCTCCTATATGAGGTCTTTCATGAGAAAAAAATAAGGAGGAACTTTTCGGGACGAGACTCCGCCGCCACGAGGCGGAACCTTGGCGGATCCAATCTAGAGCTCCGGCAGAGCTGTTCTGCCGGGGAAACTTCCCTCTCGGAGGGGGAAATCATCACCATCGTCATCACCAACGCTCCTCTCATCAGGAGAGGGCAATCTCCATCAACATCTTCACCAGCACCATCTCATCTCCAAACCCTAGTTCATCTCTTGTATCCAATTCTTGTCTCAATGTCCGGGATTGGTGCTAGTAGGTTGCTAGTAGTGTTGATTACTCCTTGTAGTTGATGCTAGTTGGTTTATTTGGTGGAAGATTATATGTTCAGATCCTATATGCATATTATTACCCCTCTGAGTAATTACATTCGTTCCTGAGGACAAGGGAGAAGTCTTGCTATGAGTAGTCATGTGAATTTGGTATTCGTTTGATATTTTGATAAGATGTATGTTGTCTAGCCTCTAGTGGTGTTATGTGAAGTCGACTACATAACACTTCACCATTATTTGGGCCTAGAGGAAGGCATTGGGAAGTAATAAGTAGATGATGGGTTGCTAGAGTGACAGAAGCTTAAACCCTAGTTTATGCGTTGCTTCGTAAGGGGCTGATTGGGATCCATATGTTTCATGCTATGGTTAGGTTTACCTTAATACTTTTGTTGTAGTTGCGGATGCTTGCAATAGAGGTTAATCATAAGTGGGATGCTTGTTCAAGTAAGAACAGCACCCAAGCACCGGTCCACCCACATATCAAATTATCAATGTATCGAACGCGAATCATATGAACGTGATGAAAACTAGCTTGACGATATTCCCATGTGTCCTCGGGAGCGCTTTTCCTATTATAAGAGTTTGTTCCGGCTTGTCCTTTGCTACAAAAGGATTGGGCCACCTTGCTGCACTTTATTTACTTTTGTTACTTGTTGCTCGTTACAATTTATCCTATCACAAAACTATATGTTACCACTTATTTTAGTACTTGCAAAGAATACCTTGCTGAAAATCGCTTATCATTTCCTTCTGCTCCTCGTTGGGTTCGACACTCTTACTTATCGAAAGGACTACGATAGATCCAAGACTCTTTTCTGGCGCCGTTGCCGGGGAGTGTAGCGCCTTTGGTAGGTGGAAATTGGTAAGGAAAAAATTATATAGTGTGCTGAAATTTACTGTCACTTGTTACTATGGAAAGTAATTCTCTGAGGGGCTTGTTCGGGGTATCTTCACCCCGTCCAGTAGAGCAAAGAGTTGCTCCTCAACCTACTGAACCTATTGAAAACGAAACTCCTTTTGAATTTCCTTCGGGTATGATGGAAAAACTGCTAGCTAACCCTTTTACAGGAGATGGAACAAAGCATCCTGATGAGCACTTAATATATGTGGATGAAGTTTGTGGATTATTTAAGCTTGCAGGTATACCCGATGATGTTGCTAAGAAGAAGGTCTTCCCTTTTTCTTTGAAGGGAGACGCATTGGTATGGTATAGGCAATGTGATGATATGAGATCATGGGACTATAAAAGATTGAAGTTGGGATTTCATCAAAAGTATTACCCTATGCATCTTGTTCATCGTGATCGCAATTATATATATAATTTCTGGCCTCGCGAAGGAGAAAGCATCGCTCAAGCTTGGGGGAGGCTTAAATCAATGTTATATTCATGCCCCAATCATGAGCTCCAGAGAGAAATAATTATGCAAAGTTTTTATGCTCGGCTTTCTGAAAACAATCGCAACATACTCGATACTTCTTGTGCTGGCTCTTTTATGATGAAGACTATTGAATTCAGATGGAATTTATTGGATAGAATTAAACGCAACTCTGAAGATTGGGACCTCGACGAAGGTAAGGAGTCAGGTATGACACCTAAGTTTGATTGTGTTAAATCTTTTATGGATACCGATATTTTCCGTAAGTTTAGCACTAAATATGGACTTGACTCTGAGATAGTAGCTTCTTTCTGTGAATCTTTTGCTACTTATGTTGATCTCCCTAAGGAGAAGTGATTTAAATATCATCCTCCCATAGAAGTAAAAGTAGCTGCACCTATTAAAGTTGAAGAAAAGACTGTCAGTTATAATGATCCTATTGTTCCTACTTCTTATATTGAGAAACCACCTTTCCCTGTTAGAATAAAGGATCATGCTAAAGCTTCAACTGTTGTTCATAAAAGCAATATTAGAACTTATACACCTCCTGAGCAAGTTAAAGTAGAACCTAATATTGCTATTGTTAAAGATCTCTTGTCTGATAATATTGATGGGCATGTTATTCAGTTCAAAGGTGAAACTGCTAGAATTGCTAAGCCTTGTGCTAAAGATAAACATAGACATGTGGTAGGCGTGCCTGTTATTTCTGTTAAAATAGGAGATCATTGTTATCATGGCTTATGTGATATGGGTGCTAGTGCTAGTGTTATACCGCATACATTATATGAAGAAATTAAGAATGAAATTGCACCTGCTGAGTTAGAAGATATTGATGTCACAATTAAACTTGCCAATAGAGATACTATTTCAGCAATGGGAATTGTTAGAGATGTTGAAGTCTTGTGTGGGAAAACTAAATATCCTGCTGATTTTCTTGTTCTTAGTTCCCCACAAGATAGCTTTTGTCCCATTATATTTGGTAGACCCTTCTTAAATACTGTCAATGCTACCATAGATTGCACAAAGAATGTTGTTACTATTGGCTTGGATGATATGGTTCATGAGTTTAATTTCTCTAAATTTAGTAAACAACATCGTGAGGAAGAATTACCTAGTAAGGATGAAATTATTGGTCTTGCTTCTATTGCTGTACTTCCTAGTGATCCTTTAGAACACTATTTGCTAGACCATGAAAATGATATGTTCATGAAAGAAAGAAGGGAAATAGATGAAGTATTCTTTAAACAGGAACCTGTTCTGAAACACAATTTGCCTGTTGAAATCGTAGGGAATCCTCCTCCACCCAAGGGTGATCCCGTGTTTGAGCTTAAACCTTTGCCTGATAATCTTAAATATGCTTATCTTGATGAAAAGAAGATATATCCTGTTATTATTAGTGCTAACCTTTCAGAGCATGAAGAAGAAAGATTATTGAAAACTCTGAAGAAGCATCGTGCTGCTATTGGATATACTCTTGATGATCTTAAGGGCATTAGTCCCACTCTATGTCAACATAAAATAAATTTGGAAGCAGATGCCAAACCAGTTCATGATCCTCAACGACGCCTGAATCCTAAAATGAAAGAAGTAGTAAGAAAAGAAATACTAAAGCTTCTGGAGGCAGGTATAATTTATCCCGTTGCTGATAGTGAGTGGGTAAGTCCTGTCCATTGTGTCCCTAAGAAGGGAGGTATTACTGTTGTTCCTAATGATAAAGATGAATTGATTAAACAAAGAATTATCACAGGTTATAGGATGGCAATTGATTTCCGCAAATTAAATAAACTACTAAGAAAGATCATTACCCCTTACCTTTTATTGATCAAATGCTAGAAAGATTATGCAAACATACACACTATTGCTTTCTAGATGGTTATTCTGGTTTCTCTCAAATACCTGTGTCGGCTAAAGATCAATCAAAGACTACTTTTACATGCCCTTTTGGTACTTTTGCTTATAGATGTATCCCTTTTGGTTTATGTAATGCACCTGCTACCTTTCAAAGATGCATGATGGCTATATTCTCTGACTTTTATGAAAAGATTTGTGAGGTTTTCATGGACGACTTTTCCGTCTATGGTTCCTCTTTTGACGATTTCTTGAGCAATCTTGATCGAGTTTTGCAGAGATGTGAAGAAACTAGTCTTGTCTTGAATTGGGAAAAGTGACACTTTATGGTTAATGAAGGTATTGTCTTGGGGTACAAGGTTTCTGAAAGAGGTATTAAAGTTGATAAAGCCAAGGTGGATGCTATTGAAAAGATGCCATGTCCCAAGGACATCAAAGGTATAAGAAGTTTCCTTGGTCAAGCCGGATTTTACAGGAGGTTCATTAAGGACTTCTCAAAAAATTCTCGACCTCTGACTAATTTATTGCAAAAAGATATACCATTTGGCTTTGATGATGATTGTGTAGAAGCATTTGAAATACTTAAGAAAGCATTAGTCTCTGCACCTATTGTTCAGCCACCTTATTGGAATTTACCCTTTGAAATTATGTGTGATGCTAGTGATTATGCTGTAGGTGCTATTCTAGGGCAAAGAGTTGATAAGAAATTAAATGTTATCCATTATGCTAGTAAGACTCTAGACAATGCTCAAAGAAATTATGCTACTACTGAAAAGGAGCTTTTAGCAGTTGTATTTGCTTGTGATAAGTTCAGATCTTATATTGTTGATTCTAAAGTAACTATTCAAACTGATCATGCTGCTATTAAACACCTTATGGAAAAGAAAGATGCTAAGCCTAGACTTATTAGATGGGTTCTCTTGCTACAAGAATTTGATTTGCATATTGTTGATAGAAAGGGAGCTGAGAACCCCGTTGCAGACAACTTGTCTAGGTTAGAAAATATTCTTGATGACCCATACCTATTAATGATGACTTTCCTGATGAACAATTAAATGTTATAAGTACTTCTCGTAGTACTCCATGGTATGTTGATTATGCTAATTATATTGCTGCTAAGTTTATACCACCTAGCTTCACATACCAGCAAAAGAAAAGGTTTTCTATGATTTAAGACATTACTTTTGGGATGACCCACACCTTTATAAGGAAGGAGTAGATGGTGTTATTAGACATTGTGTACCTGAGCATGAACATGAACAGATCCTACGCAAGTGTCATTCCGAGTCTTATGGAGGACACCACGCTGGAGATAGAACTGCACATAAGGTATTGCAATCTGGGTTTTATTGGCCTACTCTCTTCAAGGATGCCCGTAATTTTGTCTTGTCATGCGATGAATATCAAAGAATTGGTAATATTAGTAGACGTCAAGAAATGCCTATGAATTATTCACTTGTTATTGAACCGTTTGATGTTTGAGGCTTTTATTATATGGGACCTTTTCCTGCCTCTAATGGGTACACACATATTCTAGTTGTTGTTGATTATGTTACTAAGTGGGTAGAAGCTATTCCAACTAGTAGTGCTGATCATAACACTTCTATTAAAATGCGTAAGGAAGTTATTTTCCCGAGGTTTGGAGTCCCTAGATATTTAATGACTGATGGTGGTTCACACTTTATTCATGGTGCCTTCCATAAAATTGTTGCTAAATATGATGTTAATCATAGAATTGCATCTCCTTATCACCCACAGTCTAGTGGTCAAGTAGAATTGAGCAATAGAGAGCTCAAATTAATTTTGCAAAAGACTGTTAATAGGTCTAGAAAGAATTGGTCTAAGAAACTTGATGATGCATTATGGGCTTATAGAACTGCATATAAAAATCCTATGGGTATGTCTCCGTATAAAATGGTGTCAGGACCCCGATTCCAAGTCACATCGATCTAGCCGGTAACACCTCATATCACTTTGCAGCCTCACGCACGGTATCCCACGGGTGTCGCCTTACCATGGCCCGGGACCATTTGCGCCTTTTGGCTCACGTATATGGTAGTGTCGCTAGCATCCATATGACAGAGAACCCGGGCAGACATGGCTAGTCGTGAACCCAAAGCGGCACAGACCTATGGAGACAGGAATACATGAATCACATCGAGCATGTCGGTCATCAACGAGTGATTCCGGGCTGTAGCACTGGGCTAACAGGACTCCGGGGAACCCGGGCTGTAGCAGGCTAGGCAGGACTCTGGATATCACCGCATGACATTTCCCCAAAGGGACAGACATAGGAACGAAGTGAAACACATACCGGCCAGTCAAGTGTCCTGAGCAGTAGTGCTGGGCTAGCAGGACTCCGGTGAACCGGGCTGTAGCGGACTACTATGGCTCGAGGAACACTAT
The DNA here is from genome assembly GCF_002162155.2 of Triticum dicoccoides. Lineage (NCBI taxonomy): Eukaryota > Viridiplantae > Streptophyta > Magnoliopsida > Poales > Poaceae > Triticum > Triticum dicoccoides. The sequence goes on along the minus strand of NC_041390.1, from coordinate 516,006,733 downwards.
ACTACATTTCCCCATAAGAAAGGCTGCCAAGGATAAACAACTAGATTGCCGGATCCCACTCATACCAAGCATTTCAATCATACACACAATACGCCCGATATGAGTACATACAACATGGCATCACAACAAAACTCTACAACTCAAGTACTTTATTTAAAGGCTCCAGAGAGCCATACATAACAAGTTCATACAGATAGGGGTCACATGACCCGACACTCAAGTCATACAATCATACAGGCACATGCGGAAGCAACTAGTCTGAGTACAGACTCTAGAAAGAAAGAAGGCTTCTCGAAGCCTGTCTATCTACATAGGGCCCTACATGGCCAGGATCACCACCTGGGTGGCTAGTCACTCGTCGACGTCAAGGTCTATGTAGAACCCATCGGAGGGGGCGGTGTTGTCGTTTGAAAACAGTAATTAAGCAAACATGAGTACAAAGGTACTCAGCAAGTCTTACATCAGAACCTACTAAACATGCTTATTCTCAAGAGGGTGGTGGGGTTAATGCAGCAAGCCAGCTTTGACTCTTGGCTAAGCTATCCTACGGAACTCCACCAGTAAAATAGTTTTCGCACATGAGTCCACTACTCACCAACACAATACTCCACCGGGGATCCTCCCTCGTCATCCTACAAGAGGGCCATCCTCGGTACTCACACTTATCTTGAGTCTTTTAGTAGTATCGATTAACTTGTCTATGAACTGTATAGGCAACCAGGTAGTCCTTTATCGCGGACACGGCTATTCGAATAGTTTTATACCCTGCAGGGGTGTACTTCTTCATACACGCTTTCACCACTTACCGCCGCTTACACGACATGTACTCGGCAACCTTCAAGCGGAAGCCCAGCGAGGGTGTCGGCCACGGCCTACCTAAACACTTAAGTGTCTAGTCCAGGTTTATCGCCTATCCAGGTTCCATCCACAGGGAGTCCGGCCGAGGTTTCCACATACGGCCCCGAACGATGTGAACAGGGTCCCGAGACGCCTAACGGGCGCCCGGCATACCCGGCCACGGTGTATCTACCGCAACATAGCCCACCCCTAGGGTCAGCGCTACGCACGGCCGCCAACACATAACCTACAAACACCAGAAACTATTTGCAACTCCTGGACAGAGTACTAGGGTGATTAAGAAGCCGAGAGGGTCCATTGGTTTCGGGCCCAATGTACGGTAGTAACTGCATCTTAAATCACACATACAGATCTCAGTTCTTAGGGACGGCCTCAATGAAACAACCCACCATGTACTCCTACATGGCCTCTCATCGATACCTTTACCAAAACATGTTCAACACATCCCTCACATTACCGACATAAGCATTTCACTCTAGCCCATCACCCAGATGAACCAGACCTGACACAACTCTAAGCATAGCAGGCATAGCAAGGTAGGAATCACATACATGGCTCAATCAACTCCTACACATGCTAGTGGGTTTCATCTAGTTACTGTGGCAATGACAGGTCATGCAGAGGATAAGGGTTCAACTACCGTAGCACACAGCAGATTGAAACGCGTTGTCTTAATGCAGTAATCAAGAGCAGAAGCGAGAACATGGGTTGTATCGGAATGATCAATGGTTGCTTGCCTGATGGAGTGGTAGTGGGATACTGCCCTTCAGTTGGATACTCGTGAATATCCTCGGAGGCAGAACCTACCACGAAGAACACATCGGAACACAATCAACACATGACGATATGCAACAATATGATGCATGCTATGATATGGAAATATGAATGTGTCTTGGCCTAATGCAAGCTATAACAGAAAGGATTGAACTTATTTGAATCAAAGATTCAATTATTAGCTTATTAAACATGGCCTTAATAGTGCATTTCCTTATTCTGCTTGTTTTGTCATGCATGAAACCATTACAGATAGATAGATTGAATTTTTCTGATCATTTTTCATATATAAATCTTTGCATTTGGAGCTATGGTTGATTTTCTATGATTTTTAGAAGTTTTGACTATTTTCTGGAATTTCCTGTATAAGAATAATTCCAGTAATTTAATTACTGCGTCAGCATTACGTCAGGGTGATGTCAGTGGTCAACAGGGACGTCCAGGTCAAACCTGACTGGTGGGTCCCGCATGTCAGTAGTTAATTAAGCTAATTATTTTTAGTTAAAACTAATCTGATTTAGTTAACAGAGGGGGCCCACTTGTCATTGACTCAGGGGAGTCAAACTGGGGTCAACCCCCTGGTCGGCGGGGCTAATCCCGTCGGCGTTGAGCCGCCGGCGAGGCCGAGACGGTGGAGGGCTTCGGATTTGGTCCCCTGGTGACCAAATCGACGGCGGAGACGTGCTACGCGTAGCTGGGGCTCGCGCGCATCTTGTGGGGCAAGTGGGAGGAGCTGGGGTGGAGCGAGCTTGTGGCGGCGGCCGGAGTTCGGGCGGGGTTGGTTTCGAGGCTACGGTGCACGGGAGAAGGAGCTGGTGGTGGCTACGGGTTCCTGGTGCTGCGCTGAGCTCAACGGTGTGCTTGTCTTCGAGCCACTGTGGCTCTGGCCACGACGGCGCCATGGCCGGCGGCGGGGAGCTCTCGGGTGCGGTGGAGGTGGCGGCTACAGGGGCCAAACAAGCACGGGAGCTAGGGGAAAAGGAAGAGGAGCTCATAGGGAGGTCGATGAGCAGCTCAGTGGGCTCGGGGGCGACCGGAGCGAGGCGAATCAATGAACGGCGTCCGGCGGGTACCGAGGTTGAAGACGAGGGCGAAGACGGCGTTCGGCGGCGGTTGGAGTCGCGTGGGTCGGCGGGGAGGTGCAGGGCGACGAGGCGGAGCTATTGGGCTCGTCGGAGGGGCGAGGGGGTGGCTCTGGTGGCAACTACGGCAATCGGCGGTGAGGTTCGCGCTCGGCCATCATGGGGGAGAGTGAGAGAGACGAGGGGGAGAGTGCGAGAGGATGAGAGGGGGACGTGGGGGTCGCGTGGCATCCCTGGACGTCTCCAAGGCGTCGGCGGAAGCAGGAGGTGGCCGGCGTGTGGCCGCGGGCGCCGGCCACGTGCTCCACGTCCTTCTGGCGGGAGGAGGACGACGACTGGCAGCCAGTCGGCTGGGCCGAGCCAGGTGGGCTGGGCCAGCACAGGTAAGGCCCAGGTAGCTTCCCTCTCTCTCTTTTTTTATTTTTTTCTGTTTTTCTATTTAACTACAACTGTTGGGCTTTAATTAAAATACTAAAACGTTTCTAAAAATCCTGAAAATAATTGTGGGCTCTGTTTAGATTATTTCCAACAGCAAACATTTATTTCCGGAATTATTTGAGCATTTAATTTATTTTATAGCATTTAAATGCCCAAATTCAAATACTTATGGTTTAATTCAATGACCTTCTATTGACCTAGAAAATTGTGCACCAATTTTGCCAGAGGTTCTAACCCAAGACAAAGAGGTTGAACTTTTTAGGAGGGCATTTCAGTTTCATTGAAAATAATTTTAGTAAACCCTAGTTGTTTCCAGGGGGGTGTTGGGGGTTTCTGCCTTCCCCATTTCAAATTTAAGAGAAATTTAAACATGATGCACACTCTAATGCTTGGACTAGCTAGGGTGTGACAACTCACCCCCACTCAAAAGAATCTCGTCCCGAGATTTAGGATCCTCCGGGAAGAAGGTGGGGTACTCGAGTTGAAGACGATCCTCCCTTTCCCAAGTGGCTTCTTTCTCGGAATGGTGTGACCATTGAACCTTGAGAAACTTGATATTATGACGTCGAGTGGTACGCTCGGCTTGATCAAGGATACGAACGAGATATTCCCGATATGAGAGGTTATCTTGTAGATCAAGCGTTTCGTGGTCCACTCCACGGATAGGATCCGTGAAGCAACGCCTGAGTTGTGAAACGTGGAAGACATCGTGAACTCTGGAAAGATGCGGAGGTAGTTCCAATTGGTAGGCAACTTCTCCTCGTTTGGCAAGAATGCGAAAGCGTCCAATGTAACGAGGAGCCAATTTGCCTTTGATACCGAAACGATGGGTTCCCTTTAACGGGGTAACCCGAAGGTAAGCCTTCTCGTTGACTTCATAAGTCATTGGCTTATGTTTACGATCATATTGACTCTTTTGACGAGATTGGGCTGTTTTCAATTTCTCACGAATAACGCGAACCTGCTCTTCTGCTTCCTGAATCATATCCGGGCCAAAGAGTTGTCTTTCCCCGGTTTCTGACCAGTTAAGAGGCGTTTGACATTTTCGTCCATAGAGAACTTTGAAAGGAGCCTTGCCCAAGCTGGCTTGATAACTATTGTTATAAGCAAACTCCGCGAATGGGAGGCAATTCTCCTAACCCATTCCGAACGAGATGACAGAGGCTCGGAGCATATCTTCCAGAATTTGATTGACTCGCTCTACTTGACCACTTGATTGAGGATGGAAGGCGGTACTAAAAGAGAGACGAGTTCCCATAGCATTTTGGAAACTTTCCCAAAATTGAGAGGTGAAGAGACTCCCACGGTCTGAATTAATTTCCAATGGAACACCATGAAGAGACACTATTCGGGAGATGTATAAATCGGCTAGCTGGCTAGCGGTGATACTCTCACGAATAGGTAGAAAGTGGGCTACTTTGGAAAGTCGGTCGATCACGACGAAGATGGCATTATTCCCTCTCTTGGTCCTGGGAAACCCAGTGATGAAATCCATACTGATTTTATCCCATTTCCATTCAGGAATAGCCAAAGATTGAAGGGTGCCAGCAGGTCGTTGATGCTCTGCTTTAACACGACGACAAACGTCGCAATTAGCAATGTAATGAGCGATTTCCCTCTTCATCCTAGTCCACCAAAACCTCTGGCGTAGGTCTTGATACATTTTGGTACTACCGGGATGAATGGTGAGAGGGGATTCATGAGCTTCCTTAAGGATCAGCTGCCTCAGGTTTCGTGCCTTTGGAACCACTAGGCGATTTCCAAAGTATACGACACCTTGATCATCAATGGAGAAACAATTCACGACTCCTTTCTTAATGTTTCTCTTAATACGGGAGATTCCTGGATCTACCTTCTGTGCCTTGATGATCTGATCCGTAAGGGTAGGTTTCGCCACCAGGGTGGATAGGAATCCTCGAGGAACAATGTGAAGATTAAGCTTACGAAATTCCTCATGGAGAAGTGGTTGACTTTGTTGTAACATCAGGTTGTTACAATAGGACTTACAGCTTAGCGCATCAGCCATGACATTGGCTTTGCCCGGGGTGTAAGTTATTCCTAAGTCGTAATCCGAGATCAACTCAACCCAACGTCTTTGCCTGAGATTCAAATCCGGTTGGGTGAAGATATATTTCAAACTTTGGTGATCGGTGAAGATCTCGCAACAATTACCGAGAAGGTAATGTCGACAAGTTTTAAGTGCATGGACTACAGCTGCAAGCTCTAGATCATGTGTGGGATAATTTTCCTCATGTGGGTGTAATTGCCGTGAAGCATAGGCAATTACCTGACGATCTTGCATGAGTATGCAACCTAGTCCTTGTCGTGAGGCGTCGCAATAGATAATAAAGTCCTTGGAGAAATCTGGTGGTACCAGTACGGGAGCAGATGTCAGGCGTCTTTTCAGTTCCTGAAAACTGAACTCGCACTGTGGAGTCCACTCGAACTTTTTATCTTTCTTGAGGAGTTTAGTCAGAGGTTTAGCAACCTTGGAGAAATTCTCGACGAAGCGGAGGCAATAGCTCGCTAAGCCAAGGAAGCTCCGAACTTGCTTGACCGTCTCAGGTGGAGTCCAATCAAGGACGGCTTGAACTCGCTCGGGATTGACAGCAATACCCTTACCAGAGATTACATGGCCTAGATAGGTCACTTCTGGCAACCAAAATTCACACTTGGAGAATTTGGCGTAAAGGCGATGCTCTCGAAGTTTCATCAATACCAGCCTTAGATGTTCGGCATGTTCCTCTTCATTCTTGGAGTAGATGAGTATGTCATCGAGGTATACTACGACAAATTTGTCCAAGTACTCCATGAAAACCGAGTTCATTAACCGGGAGAAGGTGGCTGGGGCATTGGTTAAACCGAAGGACATCACGGTGTACTCGTATTGGCCATAACGAGTAACAAAGGCCGTTTTGGGAATGTCCCCGTTTCTGATTTTTATTTGATGGTAGCCCAACCTCAAATCCATCTTGGAAAAGACTGAGGATCCAGCGAGCTGATCATACAGATCATTGATCCTGGAAAGAGGGTATTTGTTCTTGATGGTGACCAAGTTGACAGGTCAATAATCCACAACCATTCGATCCGTTCCATCCTTCTTCTTAACGAAGAGGACGGGGCAAGCCCAAGGAGAGGAACTAGGACGGATGAAACCTTTTTCAAGGACTCATCGAGTTGGTTCTTAAGCTCGGCTAGTTCTAAGGGTGCCATCTTGTAGGGTCTTCTAGAAATTGGAACGGTTCCTGGAACAAGGTCTATCACAAACTCGACATCCCTGTCAGGTGGAACACCTGGCAGTTCTTCTGGAAAGACATCCGAAAAGTCTCGGACTACCAGAACATCCTCAAGGTCTGGAAGGGGGTTGGCATTTAAGGAGTAAAGCTGGCGCTTGGCCACTCGAGTTAAGACATTGACTGTCTTGCCCGATGGGTGAGTAAGTTGAACGGTTCTAGTGGCACAATCGATCTTAGCATAATGAGCTGACATCCAGTCCATACCCAAGATGATGTTTATGTCCGAGGACTTGAGAGCTATTAAGGATGCAAGGAAGACAAGTCTATCGACAAGGATTTCGTTCCCATGGCTTACTCTAGAAGTTTGCCATCTAGAGCCAGGAGTTTGAATTTCCATGGTAGAGGGCATGTCACAGAATGTCGTGTTGTGCAATCGAGCATACTTCTCGGATATGAATGAATGAGATGCTCCAGTATCAAAAAGAACAGATGCCGGATGGCAGTTAACAAGGAGCGTACCAAGAACAACGTTGGGATCCTCATGAGCCTCCTCGGCTGAAACATAGTTGACATGGCCACGGGCAGTGGTGACCGGCTTGGCGTAGAATGTCTTTCCCGCGGGCTTACCACGGCCAACGGACTTTCCAGTCTGAATGGGGTTGTTGTTCTGGGGACACTCTCGACTATAGTGACCCGACTCTCCACACTTAAAGCATGTCACCATATTGGGGCGTGGAGCAGCATTAGCAGCGGGGCCACCATAGGGCTTGGGCGGTGCAAATTGCTGGTTGGGACGAGGCGCCTCAAAGGATGGCCTCGGGATGAACCTGGGTGGCAGTGTTGTGCTTGGAATCCACACCCAGCGCTTCTGAGCTCCAGAGCCGGATGAAGAGCCAAAATCACGGGAGTGCTTGCGTGAAGCGTCATAATCAGTCTGGCCCGTCTTAGCACTGATGGCCTTATTGACCAACTTCTGTAAGGAGGTGCACTCATGCAGACGAAGATCGCGGCGAAGCTCAGGGCTAAGTCCCTTGCGGAACCTTGCTTGCTTCTTAGCGTCAGTAGATACCTCTTCGGGAGCATAGCATGTCAGATTTCCAAATTCACGACTATATGCATCCACAGTCAGTCTTCCCTGGGTGAAATTGCAGAACTCCTCCCTCTTGCGATCCATGAGACCTTCCGGAATGTGATGCTCACGGAAAGCCTCACTGAATTCAGCCCAAGTAGTGATTTGGCCGACCGGGCGCATAGCTTCGAAGTTTTCCCACCAAAGGCTAGCAGGGCCTTCGAGGTGATAGGCAGCATAGGTAACCTTGTCGGCTTCGGCTACGTTGGCAGAACGTAGCTTGTGGGTAATGTTGCGAAGCCAGTCATCTGCGTCGAGGGGTTCGACTGAATGGTTAAACTTTGGTGGGTACAGCTTGATAAAGTCATTGATCGACACCAAGTCATTTCGTGGGTGGCGTGCAGTGTTCTGCTCAATCCGCTCTAGCAGGCGGTTAGTCTCACGCTTGTTTCTTTCCGCCTCCAGCATTAATTCGGCCAGAGAAGGCGGGTGAGGCAGATTATCACCCCTAGCTGCACTGGCTTCCCCCTGCTCCGAGGCAGCAGGGTTGCTGCGGGTGTTGACCATCCTAGGAGAAAACAAGACAATGGTTTAGATAAGGATGGCTCAAACTTAGCAAGGAAGTGCAGTATGTAATGGATAACTATGTCATGGTAATATAAAACTACCATATATATACCAACGGTCATACACATCATACATAGTTTAGTACAAGCCCAGGCTACAGTACAACTATGATGAAAGACGTTACATCTCATCGGAGGCATTCCAAGCTCCTATACATTATTTGTCTACACCTCCGAAATTGACTACACACTAAGTCGTATTCCACAAGTCACGCAGGACAGTGGAGATACAACTACTACAATACTAGTGGTACTACTACTAACTCAGACAGCTCCGTAGTAGTCCTCATAGAAGTCACCTTCGTAGCCTGGAATTTCAACGTGACCATCCGGGAACAGATGGTCCTGAGGAGCCTGTGGACCATAGGGGCTAGGATGAGGTCTTGGACCAACAAACGGTGGCCTGCGGGGACCACGGGGTGGGGTGATGCCTCCCACATCACGCCAATCCACCATGTCTGGCAGAGCTGATCTCACAGGATACAGATCCCTTGTATCCATACATCCAGCTTGCACCGCAGGTGCAAACCGAGTCAATGTGGCCCAATGATCAGCACGGGTATTGAAAAGCTCCAGCCTCAAGGCCTGATTCTCTCGGTCCTTATCTTCGAGCATCTCAGCAGTGGTACAAGTTAATGAGTCCTCCTGAGTGGAGTCAGCATAGATAGCCTGAAGATACCCTTGCGCTCCCGAAAGTGAAGCTGGCATGTAACGGAAGTCGGTGTTCCGAAGCAGGCCAGTCCGGACTCGCATAATGGTCATCATGGAATAGGCAGCATCCTGCACAGCCATCTCAACAGTAACCCCCAGTCCATCGGAACAGTGAAGGGGCTCGGTAGATCCAGGATAAGAAGGAAATATCCTGACGGTGCAGAAATATTGGCTTTGATTAAAGTCTCAGAATTGCTCTTCGACGGTGTATTCAGGATACCAACGGTAACCCGTCTCGATCATTACCCAGACTAACATAGCAGTATGACCGGGCACGTCGAGGCACCGGTCAGGCGAACCACTTGGTTTTGAACACGGTTGGCCATCTGAAAGCACAACCATAAAGCAAAGACATCAGAATTTCTAGGGAAAATTGGACAGCATAACAGTTGTAAATGCTCAGCAAAAGATTTGGGACATCCACAACAGTTTGCAATACCACTCAACAACATCATATCAAGGTTCTGATCCAATTAGCAACATACTAAGAATAGTAGAAACTGAACTGGGACTTGTACAACAATCCTATAAGCTACTACGGATTAGTAACACGTGAACCTGATAGAAGAAGAGAGCCTAGTCCTTAACCCACGTTGAATGAGAAGAGAATGACTCAGATCAGAGGCATAGGGTAAAGGAGTAAAAGAGCCTTACGTTCCCTCCCACAATCAATTCCCCTAAATATAACTAAAGCATTTCTAGACTCGACATCGACCAGTTTGGCTCAACAAACCTACAGGCACTCCGGCTCTGATGCCAACGCTGTCAGGACCCCGATTCCAAGTCACATCGATCTAGCCGGTAACACCTCATATCACTTTGCGGCCTCACGCACGGTATCCCACGGGTGTCGCCTTACCATGGCCCGGAACCGTTTGCGCCTTTTGGCTCACGTATATGATAGTGTCGCTAGCATCCATATGATAGAGAACCCGGGCCGACATGGCTAGTCGTAAACCCAAAGCGGCACAGACCTATGGAGACAGGCATACATGAATCACATCGAGCATGTCGGTCATCAGCGAGTGATTCCGGGCTGTAGCACTGGGCTAACAGGACTCTGGGGAACCCGGGCTGTAGCAGGCCAGGACTCCGGATATCACCGCGTGACATTTCCCCGAAGGGACAGACATAGGAACGAAGTGAAACACATGCCGGCCAGTCAAGTGTCCTGAGCAGTAGTGCTGGGCTAGCAGGACTCCGGTGAACCGAGCTGTAGCGGACTACTATGGCTCGAGGAACACTAGACTACATTTCCCCATAAGAAAGGCTGCCAAGGATAAACAACTAGATTGTCGGATCCCACTCATACCAAGCATTTCAATCATACACACAATATGCCCGATATGAGTACATACAACATGGCATCACAACAAAACTCTACAACTCATGTACTTTATTTAAAGGCTCCAGAGAGCCATACATAACAAGTTCATACAGATAGGGGTCACATGACCCGACACTCAAGTCATACAATCATACAGGCACATGCGGAAGCAACTAGTCTGAGTACAGACTCTAGAAAGAAGAAGGCTTCTCGAAGCCTGTCTATCTACATAGGGCCCTCCATGGCCAGGATCACCACCTGGGTGGCTAGTCACTCGTCGACGTCAAGGTCTATGTAGAACCCATCGGAGGGGGCAGTGTTATCATCTGAAAATAGTAATTAAGCAAACATGAGTACAAAGGTACTCAGCAAGTCTTACATCAGAACCTACTAAACATGCTTATTCTCAAGAGGGTGGTGGGGTTAATGCAGCAAGCCAGCTTTGACTCTTGGCTAAGCTATCCTACGGAACTCCACCAGTAAAATAGTTTTCGCACACGAGTCCACTACTCACCAACACAATACTCCACCGGGGATCCTCCCTCGTCATCCTACAAGAGGGCCATCCTCGGTACTCACACTTATCTTGAGTCTTTTAGTAGTATCCATTAACTTGTTTATGAACTGTATAGGCAACCAAGTAGTCCTTTACCCTGCAGGGGTGTACTTCTTCATACACGCTTTCACCACTTACCGCCGCTTACACGACATGTACTCGGCAACCTTCAAGCGGAAGCCCAGCAAGGGTGTCGGCCACGGCCTACCTAAACACTTAAGTCTCTAGTCCAGGTTTATCGCCTATCCAGGTTCCATCCGCAGGGAGTCCGGCCGAGGTTTCCACATACGGCCCCGAACGATGTGAACAGGGTCCCGAGACGCCTAACGGGCGCCCGGCATACCCGGCCACGGTGTATCTACCGCAACATAGCCCACCCCTAGGGTCAGCGCTACGCACGGCCGCCAACACATAACCTACAAACACCAGAAACTATTTGCAACTCCTGGACAGAGTACTAGGGTGATTAAGAAGCCGAGAGGGTCCATTGGTTTCGGGCCCAATGTACGGTAGTAACTGCATCTTAAATCACACATACAGATCTCAGTTCTTAGGGACGGCCTCAATGAAACAACCCACCATGTACTCTTACATGGCCTCTCATCGATACCTTTACCAAAACATGTTCAACACATCCCTCACATTACCGACATAAGCATTTCACTCTAGCCCATCACCCAGATGAACCAGACCTGACACAACTCTAAGCATAGCAGGCATAGCAAGGTAGGAATCACATACATGGCTCAATCAACTCCTACACATGCTAGTGGGTTTCATCTAGTTACTGTGGCAATGACAATTCATGCAGAGGATAAGGGTTCAACTACCGTAGCACACAGCAGATTGAAATGCGTTGTCTTAATGCAGTAATCAAGAGCAGAAGCGAGAACATGGGTTGTATCGGAATGATCAATGGTTGCTTGCCTGATGGAGTGGTAGTGGGATACTGCCCTTCAGTTGGATACTCGTGAATATCCTCGGAGGCAGAACCTACCACGAAGAACACATCGGAACACAATCAACACATGACGATATGCAACAATATGATGCATGCTATGATATGGCAATATGAATGTGTCTTGGCCTAATGCAAGCTATAACAGAAAGGATTGAACTCATTTGAATCAAAGATTCAATTATTAGCTTATTAAACATGGCATTAATAGTGCATTTCCTTATTATGCTTAAACAGCAAGGTAAACTTGTTTTGTCATGCATGAAACCATTACAGATGGATAGATTGAATTTTTCTGATCATTTTTCATATATAAATCTTTGCATTTGGAGCTATGGTTGATTTTCTATGATTTTTAGAAGTTTTGACTATTTTCTGGAATTTCCTGTATAAGAATAATTTCAGTAATTTAATTACTGCGTCAGCATTACGTCAGGGTGACATCAGTGGTCAACGGGGACGTCCAGGTCAAACCTGATTGGTGGGTCCCGCATGTCAGTAGTTAATTAACCTAATTATTTTTAGTTAAAACTAATCTGATTTAGTTAACAGAGGGGGCCCACTTGTCATTGACTCAGGGGAGTCAAACTGGGGTCAACCCCCTGGTCGGCGGGGCTAATCCCGTCGGCGTTGAGCCGCCGGCGAGGCCGAGACGGCGGAGGGCTTCGGATTTGGTCCCCTGGTGACCAAATCGACGGCGGAGATGTGCTACGCGTAGCTGGGGCTCGCGCGCATCTAGTGGGGCAAGTGGGAGGAGCTGGGGTGGAGCGAGCTCGCCGGAATCGAGCTCACGGCGGCGGCCGGAGTTCGGGCGGGGTTGGTTTCGAGGCTACGGTGCACGGGAGAAGGAGCTGGTGGTGGCTACGGGTTCCTGGTGCTGCGCTGAGCTCAACGGTGGGCTTGGCTTCGAGCCACTGTGGCTCTGGCCATGACGGCGCCATGGCCGGCGGCGGGGAGCTCTCGGGTGCGGTGAAGGTGGCGGCTACAGGGGCCAAACGAGCACGGGAGCTAGGGGAAAAGGAAGAGGAGCTCACAGGGAGGTCGATGAGCAGCTCAGTGGGCTCAGGGGCGACTGGAGCGAGGCGAATCGATGAACGGCGTCCGGCGGGTACCAAGGTTGAAGACGAGGGCGAAGACGGCGTTCGGCGGCGGTTGGAGTCGCGTGGATCGGCGGGGAGGTGCAGGGCGACGAGGTGGAGCTATTGGGCTCGTCGGAGGGGCGAGGGGGTGGCTCTGGTGGCAACTACGGTGATCGGCGGCGAGGTTCGCGCTCGGCCATCACGGGGGAGAGTGAGAGAGACGAGGGGGAGAGTGCGAGAGGATGAGAGGGGGACGTGGGGGTCGCGTGGCATCCCTGGACGTCTCCAAGGCGTCGGCGGAAGCAGGAGGTGGCCGGCGTGTGGCCGCGGGCGCCGGCCATGCGCTCCGCGTCCTTCTGGCGGGAGGAGGACGACGACTGGCAGCCAGTCGGCTGGGCCGAGCCAGGTGGGCTTGGCCAGCACAAGTAAGGCCCAGGTAGCTTCCCTCTCTCTTTTTTTTATTTGTTTCTGTTTTTCTATTTAACTACAACTGTTGGGCTTTAATAAAAATATTAAAATGTTTCCAAAAATCCTGAAAATAATCGTGGGCTTTGTTTAGATTATTTCCAATAGCAAACATTTATTTCCAGAATTATTTGAGCATTTAAATTATTTATAGCATTTAAATGCCCAAATTCAAATACTTATGGTTTAATTCAATGACCTTCTGTTGACCTAGAAAATTGTGCACCAATTTTGCCAGAGGTTCTAACCCAAGACAAAGAGGGTGAACTTTTTAGAAGGGCATTTCAAGTTCATTGAAAATAATTTTAGTAAACCCTAGTTGTTTCCAGGGGGGTGTTGGGGGTTTCTGCCTTCCCCATTTCAAATTTATGAGAAATTTAAACATGATGAACACTCTAATGCTTGAACTAGCTAGGGTGTGACAAATGGTTTATGGAAAAGCATGTCACTTACCTCTCGAACTAGAACATAAGGCATATTGGGCTATTAAAGAGCTCAACTATGATTTTAAACTTGCCGGTGACAAGAGAATATTTGATATTAGCTCACTTGATGAATGGAGAACCCAAGCTTATGAAAATGCCAAGTTGTTTAAAGAAAAAGTTAAAAGATGGCATGACAAAAGGATACAAAAGCGTGAGTTTAATGTAGGTGATTATGTATTGCTATACAACTCTCGTTTAAATTTTTTTGCAGGAAAACTTCTCTCTAAATGGGAAGGCCCCTACGTCATCGAAGAGGTCTATCGTTCCGGTGCCATAAAAATCAACAACTTTGAGGGCACAAATCCGAAGGTGGTAAATGGTCAAAGAATTAAACATTATATCTCAGGTAATCCCATAAATATTGAAACCAATATTATTGAAACCATAACCCCGGAGGAATACATAAGGGACACTTTCCGGAATGTTTCAGACTCCGAAAAGGAATAGGTATGTGGTACGGTAAGTAAACTGACTCCAAAACAATTTTAAGGCAATATTTCTCCGTTTTGGAATATTTAGAAAAATAGAAAAATAAGTAGCAGTCCGGGAATGACACGAGGGCCCCACGAGGGTGGTGGGCGCGCCCCCTTACCTCGTGAGCGCCTCGTGTGCCCTCCGGACTCCGTTTTCTTGCACGTTACGTATTTTGGTCGGTAAAAATTCATTATATATTCTCCCAATGGTTTTGACTCCCGTATCACGCAAAAATCTCCTGTCTTTGTTTCGAGCTGTCCTATTGCAGATTAGATCAACATGTCTTCCCAGGATTCGGAAGGAGAAAGCTATGTGGATGACTACTTAGCAAATCCAAGGGTCTATGGAGATGTGGAACATAATGGATGGACCACGGAGGAAGAAGAGGACTATGAACCCAAGGGGAAGGAGGAGATGAGCTCAGATGAAGACGAAGCACCATTACCTCAATCTGGGGACATGCACGTGGAGTTCAAAAAGTCAATTCTCCCTGATAGGGTAAAGAAACCCAAGTTCGAGTTTATCCCTTTTCGTCTCTTGCAGGAAAATAAGCAGGACCTATGCAAAAAGATATTTAACCTGGAGTGGGAAGTTGATGGTCTGAGGGATCAAAATGTCGTCCTTAAGTGCAAATTAAGGGAGAAGACTAAGCCATCAACTAAGCCAACATCACCACCACCGTCTCCTCCAACAAAGAAAAATTGAGTATCTGGGTACGGGCACTCCCCTTGGCAACTGCCAAGCTTGGGGGAGGTGCCCCGGTATCGTATCACAATCACAACTCTTATCTTTACCGTTTTTCTTAGTTCGATCCTATCAGTAGTATCTTGATCTAGTAGAATAAAGTTTATGGCATGATCTAGTTTTGAGTTTTGCTTTATGATCCCTCTATGTAATCGAGTCCGTGAGCTATATATAATAAAGATTAGTGTTGAGTCAAGGGCTTGATTATTTTGCCATGATCTTGGGTGAATAAAAGAAAAGAGAAAAAGAATAAAAAGAAACCAAGAGTTCATATTGATCTTATTGAGAGTAATGACTTCACATAGAAAGAGTATGATGATTAAAAGTTGTTGGGAGTTGGCAGACATAGCTTTGGTCATTATTGCAATTAATAGGAACTAATAAGGAAAGAGAGGTTTTCACATATAGATATATTATTATTGACATCTTTTATGATTGGGATCACTCATTAAAATATGACATGCTAAAGAGTTGATGTTGAACAAGGAAGACAACGTAATGAGTTATGTCTTTCTTATATCTGAGATAAAGTATGTTGTCATGGTTCCTCTAACTTGTTGAGCTTGCCTTTCCCCCTCATGCTAGCCAAATTCTCAGCACCAAGTAGAAATACTACTTGTGCTTCCAAATATCCCTAAACCAGTTTTGCCATGAGAGTCCACCATATCTACCTATGGATTGAGTAAGATCCTTGAAGTAAGTTGTCATCGATGCAAAGCAATAAAAATTGCTCTAAATATGTATGATTGATTGGTGTGGGAGAAATAAGCTTTATACGATCTTGTGATGTAGAAGTAATAAAAGCGACAGACTGCATAATAAAGGTTCATATCACAAGTGACAATATAAAGTGACGTTCTTTCGCATTGAGATTTTATATATCCAACCATAAAAGCGCATGGCAACCTCTGCTTCCCTCTGCGAAGGGCCTATCCTTTATTATTATCTTCTACCTTATGCAAGAGTCACGGTGGTCTTCACCTTTCCTTTTTCATTATATCCTTTGGCAAGCTCAGCATGTTGGAAAGA
>NC_041390.1:515986625-515990265 GCF_002162155.2 Triticum dicoccoides | reverse complement strand
GGGAGCATGAACCATTGTTGTTGACATTACCCTTCAGGTAAAAGGTTGTGGGGCAAAACTATAAGCCCCTATCTTTCACTGTGTCCGATTAAAACTCTGTAACCACAAGTATCGCGTGAGTGTTAGCAATTATGGAGGACTAAATGATAGTTGAGTGTGTGGACTTGCTTTTTAGCTCTGACATAGACTCTTTCCGATGTTATGATAAATTGCAATTGCTTCAATGACTGAGGTTATAGTTTGTTGGAACCCAATAAGGTTTATGATTTATACTTTTGCATTGTGAATAGATCATCACTTGAACATAAGTAATCATATGACAAAACCTATATATGTTGCTGTTATAAGAATAATCATGATGCCTTCATGTCTGTATTTTATTTTTATCGACGCCTCTACCTCTAAACATGAGGACATATTTATTGTTATCGGCTTTTCGCTTGAGGACAAGCGAGGTTTAAGCTTGGGGGAGTTGATACGACTATTTTGCATCATGCTTTTATATCGATATTTACCGCATTATGGACTGTTATTTCACTTTATGTCACAATACTTATGGCTATTCTGTCTTATTTTACAAGGTTTACACAAGGAGGGAGAATGCCGGCAGCTGGAATTCTGGTCTGGAAAAGGAGCAAATATTAGAGACCTATTCTGCACAACTCCAAAAGTCCTGAAACTCCACGGAACGTCTTAAAAGAAATAAAGAAAAATCCACGCCAAAGATGAAGGCCAGGGGACCCACACCCTGCTCACGAGGGTGGGGGACGCCCCCCCCCCCTAGGGCGCGCCCCCTATCTCATGGGCCTGCTGGTGGCCCTCCGATGCCCATCTTCTCCTATATGAGGTCTTTCGATGAGAAAAAAATAAGGAGGAACTTTTCGGGACGAGACTCCGCCACCACGAGGTGGAACCTTGGCGGATCCAATCTAGAGCTCCGGTAGAGCTGTTCTGCCGGGGAAACTTCCCTCCCGGAGGGGGAAATCATCACCATCGTCATCACCAACGCTCCTCTCATCGGGAGAGGGCAATCTCCATCAACATCTTCACCAGCACCATCTCATCTCCAAACCCTAGTTCATCTCTTGTATCCAATTCTTGTCTCAAAGTCCAGGATTGGTGCTAGTAGGTTGCTAGTAGTGTTGATTACTCCTTGTAGTTGATGCTAGGTGGTTTATTTGGTGGAAGATTATATGTTCAGATCCTATATGCATATTATTACCCCTCTGATTATGAACATGAATATGCTTTGTGAGTAATTACGTTCGTTCCTGAGGACAAGGGAGAAGTCTTGCTATGAGTAGTCATGTGAATTTGGTATTCGTTTGATATTTTGATAAGATGTATGTTGTCTAGCCTCTAGTGGTGTTATGTGAAGTCGACTACATAACACTTCACCATTATTTGGGCCTAGAGGAAGGCATTGGGAAGTAATAAGTAGATGATGGGTTGCTAGAGTGACAGAAGCTTAAACCCTAGTTTATGCGTTGCTTCGTAAGGGGCTGATTTGGATCCATATGTTTCATGCTATGGTTAGGTTTACCTTAATACTTTTGTTGTAGTTGCGGATGCTTGCAATAGAGGTTAATCATAAATGGGATGCTTGTTCAAGTAAGAACAGCACCCAAGCACCGGTCCACCCACATATCAAATTATCAAAGTATCGAACGCGAATCATATGAACGTGATGAAAACTAGCTTGACGATATTCCCATGTGTCCTCGGGAGCGATTTTCCTATTATAAGAGTTTGTTCCGGCTTGTCCTTTGCTACAAAAGGATTGGGCCACCTTGCTGCACTTTATTTACTTTTGTTACTTGTTGCTCGTTACAATTTATCCTATCACAAAACTATCTGTTACCACTTATTTCAATACTTGCAGAGAATACCTTGCTGAAAATCGCTTATTATTTCCTTCTGCTCCTCGTTGGGTTCGACACTCTTACTTATCGAAAGGACTACGATAGATCCCCTATACTTGTGGGTCATCACCCACCACCACCGCCACCCCCTCCCCCTCCTCGTCGCTCTCACGGCAGCATCGCTCCTGCTATCAACTCCCACACCATGCTCACTCGCGCCAAGCGTGGTATCTTTCAGCCAATTGACAAACTCAATCTCTCATCCGAACACTCTTCCATATCTCCTATTTCCAAAACTTATTGCTCTGCTCTTCAGGATCCTCTCTGGCATGCCGCCATGTCCGAGGAGTACGATGCTATTCTTCAGTACCGCACTTGGTCTCTTGTTCCTCGTCCGGTTGGTGCTAACGTTGTTTCAGGGAAGTGGATCTTCAAGCAGAAGTTTGGCGCCGATGGAGCTCTTGCTCGGTACAAGGCCAGGTGGGTGGCCCATGGATTCTCGCAGCAGCCTAGTATTGACTACGATGAGACTTTTAGTCCTGTCGTCAAGCCGGCCACGATCCGTGTTGTACTCAGCATCGTCGTCTCCCATGCTTGGCCGGTTCATCAGCTGGACATCAAGAACGCCTTCCTCCATGGCGATCTTGACGAGGTGGTACATTGTGAGTAGCCGCCCGGCTTCATCGACCCTACACGTCCTCGGCACGTCTGCCTGCTCCACAAGTCCCTCTATGGACTCAAGCAGGCGCCCCGCGCATGGTACTAGCGGTTCGCTCATCATGCTCATCGACTAGGATTCGTGGCTTCCCAGAGCGACGTGTCTCTGTCGTTCTTTGGCGCGGTTCCAAGATGGCCTACTTGCTTCTCTACGTCGACGACATCATCCTCACCGCATCCAGTGCCAGGCTTCTACAGCACATCACCGACCAACTTCACCGCGAGTTCCCCATGACCGATCTCGGGGACTTGTCCTACTTCCTCGGGATCTCGGTCTCTCGGTCCACGTCGGGGATGCTTCTCTCGCAGTGCCAGTACGCCATCGACCTTCTTCAGTGCGCTAGCATGATGGATTGCAACCCGTGTGTTATGCCAATTGACACCCGTTGCAAGCTCTCTGCCGATGAGGGTCATCTCGTCACCGATGCCACTGAGTACAAGAGCTTTGTCGGGGCTCTTCAGTACCTGACGCTTACTCGCCCCAACATTGCCCATGATGTCCAGCAAGCGTGCCTCTACATGCACGCTCCCCGGGAACCTCATTTCAACCTCGTCAAGCGGATCCTTCGCTACGTCCATGGCACCCTCGACCTCGGTCTTCAGCTCCACTCCACGCCGGCCGCCTCGCTCACCGCCTACTCCGACGCGGGTTGGGCCGGCTGCCCTGACACACGCCGTTCAACTTCTGGCTATTTTGTCTATCTTGGTGACAACCTGGTGCCCTGGTCCTCCAAACACCAGGCCACGGCGTCTTGCTCCAGTGCCGAGGCTGAGTACATAGCTGTGGCTCATGCCGTGGCTGAGTGTTGCTGGCTTCGACAGCTTCTTCTTGAGCTTCAGCGCCCTCTTCCGTCTGCGACCGTTGTCTTTTGTGATAACGTCAGTGCTGTTTACATGGCATGTAACCCGGTCCAGCATCGCCGCACGAAGCACATCGAGATCGACATCCACTTCGTTAGTGAGAAGGTTCTTCACGTGCCGTCCTCGCAGCAGTTTACCAATATCATGACGAAGGGCTTACCGTCTCAGCTCTTCAAGGACTTTCGGTACAGTTTATGCGT
>NC_041390.1:515979243-515986419 GCF_002162155.2 Triticum dicoccoides | reverse complement strand
TGTATAGCTAACCTGCGAGTATTCTGTTTGCATACAGTTGTACATATACACGTATAGGGTTCTTTCTTGGTCTCCAAGACTTATAATCCTGCTGTGAATCAATGAGCCGATCGCCCCTTGAGAGGCGTCTTCCCTCAATCCGTTTCACGCTTATATACTATGTCACGAAAAACTCAAATACAATTTTGAACCATGGTTGATAAAAAATTACAAATTCATATGTGGATAGTAGTAACTTAAATTGGATTAACAATCTGGATATTGTCACTGTGAGCATGAAAATTTGTCTTTTCTCGTTTCTTGAGGTGAAGACTGAATCTTGAATCAAAATTTTGCGCAAGATGGGCGTTGTACCTATGTGCTTAACTCTTTTGAGAATTGCAACTTTAAAGAGGTGTTAACCACGTGGGATTATGTGGGCCACCCAAGCAGGGGCGGATCTAGTTGGGGTGCCATTGAAAATACATAGTGTTCTTTACCTACTAAGAGTTGGGTTAATTCTATATACATTAGAGGCGCCAAAAAATACTAAATTGACAAAAGTTTACGTCCAAACTCCATGTTGATGGATTGATCACTTTCTCTTCTTCTCCCGGAAATAAGTTCTGAGCTTTGATATTTCTATTTTTTGATGTTTCATGATTGCTAATAGTATCCATATTTGTGATTTTTTACATGTCATTTAAATTATGAACTCTATGCAAAAAATGTGTTCTTTGACTAGCACCCCTTGCAGTGAAATCCTAGATCTGACACTGGGCCAAGAGGTCTGATATGTTCTCAACAATGTTGTTATCATCGTCAAGGCAACAAGGAATTAGAGGGTGTCGATGATTTCTCAACATGTTAATGGAACATGTACGAAGGCTTGTGCGCAAGTCATTGTACGCTCGACAACATAACACTTCGACATTTTTTGGAGTAGGTTCGGTTGTCTCGTGGAGAGAAACATTGAGGAAGAGGATCTTCCTCCCCCCTCTCTCCTTCTCTCTCTCTCTCTCCCTCTCTCCCCCTCTCCCTCTCCCTCTCCCTCTCCCTCTCCCTTTCCCTCTCTCTCCCTCTCTCTCGCAATCGATCTAAGTCGCGTGTGAAATTGCAATTGTCTTCCGAGTTGGTTTTGGTGTAAATAACAGTATGTATTTGATGACTAACCTTGTTTGAAAAGTATATGCAAAGTGTGTTAGTCAAAGCTTGCAAGCAAAGATGGATGTTGACCCCTAATTATCAAAGAGAAAAACAAGAAGGTATACTAATTTTTATGTACATTTTCCTTTATCTTGAGTAAAGAAAAGTTGCACTATTAAGAGGTGTCTCTCAATGATCTTAGAGTGGAGCCAAAATCCACATCCTAAGATGCATCATATTTTCCACACAAATAGGCAAAAAAATCATCTGGGCACCTTCAAAATGGACTAGTTGTCTGTGTCTCGGAATGTCCTTACGGAGATTCCGGGCTAACCAGTGGTGCTGCCTACATTTGACATCAAAAGCCTTTATTATCAGTGGGAGTAATTGTAGGAGTCGGCCCCGAAATCTGGAGCTCTCAGATTCACTCATGAAATTCGGCCCTGCCTCTAGTGTTGCCTTCGATTGACATTAGAGGCGTCTGGTGTCATCTAGACTGATACCCTGATGTCGGGCACGGAGTCGGGGCGTCCCTGAAGGTGCCTCAAGAGGTTTCGATAAGACATTCTAGGATGTGTTCAAGGTACTCAACGCGCAGATTTTGAGTGGAGCTATGTAAGGCCACCTTCTTTTTCTCCAAGGATCGTTGTTTTCCCAACTTCAGCTGAGCAACTTTATCTCCATTTTTCTAAAATCTTGAAAGCTCCCAAAAAAACGCATCCCTCCGTCAGATCACTTTATCCTTTGAGCGAAAAATAGAGTTGTCCCTAAACTATAATTTCACCAAAGGAATTTGGGTTCCCTTCGATTTCATTGGTGATTTGTTACTTTTGGAGGTTGATGACTCCTAGATGGTACGAGTCCCCGAGAGGAATCGACTTATGCTTTACCCCGTTGTTTGTGAATGTTTGGAGGCCGCCTCAAAGTATACCACTAGTGGATGGGAATCCTTTTCTAGTGATATCTCATTGTGAGGAAGGTGAGCCTTTGTGGTGTTGGTTGAGCCTTTGTGGTTCTCTCACCTATCCAATGGTGATTAGCTCCCCTCCATAGGAATGAACATTGGGATACATCTTCACCTCTGGGTTTTTTGATTTTATCTAAACCTAGCTCATTTACTTTGGTCACTTGAACTTGCAAGCATCGTATAGGTTGTATGTCTCACGTTAGCATTGTTAGGCTCACACTTTATATTCCCTAAAGTCTAAATTTGCTAATAAGTGAAGTAAAATTTGTAGTTGTCCGATTCATCCCTCCACCCTCTAGTTTCATCTTGATCATTTTAGTGTACGATCCTCGAAATTGACCTCAGAGCTCCCTTGTCGAGTCTTGGAGCTCTATGCCTTCCCCTCTTGAGTTTATTTAAGTTCGAGATGAAATGACTGGGGATCTTTGACAAATGGTGAATGAGGATGGTGCATACCTCATAGTGTTGGAGTTTCCCGCTCATTATCCACCATTTAGGCCTCTTTCTATTGGGCGTTCTTGATCTTTGATGTTGATAGTTTGAACATATGACGACCGCTTGACATAGACAATTCACCGTCTAGATGCTAGGGGGCGCTGCTATGCGTCTCTTTCAGTGAGTGCTAAGCAAAGCCTCGATCGCGTGCACACTTCCTCGCGCCAGCGAGCTATCTCCTACATGGGCGAGTAAAACATGTCAACGCCCATTCACCAGCCTATGAGCGAGCACATTTTCTTTTGTATCAGTGTGATTATATTTTGATTTGAAAGTATTCACTAAAATGGGGAAAATATGAACTCCAAAAAGATCATGATTTTCTTTCAATGATCATGAATTAAAAAATTACCCATGAATTTGAAAAAAAATCACGAACCCAAAAAATGTTCGTTATTTCAAAAAATGGTCATGAGCTAAAAAAGGGCTTATGACTTTGAAAAAAGTTCACGAACAAACAAACAAAATTAGAACATTGTTCGTGAATCCAAAGAATATTTACGAATTCAAAAACTATTCGAAATTTTATAAAATAATCATGAATTACAAAGCTGTCAGCCTTTTTTATTCATGGAATTTTTTCAATGCATGATTTTTATAATGTTAATTCTTTGCGAATACAAAAATGCACTCCTATTTGGAAAACATGTTCGTGAATTCACCAAAAAAGTTCATGAATTTGAGAAAATGTTCACAAATTTAAAAATGTTTGCAAGTTAAATAAATGTTCACAAAATTGGGAAAAAATGATCGCGACATCAAAAAATGTTTGCGAAATTGGAGAAAATATTCAAAACATTAAAATATATTCAAAACAATTAAAAATGTTCACGAATTTTAAAACATATTGTAGATTTGGAAAAAATATTGAATTAAAAATGCTCATAAATTTTAAAAATGGTTGTGAAGTTGACTCCTAAAAATATTCATGAATTTTTGAAAATTTCACGAATCTTAAATTTTCATAGATTTCGAAAAAGTAAGAAGATATAATAAAAGTTCATTAAAAAGAATAAACCGATCAGAAGACTAGAAATCGAATGGAGAACCGCAAAAATGTGAAAAGAAAACGTCCAAAAGCTTCCAGAACCGGTGACCGTAGCTTTGTAAAACCAACGCAGCATTTCCGCTCTGTTACTGCTGGCAACGGTAGATCCTTAGCATTTGTGGATGCTAAGTAGAGACCCGTGTTTATGAATAAGTATTACGTAGCTAGAGTGAATGCCACCATTCTCCCTATAGATATACATTTTGGTCTGAGTGAAAAGATAGCCTATTCGAGTACCATAGATGAATCATGAAAATAAAAGTCAAAGCATTCGCTGGAATTAACAAAATAAAGTATAAGACATGGAATCGGAAGGGCACCACTCAATGTTGCTTTTATATGAAAGACAAGACAATTCAACACATCATTTCCAAATATTTCTAGTGCTTGAATAGCATGGCATGCACGAACCAGTTTGTGGTTGGATGATTAGGAGAAGAGGTATCCCATCAGAGTTCAAGTCTTAAATTAGACATTGGTGCTTGTATTTTTCTGGAATTATTCAAGACCTTTCGGCGATGTCACTGTTGACTACAAAGACGTTTGTGACGACTTCGGCAATCTCAAAATGATGTGCCGGCTTAGTTTCTTGGAGGTGCTCTAGAGTGTGCATGCATGGATTCATAGGGTGAGTGTACGTGCGTCTGTACTGTGTTAAAAAAAGAATAGCATGGCATGCGGTACCACCGTACAATATTACTCTTCCACGTAGTATTTCATATATTTTTAAATTATTATTAGGGAGTGTACCTAAGTCTTTCTGCTGTCCCATTAATACAATTTTTGTTGTCGTTCTGGTCAATCTGATTTTGTTTAGGGGATAATAATAATAATAATATTTTTTCATTGTCAATAACATTTTTTGGGAATTGTCTGCAAGGGAGACGAGGAATGGGACAAAAGGGTATAGGTCAAAACAACAGCAATACTTATCTTTTTTGGCAAAACAGTAAGGGAGCTCTAATTGGTGCGTTTAGCGCCAGTTAGCAAACTAGCGCTCACACAGCTCTGCTGATGGGCCGGCCTAAAAAACAACATTTCGAGCGCTGGCTAGGCTCTCAATCAGCCGCGAAAAAAAGAGGTTCATATTCGCTCAGTTTTTTTCTTCTAGTTCACTCGGTTCGGCGACTTCCACCTGACAGGCTTGTCTCAAAAAAAAAAAACTGACAGGCTTCCGCTGACCGTTGACTAGGGCCGGGTTGACCATTTACCAGGGCTCTCAAAATTGACGAATTTTTTTCAACCATTGAGTTTTAACAAAAAGGGAAAAAATAAGAAAAAAATCTAAAAAAATTGCGAATTGAAAATTGTTCATGGATTTTCGAAAAAAGTTCACATATTTGAAAAAAAATATTGAATTTGAAAAATCTTCATTGATTCTGAAAAAAAGTCATCAAAGTTGAAAAAATTTCATCGATTTAGAAAAAAAAATCATCCAATTTTGGAAAAAGATCATAGATTAAAAAACGAATTTCAAAAAAATTCATTCATTTGGAAAAAAGAGTTGAACGAATTTGAAAGTAGCTCATCAAGTTTTAAAAAAATTGTTCATCAAATTTAGAAATAGCTCATTGATTTGTCAAAAAATGGTCATCAGATTTGAAAAAGGTTGTCCATTTTTTAAAGAAAAAGGGAAGAAAGATAAAAGGAAAGAAACTGAAAAAGAAAGAAAAAACCGAGCAGAAAACAGGAAATACAAACAAGAAAGAAAAAGGAAAAATTATCGTAGAACAAACGGCCACAAAAAGCGCAAAAAGAAGGGCAAAGACCAGAAAGTTTGTACTACAAACCATCTTATCGGGGTGCTTATCGCCTCCTTGATTGAACAACGAGGGCTGGAGTTCGAATCCTCCCACGCGCACCACACTTCTATTTTCTGAAGTTTAGAAAAGAAGAAAGAGAAAGAGAAAATGGGCCGAGCCCTAGTCGCAGGGGGTGTTCACCTGATTGCGGAATAACTAAATACAAAGTAACTTCTGTAACTAAAAATTATAATGAAACCCAAAGACTTCGATCGTTTAGGAATTGCTGTGCTTTGCCACTCTGATCCACGCTTTACGTTGGCTGCGTGGGTTGATGTCCTTTTAGGCCCATGACGTCCTCCTCCTCTTCTCCCCTGTCGGCCTGCTGACATTGGGCTGGCGCGCCTGTGTCACACACACACACACACACACACACACACACACACATGTCGTCGTCATAAAATTAGCCCGTTAATCTTGGACTGGTCCGAAACACCGCATGCGTCAGCGGTTCAGCCAGTACTGCAGACTGCAGTGCCTCAAGCAAGCAAAACAAAACACTGGATTTGTCTCAACCCCTCGTCATCAACCTGAAGAGCGAATCCCGTCAGCTCGGTTCATGGAATATACACCTGATTCCATTCAAAAGTAAAACTGAAGAATGAACCGTCAATAGTGGAGCAAAAAAAGAAGGAAAAGGCACAGGAAGAGTAACCATCACACTGTGTCATACTGCCTACCATACGGGCATACGACGTCTCCTCGACCAACGAGTGCATGACGTAAAGCAGCGGCAGACAGGTACCAGTCCTGGTCAGCTTTCCTTTTTCCTTCTCTTTCCAGTATTTATTGATAATAAATAACGACGATCGTGTAGATTTTAGTTCATGTCGCAAAAGCATCTCTCTGCTTTTTTTGTAGACAGCTTGTTTCACTAGAAGTCTGTGCTGTCGAGTGTCGTCGTACAGGTCTAAAAGGTGCTCGTATTTTTTCGTTAACAGGGATTTAGAGCATCTCCAACAGCCGCGCTAAGCGCCGCGCGCAAAAAGCCTATTTATCGCGCCCGCTGCGGCTGGTTTTGCGCACCCGCCTGCGCTGGCTTCAGCAGCCGCGCTATAATGCAGCGCGCGCGCCGCTCCAGCAGAGCGCAAAAATACAACGCGCGCGACTCGCCGGGCATTTTGCATATATAATATTTTGAACAAAAATGAACATGTGAAATTTGACACAAACAAGTTGATGAATAAAAGTTCATGCCCACAAGTTCAAAATCATGCCCACAAGTTCATCCTACCAAGTTCAAATACAAACTAAAGTTCAAGACATGAAAGACACATCAATCTTCATCTTCCTCGTCTTCGTCTTCGTCCTCATCTTTCGAAGACGACTCTTCCGCCTTCGAAGATGAATCTTCCTCCCTCTCCTCATCACGCACCGCATCACGCACCGCATCATGTGAAGCTCCGACGGTGTTGGCAAGATCTTCAACGGCATCTTCATGGAAATGTGTGTGAGAAGGCACATCGAAAGACATTGCACCCATGGCGGCCGGAGGTGCACCCATGCCTCCCATGAGAGAAGCAAAACTCATGCCTCCCATGGCGGCCATAGCGTCGGAGGGTGCTCCAAAGCCACCCATGCCTCCCATGGCGGCCGGAGGTGCACCCATGCCTCCCATGCACCCATGCACCCGGCGCCGTGGTCATCCGCGGCGGCAAGAAGAGACTGCGCGCGAGGCCGACGCTCGGCGGAGCTCCGACGGTGGCGACGCCAGCGCTTCCCGCGCTAGGGTTTCCGGC
>NC_041390.1:515976039-515978877 GCF_002162155.2 Triticum dicoccoides | reverse complement strand
TGCGCGTCCATGGGTGGGTGGCAGGGCGCCGGCGCCGGCGCGCGCGGGGCGTAGGACGAGGAGAGGAGAGAGTGCGGCGCGAGCGCTCGAGTGTGCCGCGCGCTGTAGCTGGCGCCCGAAATATGCCGCGCGGGTAAGTGTTTTCAACCGCGCGCTCAACTCGTTATAGCGCGCGCGTCATTTTTGTGCGCCAGCTGAAGCGACCCGCCGCGTTGCGCGCGCGCTAAAACGGCCTAATTTGCGGCGCGGCGCTAGTTTAGCGCGGCTGTTGGAGATGGTCTTACAATTGTTTCTTTTTGCGACGGTGGATGGATGGATGGTGTATCATTGTTATCACGAGATCTCCGTGAGAGGATAGGGGGATCCTTCCTCGCGCGCTGGCTTGTGTGCCACTAGCGATGTAGTTGGGCAGATCAGAGCGACTGAGCTGCTTGTGTCGCTTAGCCGTTATGATGCTTCGCCATGTGCTGTACATATATACTTTGCCCCGCCGAACTAAAGCTGCTATTGTTGCAAAGTGCAAGCTTGTTTTGCTTCTAAACTGTATTAGTCGCTCCAATCAACTTAGATGATAGCCCACATGTTGTAGCAGGAATCCTTGTTGAAGCAAATGTATATGTAGGTTATCGATTAGGCTAATCCCAGAGTTAAAAGTAAATATGGCAAATACGATATGCAACTCATATCGATACCTAAGCATGTGAGCACGTATAATACAGTACATAGAATCGAAGCATCTATGAACACAACATATATGGCTAGCACATGAATGAGTAAACGAGAGATGAATAGATCATACCCTCCGGTTGGTCAGGCCAACGCCGCGGCGGCAGTAGCAGCCTCGGCGTCGTCCGTGGCCTTCTTCTTTGCAGCAGCGTCTTCAACAATGGTGTCGATGCAGGGGAAGTAGTGGAAGCAGAGGCGGACGAAGACGTGGACGGATTGGGAGCAGTTGCGTCCAGACACTCCCCAAAAACCTTATTGTCGTTCTCCTGATAGGATCTCGAACGACAGGGTTTCAGAGGCACCTACTCTCCCGACCAACCATGCACGCAGTCGTCCCGATGGGATCTCCGGAAGCAGCACACAGAGAGGAACAATAGATGACGGCTAGGGTTGTGCAAGAGGGAGTGAATGAATGGAGTTAGGGTTCACTCCACTCGCCAGCGCCTCCTTATATAGGTCGTCAGGTAGAGCCCAGGCCCACAACCGAGTCCGCGAACAGCCCGCGGTCCAACATCTTAAACAGAGGCACTACTACAACGACTCGTTAATTAATCTGAGATTAATTAACCATTCTTGACGGGCAAAAATAAGCCTTGTCTCGGCTCATTCCCACAACCCGCAACGCGCGCGTCTTGACGAGGCGAGGCAAGGCGGGCGGCATGGAGGATGAGTGCGGTGCACGTCTCCTCTTCCCAAGCTCTCAATGGCATGTGGTAGAGCAGCCCTTATAAAGGGGTCTCACTCTCACTCCACTAGCAGTATGGTATTAAACTTCCCACCACTTGCCATGCACCTAAATGGGCCTTAGAGGTTAACCAGGGATTATTGTCTTACATGGGCCTAAGCCCATCTATAATTCAACAATCCCCACCAGATCTCGAGGCACATAAGTTTGTCGACTATTCCAAAGAATGTTTGATATATCAGAATCTTCAGTGGAGATTGTTAAGTTGAACTTTCACCTAGAGCAACAGAATTAGACCTCTTCACATCTGAACAATGGACTATGCCTTGAATTGTCAGTTTGGCGTGCAGAGGTTTCGCCCATTATCAGCTGATATGTGGCTGTTGAAGGCTAAACCTGAAGGAAATATGCCCTAGAGGCAATAATAAAGTTATTATTTATTTCCTTATATCATGATAAATGTTTATTATTCATGCTAGAATTGTATTAACCGGAAATATAATACATGTGTGAATACATTGACAAACAGAGTGTCACTAGTATGCCTCTACTTGACTAGCTCGTTAATCAAAGATGGTTATGTTTCCTAACCATAAACAAGGAGTTGTTATTTGATTAATGGGATCACATCATTAGGTGAATGATCTGATTGACATGACCCATTCCATTAGCTTAGCACCCGATTGTTTAAGTATGTTGCTATTGCTTTCTTCATGACTTATACATGTTCCTATGACTATGAGATTATGCAACTCCCGTTTGCCGGAGGAACACTTTGTGTGCTACCAAACGTCACAACGTAAATGGGTGATTATAAAGGTGCTCTACAGGTGTCTCCAAAGGTACATGTTGGGTTGGCGTATTTCGAGATTAGGATTTGTCACTCCGATTGTCGGAGAGGTATCTTTGGGCCCTCTCGGTAATGCACATCACATAAGCCTTGCAAGCATTGCAACTAATGAGTTAGTTGCTAGATGATGTATTACGGAACGAGTAAAGAGACTTGCCGGTAACGAGATTGAACTAGGTATTGAGATACCGACGATCGAATCTCGGGCAAGTAACATACCGATGACAAAGGGAACAACGTATGTTGTTATGCGGTCTGACCGATAAAGATCTTCGTAGAATATGTAGGAGCCAATATGAGCATCCAGGTTCCGCTATTGGTTATTGACCGGAGACGTGTCTTGGTCATGTCTACATTGTTCTCGAACCCGTAGGGTCCGCACGCTTAAGGTTTCGATGACAGTTATATTATGAGTTTTTGAGTTTTGATGTACCGAAGTTAGTTCGGAGTCCCGGATGTGATCACGGACATGACGAGGAGTCTCGAAATGGTCGAGACAGAAAGATTGATATATTGGACGGCTATATTCAGACACTGGAAGTGTTCCGGGTAATTTCGGAGAAAACCGGAGAGCCGG
>NC_041390.1:515919703-515975845 GCF_002162155.2 Triticum dicoccoides | reverse complement strand
AGAAGTAATGGGCCATATGGGCCTTAGTGGAGAGATAGGGGCAGCCAAAGGTGGGCCGCACGCCTCCTCCCCCCTGGTCTGAATTGGACTAGGAGAGGGGGGCGGTGCCCCCCTTTCCCTCTCCCTCCCCACTTCTTTCCCCCTCCTAGTAGGAGTCCTACTCCTACTAGGAGGAGGGCTCCTCCTTGGCGCGCCATAGAGGGTCGGCCGGCCTCCTCCCCTTGATCCTTTATATACGGGGGTAGGGGGCACCCCTTGACACACAAGTTGATCCACGTGATCATATTCTTAGCCATGTGCGGTGCCCCCTTCCACCATAGTCCTCGATAATATTGTAGCGGTGCTTAGGCGAAGCCCTGCGACGATAGTACGTCAAGATTGTCACCACGCCGTTGTGCTGACGGAACTCTTCCCCGACACTTTGCTGGATCGGAGTCCGGGAATCGTCATCGAGCTGAACGTGTGCTAAAACTCGGAGGTGCCGTAGTTTCGGTGCTTGATCGGTCGGGCCGTGGAGACGTACGACTACATCAACCAAGTTAACGCTTCCGTTGTCGATCTACAAGGGTACGTAGATCACACTCTCCCCCTCTCGTTGCTATGCATCACCATGATCTTGCGTGTGCGTAGGAATTTTTTTGAAATTACTATGTTCCCCAAAAGTGGCATCCGAGCCTAGGTTTTATATGTTGATGTTATCTGCACGAGTAGAACACAAGTGAGTTGTGGGCGATATAAGTCATACTGCTTATCAGCATGTCATACTTTGGTTCGACGGTATTGTTGGACGAAGCGGCCCGAACCGACATTATGCGTACGCTTACGCGAGACCGGTTCTCCCGATGTGCTTTCCACATAGGTGGCTTGCGGGTGACAGTTTCTCCAACTTTAGTTGAACCGAGTGTGGCTACGCCCGGTCCTTGCGAAGGTTAAAACAGCACCAACTTGACAAACTATCGTTGTGGTTTTGATGCGTAGGTAAGATTGGTTCTTGCTTAAGCCCGTAGCAGCCACGTAAAACTTGCAACAACAAAGTAGAGGACGTCTAACTTGTTTTTGCAGGGCATGTTGTGATGTGATATGGTCAAGACATGATGCTAAATTTTATTGTATGAGATGATCATGTTTTGTAACCGAGTTAACGGCAACTGGCAGGAGCCATATGGTTGTCGCTTTATTGTATGCAATGCAATCGCGCTGTAATGCTTTACTTTATCACTAAGCGGTAGCGATAGTCGTGGAAGCATAAGATTGGCGAGACGACAACGATGCTACGATGGAGATCAAGGTGTCGCGCCGGTGACGATAGTGATCACGACGGTGCTTCGAAGATGGAGATCACAAGCACAAGATGATGATGGCCATATCATATCGCTTATATTGATTGCATGTGATGTTTATCTTTTATGCATCTTATCTTGCTTTGATTGACGGTAGCATTATAAGATGATCTCTCACTAATTATCAAGAAGTGTTCTCCCTGAGTATGCACCGTTGCGAAAGTTCTTCGTGCTGAGACACCACGTGATGATTAGGTGTGATAGGCTCTACGTTCAAATACAACGGGTGCAAAACAGTTGCACACGCGGAATACTTAGGTTATACTTGACGAGCCAAGCATATACAGATATGGCCTCGGAATACGGAGACCGAAAGGTCGAGCGTGAATCATATGGTAGATATGATCAACATAGTGATGTTCACCAATGAAACTACTCCATCTCACGTGATGATCGGACATGGTTTAGTTGATTTGGATCACGTAATCACTTAGAGGATTAGAGGGATGTCTATCTAAGTGGGAGTTCTTTAAGTAAATTAATTGAACCTAAATTTATCATGAAACTTAGTACCTGATAGTATCTTGCTTGTTTATGCTTGATTGTAGATAGATGGCTCGTGCTATTGTTCCGTTGAATTTTAATGCGTTCCTTGAGAAAGCAAAGTTGAAAGATGATGGTAGCAACTACACGGACTGGGTCCATAACTTGAGGGTTATCCTCATTGCTGCACAGAAGAATTACGTCCTAGAAGCACCGCTGGGTGCCAGGCCTACTGCTGGAGCAACACCACATGTTATGAACGTCTCGCAGAGCAAAGCTGATGACTACTCGATAGTTCAGTGTGCCATGCTTTACGGCTTAGAATCGGGACTTCAACGATGTTTTGAACGTCATGGAGCATATGAGATGTTCCAGGAGTTGAAGTTAATATTTCAAGCAAATGCCCGGATTGAGAGATATGAAGTCTCCAATAAGTTCTATAGCTGCAAGATGGAAGAGAATAGTTCTGTCAGTGAGCATACACTCAAAATGTCTGGGTATAATAATCACTTGATTCAATTGGGAGTTAATCTTCCAGATGATTGCGTCATTGACAGAATTCTCCAATCATTGCCACCAAGCTACAAGAGCTTCGTGATGAACTATAATATGCAAGGGATGAATAAAACTATTCCCGAGCTCTTCGCAATGCTGAAAGCTGCGGAGGTAGAAATCAAGAAGGAGCATCAAGTCTTGATGGTCAACAAGACCACTAGTTTCAAGAAAAAGGGCAAAGGGAAGAAGAAGGGGAAGTTCAAAAAGAACGGCAAGCAAGTTGCTACTCAAGAGAAGAAACCCAAATCTGGACCTAAGCCTGAAACTGAGTGCTTCTACTGCAAGCAGACTGGTCACTGGAAGCGGAACTGCCCCAAGTATTTGGCGGATAAGAAGGATGGCAAGGTGAACAAAGGTATATGTGATATACATGTTATTGATGTGTACCTTACTAATGCTCGCAGGAGCACCTGGGTATTTGATACTGGTTCTGTTGCTAATATTTGCAACTCAAAACAGGGACTACGGATTAAGCGAAGATTGGCTAAGGACGAGGTGACGATGCGCGTAAGAAACGGTTCCAAAGTCGATGTGATCGCAGTCGGCACGCTACCTCTACATCTACCTTCGGGATTAATATTAGACCTAAATAATTGTTATTTGGTGCCAGCGTTAAGCATGAACATTATATCTGGATCTTGTTTGATGCGAGACGGTTATTCATTTAAATCTGAGAATAATGGTTGCTCTATTTATATGAGTAATATCTTTTATGGTCATGCACCCTTAAAGAGTGGTCTATTTTTGTTGAATCTCGATAGTAGTGACACACATATTCATAGTGTTGAAGCCAAAAGATGCAGAGTTGATAATGATAGTGTAACTTATTTGTGGCACTGCCGTTTAGGTCATGTCGGTGTAAAGTGCATGAAGAAACTCCATACTGATGGACTTTTGGAACCACTTGATTATGAATCACTTGGTACTTGCGAACCGTGCCTCATGGGCAAGATGACTAAAACACCATTCTCCGGTACTATGGAGAGAGCAATAGATTTGTTGGAAATCATACATACAGATGTATGTGGTCCGATGAATATTGAGGCTTGTGGCGGATATCGTTATTTTCTCACCTTCACAGATGACTTAAGCAGATATGGGTATATCTACTTAATGAAACACAAGTCTGAAACATTTGAAAAGTTCAAAGAATTTCAGAGTGAAGTAGAAAATCATCGTAACAAGAAAATAAAATTCCTACGATCTGATCGTGGAGGAGAATATTTGAGTTACGAGTTTGGTGTACAATTGAAAAATTGTGGAATAGTTTCGCAACTCACGCCACCCGGAACACCACAGCATAATGGTGTGTCCGAACGTCGTAATCATACTTTACTAGATATGATGCGATCTATGATGTCTCTTACTGATTTACCGCTATCGTTTTGGGGATACACTCTAGAGACGGCCGCATTCACGTTAAATAGGGCACCATCAAAATCCGTTGAGACGACGCCTTATGAACTGTGGTTTGGCAAGAAACCAATGTTGTCGTTTCTGAAAGTTTGGGGCTGCGATGCTTATGTGAAAAAGCTTCAACCCGATAAGCTCGAACCCAAATCGGAGAAATGTGTCTTCATAGGATATCCAAAGGAAACTATTGGATACACCTTCTATCACAGATCCGAAGGCAAGACTTTTGTTGCTAAATTCGGAAACATTCTGGAGAAGGAGTTTCTCTCAAAAGAAGTGAGTGGGAGGAAAGTAGAACTTGACGAGGTAACTGTACCTGCTCCCTTATTGGAAAGTAGTGCATCACAGAAAACTGTTTCAGTGACACCTACACCAGTTAGTGAGGAAGCTAATGATAATGATCATGAAACTTCAGAACAAGATACTACTGAACCTCGTAGATCAACCAGAGTGAGATCCGCGCCAGAGTGGTACGGAAATCCTGTTCTGGAAGTCATGCTACTAGATCATGATGAGCCTATGAACTATGAAGAAGCGATGGTGAGCCCAGATTCCGCAAAATGGCTTGAAGCCATGAAATCTGAGATGGGATCCATGTATGAGAACAAAGTATGGACTTTGGTTGACTTGCCCGATGATCGGCAAGCAATTGAGAATAAATGGATCTTCAAGAAGAAGACTGACGCTGACGGTAATATTACTATCTACAAAAGCTCGACTTGTCGCAAAAGGTTTTCGGCAAGTTCAAGGGATTGACTACGATGAGACCTTCTCACCCGTAGCGATGCTTAAGTCTGTCCGAATCATGTTAGCAATTGCCGCATTTTATGATTATGAAATTTGGCAGATGGATGTTAAAACTGCATTCCTGAATGGATTTCTGGAAGAAGAGTTGTATATGATGCAACCAGAAGGTTTTGTTGATCCAAAGGGAGCTAAGAAAGTGTGCAAGCTCCAGCGATCCATTTATGGACTGGTGCAAGCCTCTCGGAGTTGGAATAAACGTTTTGATAGTGTGATCAAAGCATTTGGTTTTATACAGACTTTTGGAGAAGCCTGTATTTACAAGAAAGTGAGTGGGAGCTCTGTAGCATTTCTGATATTATATGTGGATGACATATTACTAATTGGAAATGATATAGAATTTCTGGATAGCATAAAGGGATACTTGAATAAGAGTTTTTCAATGAAAGACCTCGGTGAAGCTGCTTACATATTAGGCATTAAGATCTATAGAGATAGATCAAGACGCTTAATTGGACTTTCACAGAGCACATACCTTGACAAAGTTTTGAAGAAATTCAAAATGGATCAAGCAAAGAAAGGGTTCTTGCCTGTGTTACAAGGTGTGAAGTTGAGTAAGACTCAATGCCCGACCACTGCAGAAGATAGAGAGAAAATGAAAGATGTTCCCTATGCTTCAGCCATAGGCTCTATCATGTATGCAATGCTGTGTACCAGACCTGATGTGTGCCTTGCTATAAGTCTAGTAGGGAGGTACCAAAGTGATCTAGGAGTGGATCACTGGACAGCGGTCAAGAACATCCTGAAATACCAGAAAAGGACTAAGGATATGTTTCTCATATATGGAGGTGACAAAGAGCTCATCGTAAAAGGTTACGTTGATGCAAGCTTTGACACTGATCCGGACGATTCTAAATCGCAAACCGGATACGTGTTTACATTAAACGGTGGAGCTGTCAGGTGGTGCAGTTCTAAACAAAGCGTTGTAGCGGGATCTACATGTGAAGTGGAGTACATAGCTGCTTCGGAAGCAGCAAATGAAGGAGTCTGGATGAAGGAGTTCATATCCGATCTAGGTGTCATACCTAGTGCATCGGGTCCAATGAAAATCTTTTGTGACAATACTGGTGCAATTGCCTTGGCAAAGGAATCCAGATTTCACAAGAGAACCAAGCACATCAAGAGACGCTTCAATTCCATCCGGGATCTAGTCCAGGTGGGAGACATAGAGATTTGCAAGATACATATGGATCTGAATGTTGCAGACCCTTTGACTAAGCCTCTTCCACGAGCAAAACATGATCAGCACCAAGGCTCCATGGGTGTTAGAATCATTACTGTGTAATCTAGATTATTGACTCTAGTGCAAGTGGGAGACTGAAGGAAATATGCCCTAGAGGCAATAATAAAGTTATTATTTATTTCCTTATATCATGATAAATGTTTATTATTCATGCTAGAATTGTATTAACCGGAAACATAATACATGTGTGAATACATAGACAAACAGAGTGTCACTAGTATGCCTCTACTTGACTAGCTCGTTAATCAAAGATGGTTATGTTTCCTAACCATAAACAAGGAGTTGTTATTTGATTAACAGGATCACATCATTAGGTGAATGATCTGATTGACATGACCCATTCCATTAGCTTAGCACCCGATCGTTTAAGTATGTTGCTATTGCTTTCTTCATGACTTATACATGTTCCTATGACTATGAGATTATGCAACTCCCGTTTGCCGGAGGAACACTTTGTGTGCTACCAAACGTCACAACGTAAATGGGTGATTATAAAGGTGCTCTACAGGTGTCTCCAAAGGTACATGTTGGGTTGGCGTATTTCGAGATTAGGATTTGTCACTCCGATTGTCGGAGAGGTATCTTTGGGCCCTCTCGGTAATGCACATCACATAAGCCTTGCAAGCATTGCAACTAATGAGTTAGTTGCGAGATGATGTATTACGGAACGAGTAAAGAGACTTGCCGGTAACGAGATTGAACTAGGTATTGAGATACCGATGATCGAATCTCGGGCAAGTAACATACCGATGACAAAGGGAACAACGTATGTTGTTATGCGGTCTGACCGATAAAGATCTTCGTAGAATATGTAGGAGCCAATATGAGCATCCAGGTTCCGCTATTGGTTATTGACCGGAGACGTGTCTCGGTCATGTCTACATTGTTCTCGAACCCATAGGGTCCGCATGCTTAAGGTTTCGACGACAGTTATATTATGAGTTTTTGAGTTTTGATGTACCGAAGTTAGTTCGGAGTCCCGGATGTGATGACGTACATGACGAGGAGTCTCAAAATGGTCGAGACATAAAGATTGATATATTGGACGGCTATATTCGGACACTGGAAGTGTTCCGGGTGATTTCGGAGAAAACCGGAGAGCCGAAGGGTTACCGGAACCCCCCGGGAGAAGTAATGGGCCATATGGGCCTTAGTGGAGAGAGAGAGGGGCAGCCAAAGGTGGGCCGCGCGCCTCCTCCCCCCTGGTCCGAATTGGACTAGGAGAGGGGGCGGCGCCCCCCTTTCCCTCTCCCTCCCCACTTCTTTCCCCCTCCTAGTAGGAGTCCTACTCCTACTAGGAGGAGGACTCCTCCTTGGCGCGCCATAGAGGGCCGGCCGGCCTCCTCCCCTTGATCCTTTATATACGGGGGCAGGGGGCACCCCTTGACACACAAGTTGATCCACGTGATCATATTCTTAGCCGTGTGCGGTGCCCCCTTTCACCATAGTCCTCGATAATATTGTAGCGGTGCTTAGGCGAAGCCCTGCGACGATAGTACATCAAGATTGTCACCACACCGTCGTGCTGACGGAACTCTTCCCTGACACTTTGCTGGATCGGAGTCCGGGGATCGTCATCGAGCTGAACGTGTGCTAGAACTCGGAGGTGTCGTAGTTTCGGTGCTTGATCGGTCGGGCCGTGGAGACGTACGACTACATCAACCAAGTTAACGCTTCCATTGTCGATCTACAAGGGTACGTAGATCACACTCTCCCCCTCTCGTTGCTATGCATCACCATGATCTTGCGTGTGCGTAGGAATTTTTTTGAAATTACTACGTTCCCCAACAAAACCCCATGGGTGGAGCTTATTAGCCATACTCCTTACATTCTCATGAGCTTCCTAGAGATTACCCAATCTCATAGACTATGACCAACAGTCGGGCTCACATAGGTGTGTTTTTACAAACAATTCTTGTAGGATAGCATCTTGCTTACATGAGCTTTGGAACACATTAAGACAAAAGTCAGCCTGCCTTACAGATTATGAGAGTATTATTGCATCTCTAACAGAGTGGGTTAATTAAGGATATTCTCCTCAATTGACCGCTGAATAGTTTTCTCGGGTCCTAATTCATGGGATCTCCGATCACATAGATTGGGTTACCCCCATGGCAACTTACGTGGGTCTCATGCCCATCTCCCTCGATGCATTTTCTACCACAATCCGTGATAGCCCTTTCGTAAAAGGACCTGCCACATTTTTAGCAGTCTGGATATAATCCAGCGCTATCACTCTAGAGTTTCTTGATTTTCTCACAGATTTTAATCTTCTTGTTATGTTCTTTGTGGATTTCTTGTTGTCTTTTGAACTCTTAGCCCAGGAAACATTGTTTCATTGTCACAGTTCATAAGGACAGCCGGGACTGGTTTATCAACCACTAGCAAATCCATTAAAAGCTTTCGAAGCCATTTTGCTTCGACGCATGATGTGTCTAATGCTGTGAGTTCTGATTCCATAGTGGATCTTGTTAAGATCGTCTCCTTGCAAGACTTCCATGAAACAGCACCACCACCAAGTGTGAAGACATATCCACTTGTGGCTTTCATCTCATCAGCATCAGATATCCAATTCGAATCACTATACCCCTCAAGTATCGTCGGGTGCCCGGAATAGTGAATTCCATAGTTCATAGTAGCTCCTCCCATGATCTATTATTCATTGTCTTGATGGATTTCCTCCTCCTCCCACGATCCCTTGTGGATTTCAATAAATGTCTTGATGGCTTTCTTCCTCCTCCCACAATCTATTGCTCATTGTCTTCCTCGTATGATCTATAACCACTCGTTGAACCCTCTATCCCCTACACTCATGGTTGCGGTGGCACGACGCTCCTTCATGCGGGCTCACTGTCCTATCCTCCATGGCCACTCTCCATCATTGTGCCGTCATCTCCCGACTATTCCTCTACATCTCTCCACCTCATGTTCTTCTTCAGCGCTGCCAGCACCCCGGGATCTAAACTAGAAATCCCTGACTCCCCTCCACCGATGATGTCGCTAGCACTCATCTTCAGCTCTGGATCACTCTCATTCGGGGCCAAGCCGCCCCGCCCTCCCATGGGTGCCGTCTATCATAGTGTTGTTGCCGCTCGGCCATCCCTCTAAACTCCCACCTCAGGTTCTTCCACGGTACCAGCATGACCCCCTCCCCCTCCCCTCTACACACAAATTGTCTGCCTCTGACTCCTCTCCATTGACGTAGCCGCCATTGGGTCATCTTTGCTCACAGTCGCCTCCATTAGAGGCCTCACTGATGTTCCTGCACCTCGTTGCACTCACCGCCGCTTTTGGCCTTGGGATTAGTATTGGGCCTCCTTTCCTATCTGAATATGAATCAGGTGACCTCAAACCAACAACCATGCAATTTCCTCTCTGAGGGCATCTCCAAGGCGGACCCGCAAACCTCCCGCAACCATCTGGACGCGCTGTCTGGACCACCGAAGCCATCCAACGCGGTTGTGTATTGGTCTGTAGGGCAGCCCGGGCGCGATTTCTCCCGCAAACTAGGGACAAGCGTGGGGGGGGGGGTTTGTGGGAGACCAAATCGATCCCACTATCGCTTCTGACCTTCCTGGCCCACCAAAAACTTGTCACCCACCCTTCCCGCGCTTTTCTTTCGATGCAAGCACCGCTTAACACGCCATATTCATGCTGACCCAGAGCACGCGGAGGTCGCCATTTATGTCGTGATGTGACCGGAGAGGGATGGATGGCGGTGATGAGCGACGCGACCTCTTGGCAGTCGCCGCTTCAATGCAGACGCAGGTTCCTGAGGAACCAACTCTGGCCACTACATCGCATTGAAGCGGACTGCCCCTTTGCCTAGGCCTCACTGCGGCAATTTATATTATGCGTCGGAGATGCACAGAGATGCACCACCCCCTCCCCAATCATCGTCCCCCTCGCCCGTCTCCGTGCCCGAGCCCCTCCCTTCCCTTCTTCGACCCAAGCTCCGGCAATGCCGAAGTTGTTGTGCTTCGCGCTGGCAGCCATAGTAGGCGGAAGCTCCTCATCTGACGGTTCTTGGCGCTGCCGCAGATGCTCTCCAGGCCTGTCAGCATCCACAACGACCGGCTCCTTCGCCAAGGAGGAGATCTTCATCTCCTCCTGTGATGAGGACGACCAGGAGCCACCGTAGCAGCCGCTCTGACTACTCAAGGAGGCTGCTCTCATGGACGAAGATTTGTCTGTCAGATTGAGATAATGACGGAGCGGTCGCTCTGTTACATATGGTCATCGTCGCCATCACCGGCGTGCGTGAAGGATGAGCCGTGGCCCCTGATGAGGTCACCCACTACAGACAGTGTCAAGTATTTGTCATCTG
Organism: Triticum dicoccoides; assembly: GCF_002162155.2. Taxonomy (NCBI): domain Eukaryota; kingdom Viridiplantae; phylum Streptophyta; class Magnoliopsida; order Poales; family Poaceae; genus Triticum; species Triticum dicoccoides. The sequence goes on along the minus strand of NC_041390.1, from coordinate 515,965,680 downwards.
GGACCCACCTAGGCCCCCAAACCATCATTGGTAGGTCTTTGGACCATATGAGCATTCAGATGCGTTTAATAGGAAGTCCACACGGACACATTGATAGCACTCCGATGCCAACCCTCCAGTCGGCATGACCACCATCACTTGGACAAGGGAGGTGGAGAGACAATGTGGGAGCTACGACGATCGAGTAGTATTAAGTCGAACTTTAAGTAGAGTCATATCTACCTTTACTTGTAACTCTCGTAGTTGTTACTATTGATACATCTCCAACGTATCTATAATTTTTTATTCTTCCATGTTGTTATATTACCATTCTTGGATGTTTTATAATCATTTATAGTCATTTTACATCATTTTTTGGTACTAACCTATTGACATAGTGCCAAGTACCAGTTGTTGTTTTCTGCTTGTTTTTTACATCACAGGAAATCAATACCAAATGGAGTCCAAACGCAGCGAAACTTTTTGTGGATTTTTTTGGCTCAAAATACATCCAATGGGCCGGAGAAGCGCCTAGGGGGTGCTCCGAGGAGAGCACAACCCACCAGGGCGCCAAGGCGCACCCTGGTGGGTTGTGCCCACCTCGGGTGCCTCCCAAACTGACTCTTTGCTTTATAAATACCCCAATATTCCAGAAACCCTAGGTGAGTCGACGAAAATCAATTCCAGCCGCCGCAGAGTCCAGAACCACCAGATCCAATCTAGACACCATCACGGAGGGGTTCATCATGCCCAATGGTGCCTTTCGATGATGCGTGAGTAGTTCTTTGTAGACCTTCGGGTCCATAGTTAGTAGCTATATGGCTTCCTCTCTCTCGTTTGATTCTCAATACAATGGTCTCTTGGAGATCCATATGATGTAATTATTTTGCGGTGTGTTTGTTGGGATCTGATGAACTTTGAGTTTATGATCAGATCTAGCTCTTTTTATCCATGAAAGTTATTCGAGTCTTCTTTGATCTCTTATATGCATGATTGCTTATAGCCTCATATTTCTTCTCTGATATTTGGGTTTTGTTTGGCCAACTTGCTCTATTTATCTTTCAATTGGAAGAGGTGCTTTATGATGGGTTCGATCTTATGGTGCTTGATCCCAGTGACAGAAGGGGAACCGACACGTATGTATCGTTGCCATTAAGGATAACAAGATGGGGTCTATTTCTACATAAATAGATCTTGTCTACATCAGTCATCATTCTTATTGCGTTACTCTGTTTCTCCATGAACCTAATACACTAGATGCATGCTGGATAGCGGTCGATGTGTGGAGTAATAGCAGTAGATGCAGGCAGGAGTCGGTCTACTAATCTTGGACGTGATGCCTATAAAATGATCATTGCCTGGATATCATCATGATTATTTGAAGTTCTATGAATTGCCCAACAGTAATTTGTTTACCCTCTGTTTGCTATTTTTCTCGAGAGAAGCCACTAGTGAAACCTACTGCCCCTGGGTCTCTTCCTTAATATATTTGCCTTTGCGATCTATTTCCTTTGCTTTTATTTTCAGATCTATTAAGTCAAAAATACAAAAATACCTTGCTGCACTTTATTTTATTTTGAGTTTGATCTATCAATCTATTACAACTCTCTCACGTCCGTTTGCCAATTTTTGGCGCCGTTACCCGAAAGGGATTGACAACCCATTTAACACGTCGTGTTGCGAGTATTTGTTATTTGTGTGCATGTGCTATTTACGTAGTGTTGCTTGGTTCTCCTAGTGGTTCGATAACCTTGGTCTCATCACTGAGGGAAATACCTACCGTTGTTGTGTTGCATCATCCCTTCCTCTTTGGAGAAATACCGACGTAGTTCTAGCAGACATCAAAAGGAATTTCTGGCGCTGTTGCCGGAGAGACATCATCAACATCTACCAGGTTCCTAATCACAAATCTCATCTCCTTGCAATTTACATTATTTGCCATTTTCCTCTCGTTTTCTTCTCCCCCACTTCACAAAAATTTGCTATTTTATTCACCCTCTTTTTCGTTCGCTGTTTTCTCATCAGATCTCATGTTTGCTTGTATTGCCATGTGTCTTCTATTTGATTGCGTCTTCTCTTGCTAAAAATCAATTGATATGGATCCTCGACCATTTGATAATCTTTTCAAGAGATCCAATTATGATGAACCCATTGCTAGTGAATTGAGTTCACTAGATTATCTTTAATAAGTTTCGCTTGAGATTCATGAATCTGAAAATTGTGATGAAGTGTTAAAATAAGGAATTTATAAAGTGATTCATGACAGCTCCTTAGATGAAAAGCATGATTGCAATGATGTTATTATAAATTCCATTAATGTCAATTGTGCTAATAATATGCAAAACCCGAATCTTGGGGATGCTAATATTGTTATGTCTGCTACTTATTGCAATGATCATGATTGGGGTGATAATGATTCTTATGCTCTTAAAAAATGATTTAAACCTCATGATGAATATGCTTGCGATAATATTAGAAGTGGGTTTGGAACAGAGTCAACTATAGGTAAAAATAATCCCACATATGTGGAGAGTGTTCAATCTTATGAAATTTTTGATGAAAGTGGGCTTGGAGAGGTTATGACTTTATTTGATGATAATCCCACTATTTTGGAAGAGTGTCAACGTTGCATGCATGTGGAGCATATAGAGAATATGTTATGTGATAGCTATATTGTTGAATTTGAATATGATTCCACATATAGTTATTATGAGAGAGGGAAATATGGTTGTAGAAATTTTCATGCTACTAAATTACCTCTCTTCATGTTGATGTTGTCTATGTTTTATTCTTCTAGCTTGCATATGCTAGTCTTTGCTTGTTTTGATAATCTGTTTGCTTATAAAATGCCTATGCATAGGAAGTATGTTAGACTTAAATGTGTTTTCACGTGCTACATGATGTTGTCTTCGTGTTTCAATTACTATCTTTCATGTGAGAATCATTAAAATCTTATGCCTAGCTAGGGGCATAAAACGATAGCGCTTGTTGGGAGGCAACCCTATGAATAAATTTATTTTTGTCTTTTTATTTATGTTATTGAGTGTTTGCAAAATTATGCTACTATTATGATTATGTTTTTTGTGATTTAGTTAGTGTTTGTGCCAAGTAAACCCTTTAGGATCTTGTTGGGTGATAGTTGATTTGATCTTGCTGAAAAACAGAAACTTTTGCACCCAGAAAAATAATTTTCATTTTTAATAGAAGCGTGATAAAATATTGATTGCTGTTGCAGAAGATTAATATACAAATTGCTCAGGTCGTGCTAATGTTTCAGAATTTTTGGAGTTACAGAAGTATTAGAAACACCCAGATTGCTACAGACTGTTCTATTTTTGACAGATTCTGTTTTATTTGTGTTGTGTGCTTGTTTTGATGATTCTATGGTTTTCTTTGAAGAGTTTTTGCCCTAGAAAAGTTGGAATGAAGTAGATATAATGCAAGAATAAAATATGAATGGGCTGCAACAGTACTTATAGTAGTGATTTGCTTTCTTATACTAACGGATCTCACGAAGGTTTTGTTGAGTTTTGTGTGATTGAAGTTTTCAAGTTTTGGGTGATGTTATGATGGATGAAGGAATAAGGAGTAAGAAGAGCCTAAGCATGGGGATGCCCATGGCATCCTAAGATATTATCCAAAGAGAAGCAAGCAACTAAGCTTGGGGATGCCCGAAGTGGCATCCCCTCTTTCTTCTAACGACCATCGGTATTTTACTCGAAGCTATATTTTTATTCGTTCACATACTATGAGTTTTGCTTGGAGCATCTTGTATGATATGTGTCTTTGCTTGTTTTGCCTTTTGTTTTAAGTCTTGATTCCTTGCTGGACACACCTATTTGAGAGAACCAAAATTATGCCATGACTTGTTAGAATTGCCCTCTATGCTTCACTTAAATTTTTATGGGCCATGGAATTGCTCTAGTGCTTCACTTATATCTTTTTGAGCACGGTGTGCTTTAGTATTTTTTGAAGAAATGTTATCTTGCTTCACTTGTATTTATTTGAGAGTTAGTAAAAAAATTAAGAAATTCTCTCTTGCTTCACTTAAATTAATTTGAAAGAAAGAAATATTATGCTCATGATATTCACTTATATTTCTTTGAGCTTATCAAAAGCAACACATGAAAATTAGTTCCAAAGTGATAGATATCCAAGAAGGATATAATAAAACCTTTCATGATGATTATTGGCCAAATAAACTTGATTCATTGTAATAGTTTTGAGATATGATGATGTGATATGCGAGTCATGTTGATGAGTAATTATGCTTTAGTAAGAATATTGGTGTTAAGGTTTGTGATTCCCTATGCAAGCACGAAAGTCAATAGTCATGCAATGAAATTACATCCTACTTGTGGTGCATTATTCGGTGTTAAGTATGCTTAATGCTCGCTTATGTGATTATTCGTTTCTTGGTTGGTCGCTTCTCAATCTTTTGCTATCCTTCATTTTGCACTAAGTATGATCACTACTTGTGCACCAAAATCCTTTGAACCAGTTTTGCCACATGAGTCCACTATACCTACCTATATGCAGTATTCTTTTGCCGTTCTAAGCAAATTTGTATGTGCCATGTCTAATTTTCAAAATAAATTTCTCTTTTGTGTGCTCGTACCACTCGCAAGGCGGTGAGGGGTCACCGATATTTTCCATGCTAGATGTGTTATTCTCACGATGAGTGTTTATTCACTTGTCATTGCACGAGAGTAAGCCAAAGGTATTAGGGATGCCCAGTCCCGAAATGAAAAATGAATTTACTTTATGTTGTCAAATAGTAAATTCCTTGGAAAGTGTTGGTATGGAGGGCACCCGTGGATACGGTTAGCCATGGAAAGTTAAAGTATGGTGGAAAAGGAATAAACTTTATTTTCTGTTTAGGAACCACCTATGATATGTCTAGCATGGAAAGTGTTAGGAGCTCTAACTCGTTTTCATTGCTGGAAAAATTATGCCTCTCAAAATGTTTTTATCTCTATGTTTTTCGCTTTGAGCTCTGGCACCTCTACAAATCCCTACTTCCCTCCGCGAAGGGCCTTTCTTTTACTTTATGCAATTTTTATTTTTATTTGAGTCTCCAACTTTTCTTATAAAGCACCAACTAGGGGGAACTATGATCGTTCTTGAGTATTGGGTGTAGCTCATATGCGAGTGTGTTTTATGAATGGATCAATGATTGAGCATGATGGGCTAGGGATAACTTATTTTAGCATTGATATTTGAAAGACATGGTTGCTTGTTAATATGCTTGAGTATTTAAGTCTCATATCAAAACTAGACTATTGCTTTGAATCATATAAAAGTCCAAATATCCATGCTAGAAAAGAATATGAGATGACATGTAAGGCAACATTCCACATAAAAAATTCTGTTTTTATCATTTATCTACCCGAGGACGAGCAGGAATTAAGCATGGGGATGCTGATACGTCTCCAACGTATCTATATTTTTTGATTGTTCCATGCTGTTATATTATCATTCTTGGTTGTTTTATAATCATTTATAGTCATTTTATATCATTTTTTGGTACTAACCTATTGACATTATGCCAAGTGCCAGTTGCTATTTTCTGCATGCTTTTTACATCGCAGGAAATCAATGCCGAACGGAGTCCAAACGCAGCGAAACTTTTTGTGGATTTTTTTGGACCAGAAGACATCCAATGGGCTGGAGAAGCGCCTGGGGGGTGCTCCGAGGGGAGCACAACCCACCAGGGGCGCTTGGAGGCCGAGGCACGCCCCGGTGGGTTGTGCCCACCTCGGGTGCCTCCTGAACCGACTCTTTGCTCTATAAATACCCCAATATTCCATAAGCCCTAGGGGAGTCGACGAAAATCAATTCCAGCTGCCGCAGAGTCCAGAACCACCAGATCCAATCTAGACACCATCACGGAGGGGTTCATCATGCCCATTGGTGCCTCTTCGATGATGCATGAGTAGTTCTTTGTAGACCTCCGGGTCCGTAGTTAGTAGCTAGATGGCTTCCTCTCTCTCGTTTGATTCTCAATACAATGGTCTCTTGGAGGTCCATATGATGTAATTCTTTTGTGGCGTGTTTGTTGGGATCCGATGAACTTTGAGTTTATGATCAGATCTATCTCTTTTTATCCATGAAAGTTATTTGAGCCTTCTTCGATCTCTTTTATGCATGATTGCTTATAGCCTCATATTTCTTCTCTGATATTTGGGTTTTGTTTGGCCAACTTGATCTATTTATCTTGCAATGGGAAGAGGTGCTTTGTGATGGGTTTGATCTTACGGTGCTTGATCCCAGTGACAGAAGGGGAACCAACACGTATGTATCGTTGCCATTAAGGATAATAAGATGGGGTCTATTTCTACATAAATATATCTTGTCTACATCATGTCATCATTCTTATTGCATTACTCCGTTTCTCCATGAACTTAATAGACTAGATGCATGCTAGATAGCGGTTCGATGTGTGGAGTAATAGTAGTAGATGCAGGTAGGAGTGGGTCTGCTAATCTTGGACATGATGCCTATATAATGATCATCACCTGGATATCACATGCCCGAGGCCCATGTATTCCCCCTCTCACTTGCCCGAGGCCCATGTATTCCCCCTCTCAACTAAGGTATATATAGGCTAGTCCACGAAGGGGTAAGTGAGAGGGGAATACATGGGCCTCGGGCCCGTCTCTGCGTGCACGCACTCACCGGATGTCCGGGTGTTCGTGAGACGCCGGATGTCCAGGGCACTAGTCGGATGTCTGGCCATTTGATGGCCTTCTCTGCTGCTCTCCTCTGTTGGATTTTCGGGGCGATGCCGGATGTCTGAGCTGTCGGGGCCGGATGTCCGGGTCCTGTAGCTTCAGCAGCTCCCTCTTCTTCTGTCTCCGCCTCCATGCTTCCCTCGCGGATGGTGTAGTTGTTCCTTGGCGCTTGTACTTGATAACCCACAAGTATAGGGGATCACGACAGTTTTTGAGGGTAGAGTATTCAACCCAAATTTATTGATTTGACACAAGGGGATCCAAAGAATATTCACAAGTATTAGCAGTTGAGTTGTCAATCCAACCACACCTGAAAGACTTAATATCTGCAGCAAGATGATTAGTAGCAAAGTAGTATGATAGTAGTGGTAACACTGGCAATAGTAACAGTAGAAATTTCATAGTGATTGTAATAGTAGCAACAACAAAAGTAACTTAGCAAAGATCAATATGTGAAAAGCTCATAGGCATTGGATCGGCGATGGATAATTGTGTTGGATAATATTCATCATGTAGCAGTTATAACCTAGGGCGACACAGAAGTAGCTCCAATTTATCAATGTATTGTAGGCATGTATTTCGTATATAGTCATACTTGCTTATGGAAAAGAACTTGCATGCCATCTTTCATCCTACCCTCTCATGGCAGAGCGGTCCATAAGGAAACTAGGGGATATTAAGGCCTCCTTTTAATAGAGAACCAGAACAAAGCATTAGCACTTAGTGAATACATGAACTCCTCAAACTATGGTAGTCACCGAAAAAAATCCCAGTTATTGTCACCTTGGGATATGCGAATCATAACTCGTAATAGGCGCATATAACTTGCAAGATAGGATCAAGAACACACATATATTCATGAAAGCATAATAGGTTCAGGTCTGGAATCATGGCACTCGGGCCCTAGTGACAATTATTAAGCATAACAAAGTCATAGCAACATCAATCTCAGAATATAGTGGGTACGAGGGATCAAACCCTAACAAAACTAACTCAATTACATGATAAATCTCATCCAACCCATCACCGTCCAGCAAGCATACGAAGGAATTACTCACTCCCGGTGGTGAGCATCATGAAATTGGTGACGGAGGAAGGTTGATGATGATGATGGCGACGGATTCCCCTCTTCGGAGCCTCGAATGGACTCCAGATCAGCCCCTCCCGATGAAGATCGGGAGGTGACAGCGGCTCCACATCATAAAACACTATGAATCCTTCTCTCTGATTTTTTCTTGGCGAATAGGTATATATGGAGTCATAGTTAGGTTTGCCGGAGATCCAGCAGGCCCACAATATCACTACGCGCACCCTGGGTGGGGGGTTGGGCGCGCCCCTAAGCTTGTGGCTCCTGGGTGGCCCCCTCTCATATATTTTCCACCAATATTTTTTGGGATAATCAGTTTTATGCCCCTAGTTGTGTCCCACTCGTCTGTTTTACCTCTAGTTGCAGAAACTCACATGTTATGTCCAAGTCACTTTAGAATTCTTTTGTTTTTTCCCTTCCGTCACGTTTCGCTTGGTCAACGCCATTTGACCATATACGACTCTCTAGTTTGGACATCAGATGCCCCTGGCTAGGACAGAACCCACTCGGGCCCATCTCACTCTCATCCCCACTCTCTCTCGTTCCCCACTCTCTCTCATTCACCACTCTCTCATGAACCCTAGGCAGTGGCGACAGTGACCGAATTAGCGCCCAGCAGATCCACTCCTGCTGGCGATGGGGGACAGCGTGGACGGCAGCGGTGCCACAGGCGGCGCTCGTGAGGGAAGAACACAATCATCACAGAGAACATCATGGTAAGTTCCCCCACCCCCTCCAGATCTGTTGTCGCTTTCCTTTGTCCCTGAGATCTACTATTTCTTGGTGGATTTAGGTTAGGATATACATGTTTGCATTTTATTTAGGCTAGTTTCTTGTTGTATTTTAATATTGTGACATGTTTGCATAGGATGGATCCACATAGAGCATTTAATCTCAGTGTTAGAATGGAGACATGCATTTTATCTGGTGGAGGAAGCAGAGCCTGATGCATAATATTTGTCTGATGAAGGGGATGAGAAACTTTACCCAAGATATACTCAGCACAATATTGAGGAAGATCAAGAAAATGAGTCCTACACTCTTGCTGAATTTTCAGATACAGATGAAGATGAGAAGCTAGAGGAATAGGACAATGCAGAATTTGGAACTGAAGATGAGGACATACCTATAATGACGTATGATAGAGAAAATTCCTCTATTGAGGAAGGTGTAGTTTTTCCTTCTGCAGTTGAGTGTAGAAATGCAGTTGCAACTTTCTCGAATAAGAGTGAAACAGAGTTCATGACTTTGAAAAGTGACCCAACAAGGTTTGCTGTCAAATGTGCCTCTAACATATGTAAGTGGAGGCTACATGCCTCTTTAATGAGGAAAAGCACATTATTTCAGGTACTTATGCATTTTCTTCTTTCTATAGTAATTGCGAAACAATTATGTTGCATTTACTAACTGTCTGTTCTTCTTTTTTTCAGATTAAGGTCAACCCTTACCCTCACAATTGTCCAAGTGTTAATAGATCTCAGAGATTGAGGGCTACAAAGAGAAGATGGATAGCAGATGCTTGTATGCAGTGGATAGAAATAATCCAGGCATGGGTCCAAAGGAAATTTAGTAGAGGTTTTGACTGAGAAGTATGGAGTGGAGGTGCCATATAGTAGGTGTTATTTTGGTAAAGAGCTGGCACTAGAAAAGATGTTTGGGAAGTACAGTGAGAGTTTCAGTCTTATTTATTCATTCAAGGCTGAGAGAACATCACCAGGTAGTGTAGTTGAAATTGACAAGCACACTATGGAGTACACAGTGAGAAGAAAGAAAATGGACAAGGAGTGCTTCAGAAGAGTTTTTGTGTGTTTCATGGCATGTCACAAAGGTTTCTTGGAGGGGCGCAGGCCTTACCTTGTTGTGGATGCAACTGCACTGAATGCTAGGTATATGGGACAGCTTGTTTCTGCTTGTGCCCTTGATGCTCACAACTGGTTATTCCCTGTTGCTTATGGTGTCATAGAAGCAGATTCAACTGAGAGTTGGACTTGGTTTTCCCAACAACTGAAGAAACATAGGACATACAGATGGTTTAGTCATACATACTGATGCTTGCAAAGGATTGGAGACAACTGTTGATGATGTTTTTGCTGGAGTAGAGCACAGAGAGTGCATGAGACATTTGGCTCAGAACTTTAGCAAGAAGTTCAAAGGCAAGTTCTATGATGACAATTTGTGGCCATGCTCACTTACATACAACATTAAGAAGCACAACTACCATCTAAATCAGTTGCACAGCAGGCCCAAAGTCAAAGAATATTTAGAGGAGCACCACACAAAAATATGGGCTAGGGCACTCTTCAATGACACTTGCAAGATGTACTATGTGAACAACAACCTTGCTGAAGCTTCCAACTCAAGGATCAAGAAATACAAGGGCTTCACATAGTAGACTTGTGTGACAAGATCAGGCAGTATATTATGCAGAAATTTGATATCAGGAACAGGATTGCCATTGACCATTTTGAAGGCCATTTGATTGTTCCATCTGTAATGAAGGCCTTAGTGGCAAAAACAAAAGGTTTAGAGATGACTTTGATTAGGAGAAGCCCAACAGAAGCTGAAGTTACTGCTACTGACAAAGAAAAAAGAGAATGGAGGTACCCAGTTGACTTACATAAGTGGACTTGTAGTTGCAGAGAGTGGCAAATAACTGGTAAGCCATGCATCCATGCTCTCTTCTTTATCACTGCTCTAAGAGGTGAAGCTAGTGCAATAGATCAGTATGTGCATAACTTTTACTCTATTGAGAAATTCAGAGCTACATATCTTGATAACCTTCCACCTTTGGAAGGAAAACAATAGTGGGAAATTGTGAATCCATGATTTAAACTCTATGCTCCAGTTCAAAACAAAGCACCAGTAAGGCCTAGAAAAACTAGGATAAGGTCTAGCAGTGAAGGAAAGGGACTTGGTCCTAGGAAGTACAAGTGTGGCAGGTGTGGAAGACTAGGCCACCATGCCAACAAGTGCAAAAATTAGTTGATGTAGCATTTGGTGAAGATGACCACTGGGGAGTAGAGAATGCAGAAGAGCCAGCAGATCCACTAGAAGTAGATGATGGAACAGATGGAGAGGAAGTACATCCATCAGCAGATCCACTACAAGAGCTAGCTAGAGAGCCAACACCGTCATCTACAAATGCTAGTGTAGTCAGGTACATCTGTATGTTTGTTTATGTTTGTTTTCATGCACAACAGATGAAATGTAATATGTTTGCACTTGTGATAGCCCTAGGAAGAATTACAAGAGGGCAGCAGCTAGAGGAGCTTCTCTAGTTGAAAAGTAGACAACAACACCTCAAGTTCCTGGTGTACTAGCCCCCAACCCAGCAAAGAACACCAGAAGCAAAAGTAGGCTAGCCACCAATCCAGCTAAGAACACCGGGAGCAAGAAACTGAAGTTCTAGTTCTTGTTATGCCCCAATATAATTTTTTGTGTCATGTTGAACTACAAGGTGACTTGATGAACTTGTTTGAAGTTGTTGAACTACTGTGTGTTTGAACTTGATGAAGTACTGTGTGTTTGAAGTTGTTGAACTACTGTGATGTCATGTTGAAGTTGTTTCAAGTTGTGGAATTTGATGCTTGTTCCCTTAATGATATGTGATGCTTGCCATGCTTTAATTTGAAGTTGTTCACAATTTGGTCATCTCCCTAGTCATATGACAATATGTACCATGATGACAATTTGGTCATCTCCCTAGTCATATGCCAACATGTGCCAAATTTTCGTCGACGACGACAATTTGTTCATCTACCTAGTCATATGCCAATATGGACCAAATTGTCGTCGTCGACAACAATTTGGTCATCTACCTAGTCATCTAACAATATGAACCAAATTGCTTTCATCATCCAACAACAAACTGCATTACATTAAGTTTGGTGCATTACAACAAGGGGTCCCTTACAACAAACATACTTGGTTCACTTAGTGCCTTGAAAATGTAACAAGTACAACACATACAATAATTCCAGCATACAACACTACCCAAACATTGAGCATCTCATCTCTCTCCTTTAGTTTCTTCTTCAAAGCACGGTCAACTCCATATTTTCCCTCTGCAATTTGTGAGACTTGATCTATCCATGTTCAACCTCTGCGTGTATGTAGATATTCAAATGCAAGGGCCACACGCAGTGGAGGAGGAGGGTCAAACCAAACCACCCACTTACACTCATTTAGTAGCTTGTTACATTAGAAAAGAACAACAAATTTAGAAATTTCACATTAGCAGCAACCTAATCAGAAACAAATTGACAATATTAGTTGATTACATAAAGTGGGCGTGCTAGCCCCTCCCTAAGCCACCCGGCGAGCAGGAACTAATCCATGACCAGGGCATCAATGCTTGGACCTCGATTCCAAGCCGGAAAATGATTCGTCCGAGTGATGGTCTCTGAGACAAGCTCCACAATCCCAATCCCATCAATCTAAATCTAAAAAGAGCAAAAAAACCAAATTAGAGAAACCCTAGAATGATATTGAGGTCGAATCCAAATGAAGCGCTTCACTTACCTCGGCATCCAAACCAGCCGTGATCAATGAGCTCGAGGACCCGAAGCTCGTCGTCCGCATCTTCTCCTCCCGGTAAGTCCTCTGCCGCGCCTCTTGATCCGTTCTTCACCAGCGCCTCTGTATGATTCCCCACGTGAGCTCGAGGAGGATGAAGCAGTATGGGGCAATGGCAGCAGGGAAAAAATTGTCTAAAACGGAGCACCATATACGGTCAAACAGCGCTGACCAAGCAGAACCGTGATGGAAGGGCAAAAACGAAAGAATTCCAAAGTGACTTGGAAAGAACACGTGAGTTTCTGAAACTAGGGCTAAAATAGATGAGTGGGACACAACTAGGGGCATAAAATTAATTCTCTCATATTTTTTATATATTCCACAAAAATTCTTCGTAAATTTTCAGGTCAATTCGAGAGCTTCGATTTCTGCACAAAAACAACACCATGGTAATTCTGCTGAAAACAACGTCAGTCCGGGTTAGTTTCATTCAAATCATGCAAATTAGAGTCCAGGACAAGAGCAAAAGTGTTTGGAAAAGTAGATACGGTGGAGACGTATCAACACCCCCAAGCTTAACTCATTACTTGTCCTCAAGCAATTCAGTTGACAAACTGAAAGTGACAGAATTTTTTTTACAAACTTTGTTTGATCTTGTTGTTACAAATATGTCTAACCAATGTTCAGGTTTTCAGGAAAGATTATGAACTAACCATATTCACAATAACACTTAGGTCTCACATTTACTCATATCAATGACATAACCAACTAGCGAGCAATAATAAGATATCTCAGATGACAACACTTTTTTTTTCAAAACAAGCATGATATAATATGACATAATGGTATCTCGCTAGCCTTACTGAGACCGCAAAACATAAATGCACAGCACCTCTTCAGTCCAAGCACTGACTAGACATTGTAATTCATGGTAAAAGAGATCCAGTCACACTTATACTCAATAACAATTACACACAAAGCATATAAATGACAATAGTGCTCTCCAGCTGGTGCTTTTATAAGAAGATGATGACTCAACAATAAAACTAAATAGATAGGCCCTTCGCAGAGGGAAGCAGGGATTTGCAGAGGTGCCAGAGCTCGAAGTTTTTAAAACAGAGATGAATATGATTTTGAGAGGTATGCTTTCATTGTCAACATAGCGACCGAGAGTTCCCAATATCTTCCATGCTAGACACATTATAGGCCGTTCCCAAACAAAAAGGAAAAGCTTTGCTCCCCCTCCACCAACAAACACAAGCCATGGCTAGCTGAATCCTCGGGTACCCTCCATACCAACAACAATCCGGGGGAGTTTTGTTTCATTATTATAATTTGATTTTGATTATGATCATAGGACTAGGCATAACGATTACCAGCCACTTTCTCGTGAATGACAAGCGGACAAACACTCATCATGAGAATAACCCACCTAGCATGGAAGATACAGACCGCACCATGTTGCTTCATGGGCTATTTGGGCGTACAAAATAGATTATTATTTGAAGATTTAGAGTTTGGCACACACAAATTTACTTGGAACAGCAGGTACAAACCGCATATAGGTAGGTATGGTGGACTCATATGGAATAACTTTGGGTTTAAGGAAGTGGATGCAGAAGCAGTATTCCCACTTAGTACAAGTGAAGGCTAGCAAAATGATTGAGGAGCGACCAACTAGAGAGCAACAATGGTCATAAAGATGCATTGAGATTAATCAACATGGGGTACATGCATGAGTAGGATATAAATCACCATGAACATAAATATGATGGAGGCTATGTTGGTTTTGATTCAACTACATGCGTGAACATGTGCAAAGTCAAGCCACTTGAATCATTTAGAGGAGGATACCATCCTATCATACTACATCATAACCATTTTAAATTCATGCTGACACACAAGATAAACCATTATCCACTCCTAGCTATTTAAGCATGGCATGAGTAACTATGTGATACGTCTCCAATGTATCTATAATTTTTGATTGTTCCATGCTATTATATTATCTGCTTTGGATGTTTTATATGCATTAATATGATATTTTATATTATTTTTGGGACTAACTTATTAACCTAGAGCCCAGTGCCAGTTTCTGTTTTTTTTCTTGCTTTTGAGCTCAGAAAAGGAATACCAAATGGAGTCCAAACGTAATAAAACCTTTGCGATTATTTTTCTTAGACCAGAAGACACCCAGGAGACTTGGAGTGCAAGTCAAAAGAGCCACGAGGCGTGCACAGGGATGGAGGGCGTGCCCAGGGGGTAGGGCACGCCCCCTACCTTATGGGACCCTTGGTGACCCCCTGACCTAGATCTTCCTCCTATATATTCACATATATTCCCAAACCACCAGAAGCATCCATGAAAACACTTTTCCACCGCCGCAACCTTCTGTTCCCGTGAGATCCCATCTTGGGGACTTTTCCGGCATCCTGCCAGAGGGGGATTCAATCACGGAGGGCTTCTACATCAACTCTATTGCCCTTCCGATGAAGCCCGAGTAGTTTACCTCAGACCTGCGGGTCCATAGCTAGTAGGTAGATGGCTTCTTCTCTCTCTTTGATTCTCAATACCATGTTCTCCTCGATGTTCTTGGAGATCTATCCAATGTAATCTTCTTTTGCGGCGTGTTTGTCGAGATCCGATGAATTGTGGATTTATGATCAGCTTATCTATAAATATTATTTGAATCTTCTCTGAATTCTTTTATGCATGATTTGATATCTTTGTAATTCTCTTTGAACTATTGGTTTAGTTTGGCCAACTAGATTGGTTTTTCTTGGAATGGGAGAAGTGCGTAGCTTTGGGTTCAATCTTGCGGTGTCCTCTCCCAGTGACAGTAGGGGCAGTGAGGCACGTATTGTATTGTTGCCATCGAGGATAAAAAGATGGAGTTTACATCATACTGCTTGAGTTTATTCCTCTACATCGTGTCATCTTACTTAAAGCGTTACTCCGTTCTTCATGAACTTAATACTCTAGATGCAGGCAGGGGTCGGTCAATGTGTGGAGTAATAGTAGTAGATGCAGGCAGGAGTCGGTCTACTTGACACGGACGTGATTCCTATATTTCATAATCATTGATTTGGATATCGTCATAACTTCATGCTTTTCTATCAATTGCTCGATAGTAATTTGTTCACCCACCGTATTATTTGCTATCTTGAGAGAAGCCTCTAGTGGAACCTATGGCCCCTGGGTCTATTTTCCGTCATATAAGTCTGCGATCTACTATTTTGCGATCTTTTATCTATAAACCAAAAAAAACCAAAAATATTTACTTTATCTTTTGTTTAGTTTTATCTATCTCTATCAGATCTCACTTTTGCAAGTGACTATGAAGGGATTGACAACCCCTTTATTGTGTTGGGTGCAAGTGTTTGATTGTTTGTGCGGGTATTGGCGATTTATGCATTGTCTCCTACTGGATTGATACCTTCTCTAACTGGGGGAAATAGCTATCTCTACTTCGCTGCAGCACCATTTCCTCTTCAAGGGAAAACCAACACAAGCTCAAGAAGTAGCACTATGATCTCTAATTGTCATTACGAACATGTTTCATTCATAATAGGCTGAATCAGGAACGATGAGCTAATCATATTTACAAAAAACAAAATAGGTGGAGTTCATACCAGCTTTTCTTCATCTCAATCATTTCATCAAATCTCGTCATTATTACCTTTCACTTGCACGATCGAACGATGTGGATAATAATAAGAGTGCATGTGTCATGGACTAAGATGGAATCTGCAAATATTTTATTCAAAGGAGAAGACAAGGTAATATGGGCTCTGTTGGGGATATGACCCGCCCAGGAGGGGCTGAGTCACGTAGCTGGCGGCTTAAAGATGAAGAAGCCCGACGAGGCCCAAGAAGACATGAAGATGGCGGTTCATGAAACAGGCTCATTGAAGGCCCAAGACCCAGAGGCGACTTAAAGCCCAAAGGGATGAGCCGCCATATGTTTAACTTGTATTGTAAGGCAAGCTTAGTAGAAACTGAGCCGGTCACATTTGTGTGAGCAGGACGGACTCTGTAAGCCACCGGGCATCGACCTGTATATAAAGGGGTGACCCGGCGGCGGGTTAACTGAAGAAACAACTGATCGAGAACTAGGTCCAGCGTATTCGCTCCCTGGTAATCGAAACCCAAGAAACACAAACTAAAGCGGGAGTAGGCTTTTACCTTGTTGAGAGGGGCCGAACCTGGGTAAACTCTCTGTGTTCTTTGTCCCGTTTAACCCCTTCAAGCTAACCTAGCTGCGATGGCTCCACACCTAAGTCCTTTCGCTAGGGCATCTGCCGTGTTAAGTCCATGAAAGTTGGCATCCATCGTGGGGCCAGTGCATGGTGCTTTCGAGTTCTTAAAGGGCAACTTCGCAGGGATCAAGGGATATGCCGTCGGCCGGATGACTAAAAGCCGCCGTGGCAAGCTCTACATCGACGATGCTGGCTGGGGCCCCGAGGCCAGCTCAATCGAGTACGGGTACTAGGTCCCCTTCGGCGGAATCTACATCTTCATCGGCAAGATTGGTGACTCGGTGCCTGAGCCAGACACTTGCACCGACATCGTCGAGACGGCTCAGCGTGCATGACCCGCCAAGGTTCAAGCCGCCGTGAAGCACACCTTTGTGGGTTTTACTCACGGAGTGGATCTTGAGGAAGGATCTATGACCAATGGAGAGACGGCCATCTATTCTGGTGATGAGTCCTCAACCAGCAAGACCAATTCCGTATATCAATTGCAAGATGGTGGGCTTGGGGGCTGTTCCGATGGCGACAGTATTGCGGACCCCTATGAGTCGCCGAACAGGGTTGCGATCTTCATGGCCGGCACACAACCGGTGCTCAATTTGATGGCTGCTGCTGCTATGACCTCCAGTTCAACGGCTACAGCGACGGCCGGGGCGAGCGGCTCTGCGCGCCTGCCAGCTCAAGCGTTATCCGAGCTCCTGGAGGCTTTGGCGGCCTTATTGGCTGCAGAGGTGACACCAGAAAATCAGGCACATCATAAGGTGGATGTTGCAAAACTACGAGATGAGATAGCTCAAGCCAAGGGGGATTTTAATGTTGAAGTGCTAGGATGGCAACAGAATGAGCCGCTTTGGACAATGCAACGCAACAGATTCAGGCAGAGTCGTTCCGGCTTACCTTGGACCAGAATGCTTCAAACACCGTCATGAGAAGGTGGCACCAGACCCATCTACCCACAGAGTTTGAGGCTAGGAACCTTTTCAATATGCCTAGGGCAGAAACCAGTGACCCGCCCGTGGTAAACCGGGTTGTCGAGGCGCCCGTGACCGAAGCGACGGTTCAACCACGCACTACAGACCCGCCTGTTTGAATTTGACCCCACCTCAGCACGTTCCGACACCGCCAGGTCATTATTCTAACCCTCTGGACAATATGATTGATGTAGCTGCGTGGTTGGCTGCTCTCCCTATTAAAGGCGAGTCTCCAGCTGCGATGGAGATACAGAGGGCCGGAGAGCTTCTTCAGACAGTGGTGGCTCAATAGGCGGCTTACTCGTATAGTCATGATCGAATTCATTCGACCCCTTGTCCAAGTCGGAGCTATAGCAGGCATATAGATTCGCCAGCGGTTTCAAGCAGTGAGCGGCACCATAACTAGCCTCGTAGGCATAACCCACCGCATGCTGATAATGATGCTCAGGCTTTGGTGGATCAGGGTAGGGCACGTCGGGAGGCTGAATTGGCGGCTCAGTTGGCGGCTCATCAGCAATCTCCGGTTTACCCATCGGTGTCTGTGGAGGCAAGGATGACCAGTAGAACCCTTGGTGTGCCATGCTTAGTGTCGGCTTTACGTGAGCACCGGCCCAAGGATTTTAAGGGCCCCCGCGAGGTGCCTAACTACATAGCGGATCAGCCCCCCGAGGCTTGGATTGAGAGCTATGAGCTAGCCATAGAGATGTTGGATGTCAATGATGTTGTGTGTGCTAAGTATTTCACCATGTTGTTGGATGGGCCGGCTCATACCTGGTTAAAGGGGCTGCCCCCTAACTCCATCAGATCGTGGGCTGAATTGAAGACGCGTTTCATTCAGAATTTCAAGGACACATGCAAGCAACCTCTATCGATTCTTGATTTAGACACTTGCATCCGGGAAGAGGGCGATTCAACTGCCCGATGGGTGCGCCGGATTTCGGCTATTATCCACTCATCGGATAGTATCAACGTTGGCTCAGTTGTCCTGACTTTGGAGAAAATTGTTATTTCCTTCCTCTCAAATAGAAGCTGGAGCGGCTTAAGCACCATTGCTACGATATGGGAGAGCTCATGGCGGCTCTTATCAAATACGCCGACTTGGATAATACCAAGGACCCTGAGTCTGATGAGGAGAAGGCTGGCAAGGGGAAGAAGAATGGCAATGCAAAGGGGCAACAACATAATATGGCGGGTCAAGGTAATAATGGTAAGCGCAAGTAGATGGACAACGGTTCAGACTTTGTGGCCTACCAACGCGCAGAGTAATAATCAGCATCGTAAAGGGAAATCGTCAACGCCCCGGTTTGGCAGGCCAAAGTTCAACCTTGAGGCGATTACGAATCAGCCTTGCCCAAAGCACGGTGCAAGAGAAGCCGGGTAGTCATCTGTGGAAAGATTGCTTCATCATGAGGGAGTATAGAAATTCCGGTTTTTTCCAGAACAATCATGGCCCACATGGCATGTCAGGATCCGGCTCCGACGGACCTGGCTTTGGAGGTGGCGGCTCAAGCTATGGTTTTCAGGGCCAAGGCACTCAAGGTGGTTTTAATCAGCAAGCTAGTCAAGGGAATCAGCAGCAGCAGTCCAGTTATCAGAGTAATCCAAAGTAGTTGAATAGTGGTCATATCATGTGTTTACCACGAGCTTATGCAAATGAGACCAGAAGATTCAAAATCAGGCAGTGAACGCGGTTGAGCCGGCAGTCCCTCGATACATGATATGGTCTGAACAAGCTATTGAATGGAGCTGTGAGGATCACCCACCCCGGGTTGACAATCTGGGTCAATTGGCTTTGGTGGTTGCCCCTCAGGTTGGAGGATACAAGTTTACAAAAGTACTTATGGATGGAGGTAGCAATATCAATATCCTTTACTATGATACTTTTCGTCGTATGAATTTAACTGACAAAGATCTTAAGCCATCTTCTACTGTTTTTCATGGGGTGGTGCCTGCTAAGTCGGCATATCCGGTGGGTAAGATAGCTTTGGAAGTGGTTTTTGGCGATGATCATGATTACAAAGCTGAAAAATTAACCTTTGAGGTGGTCAAGATCAAGAGCCCTTATCACGCCTTGTCTGGACAACTGGGGTATGCTAAATTTATGTCACAGCCTTGTTATGTTTATCTGCAGCTTAAAATGCTGGGTCGTAAGGGTATCATCACAGTGCATGGCAACAGGAAGATAGCTTTGGAGTGTGAAGAGGGCGATGCTGCTTATGTTGAGTCTGTTTGTGCAACAGAGGAGTTGAAGTTCTACAAAGATAATGTTGACCTGGTGGACATGACCCCCTTGAAGAAGCCAACGATAAAGCATGACCCTTTGTTGAAGTTTAAGTCGGCGGATGACACCAAGTAGGTTGATTTTATTCCTGGCGACTCATCCAAACAGTTCAGTATCAGTGCTAATGTGGATCCAAAATAGGAAAGCGCGCTCATCGAGTTCATCCATGAGAAACGGGACATCTTTGCATGGAAGCCTTCAGACATGCCAGGTGTACCGAGGGAACTCGCTGAGCACACTCTCAATGTTGATCCAAAGTTTAAACCGGTCAAGCAATTCCTTCGCCGTTTTAATGAAGAGAGGCGCAAGGCCATTGGTGAAGAAGTGGCCCGGCTCTTGGCGGTGGGGTTTATTATTGAAGTTTTTCATCCTGAGTGGTTGGCTAACCCGGTGCTGGTACTTAAGAAGAATGACACTTGGCGTATGTGTGTGGATTACACAGACCTTAACAAGGCCTATCTGGCTGACCCTTTTGCTCTCCCTCGTATTGATCAGATCATTGATGCTACGGCGGGTTGTGTCGGGGATATACCCCGTGGCATAAACCGGCCGGAAGTATAACCCGGCCGAACGAGGCGTTTCATTGATAAACCGCCAGAGGATTGGCGGTTTACGTGATTGGCGGTTTACGTGTCTGGCGGTTTACGTGTCTGGCGGTTCACTGGTATGACGATTCACGAGCCTGAAGACTCATTGGTGACCCGGCGCGTGTTTCAGACGGATGACAAGGCCCAAGGCCCAGCATGCCGGTTTATGTTAATGGTGGACCGGATTAAGAGGAAAGGCATGAGGAACATTATCTTACAAGGAGCTAAGACCTGGACTTGTATCCGGTTTGTATTAGAGATAGACTAGTCCTAATCCTAATAGGACTCTACATGTAACCCGCCCCTTCAACATATATAAGGAGGGGCAGGGCTCCCCCAAAAGGGACAAGATTCACAAGTTCCACGAGTTGGACAAGTTAGGTTTAGACAATAGCTCTCGAGATAGAGCACTCTTGTAACCGTGGTCATCATCATCAATATCAATGAAGCAGGATGTAGGCTTTTACCTCCACCGTGAGGGGCCGAACCTGGGTAAAACATCGCGTCTCTCGTCCCGCTCAACCCCTATCAAGCTACCACATAGATGCGTTGGCCTCGCGACTAAGTCCTGACACTAAGGACATCTGCCGTGACAATTCCACGATAGGTTGTGAGCATTTGAGTTTTTTATATGCTTATTCTGGTTATCATCAGATTAAGATAGCAGTTAAGGACTAGGAGAAAACAACATTTATCACTCCTTTTGGAGCCTTCTGCTACGTGTCTACGCCCTTTGGGCTCAAGAGTGCCCAGGCAACTTATCAGCGCTACGTTCAGAATTGCCTTCACAACCAGATTGGGCGCAATCTTCATGCTTATGTGGATGATATCGTTGTGAAATCCAGGAAGAAGATGATTTGAAGGAAACCTTTGACAACCTCCGGGTCTACAAAATGATGCTTAACCTGGCCAAGTGTGTTTTTGGTGTGCCAGCCGTTAAACTATTGGGCTTTTTGGTTTCTGAGAGAGGCATTGAAGCTAAGCCGGAGAAAATCAGGGCTATCACTTCTTTGGCTAAGCTGGCATGTATCAATGACGTCCAACGTTTAGCGGGTCGTATTGCGGCTTGAGCCGGTTTATAAGCCGTCTGGGATAGAAGGCTATCCCTTTATACCAAATGATGAAGAAAACATATCACTTTGTATGGAGTGATGTTGCTGATCAGGCTTTTGAGGCACTGAAAAAATAGTTGGCCGAGCCGCCAATCCTTGCAGCTCCCATTGATAAGGAGCCCTTGCTTTTGTATGTGGCTGCTAATAGCAAAGCTGTCAGTGTAGCAGTTGTTGTGGAAAGAAAAGAGTCAAGCAAGGAGCATCCGGTTCAGAGGCCGGTTTACTATGTCAGTGAGGTGCTAATTGAATCTAAGCACAGGTACCCACATTGGCAGAAGCTGGTTTACAGAGTATTCATGGCCAGTCGTAAGTTGAAACAATATTTTCTTGGTCATCCCATCACTGTGGTCAGTTCTGCTCCTTTAGGGGATATTATTCAAAACAGAGAAGCCACATGCCGGGTGGCTAAGTGGGCCATTGAGCTTGGACCCCATGGTTTGAAATACATGCCTCGCACAGCTATTAAGTCTCAAGCACTGGTGGATTTCATCAATGACTGGACAGAGCTGCAGATGCCTGAGGAAAAGCCTGATCACACATATTGGAGTATTCATTTTGATGGGTTTAGGCAATTGGAAGGCTCGGGGGCTAGAGTTATTTTGAATTCCCCACTAGGTGATAAACTTTGTTATGCTTTAAGGCTAATGTTCCCTTGTACTAACAATGCAGCTAAGTATGAGGCTTTGCTCCATGGTCTTCGGATGGCTAAAGAGATGAATCTAAGCCGGGTGAGGTGCTTTGGCGAGTCAGATTTGGTGGCTCAGCAAGTTTCAGGAACTTGGGATTCCAAGGATCCACTCATGGCGTCTTATCACCGAGAGGTTGATGCTATTGTTGGTCATTTCAAGGGTTATCAGATGGAACATGTTGATCGTAGGAAACCTGAGGTGGCTAATGCATTAAGCCGGCTGGGCTCTCAGCGTAAGCCAGTGCCACCCAATGTTTTCCTTGATATTTTGAATAACCCTTCAATTAAATTGCCTACGGAGGAGGATCTTGCTATCCCTGACCTGGAGGCATAGTTGGTGGCGCCTCTTCATGTTATTCCTGATTGGACAGTTCCATATTTGGCTTATATGACCCGAGGTGAGTTACCTGAAGATGAAACCTTGGCCAGGCAGATAACCCGGCGGTCTAAGTCGATGACTATTGTCAAGGGTGAGTTGCACAGATGCAGTGTTACAGGGGTGTTTCAGCATTGTATTTCTCCTGAGGAGGGTCGTGATATTCTACGAGATATTCATGAAGGGGATTGTGGCCATCATGCTAGCTCCAAGTCTCTCGTGGCTAAGGCTTTTCGTCATGGATTCTATTGGCTGACAACTCATGTTGATGCAGAGGATCTGGTTAGCAAGTGTGATGGCTGTCAGAAGTTGCCAGACGAGCTCATGTGTCGGCTCAAGAATTGAGGATGATTCCGATTACTTGGCCGTTTGAAGTCTGGGGGCTGGATATGGTTGGGCCTTTTAAAAGATCTAAGGACAAAAAGACTCACCTCTTGGTGGCAGTTGACAAGTTTACGAAGTGGGTTGAGGCAGAGCCGATCAGCAAGTGTGACACGACAATGGCGGTTCAATTCATCAAAAAGGTGATTTTCCGTTTTGGCTACCCTCACATCATCATAACTGATAATGGCACTAATCTGTCCAAGGATGCTATGAAAGAATTCTGTCAACAAGAGCATATTCATCTTGATGTCTCGTTTGTGGCTCACCCCTAGTCCAATTGTCAAGCTGAAAGAGCCAATCAAGAAATATTGAAAGGTATGAAACCCTGACTTATGGTTAGAGGATGTTGGGGTTTTGGGTTGAGGAGTTGCCCTCAGTGCTATGGAGTATCAGTTCTACCCCCAACAAAACTATGGGTTACACGCCTTTCTTCATGGTTTATGGAGCAGAGGCGGTTCTTCCCAGCGATATCTGTCACGACTCGCCCCGTGTGGCGGCTTATGTTGAAGCTGATAATGAAAAAGCACGTCGGGGCGATCTTAACCTTCTGGATGAGGAGCGTGACCTTGCGGCGGCTCATTCGGTGATTTACCAGCAAGATCTGCATCACTATCATAGCCGCTGGGTTAAAACCCGAACCTTTCAAGAAGGTAATTTGGTGCTCCGGCTCATCCAGGATCAAGCAGATATGCACAAGTTATCCCCACCTTGGGAAGGGCCTTTTGTGGTCAATAAAAATCTAAACAATGGGTCATACTACCTCATTAATGTTCGAGACCACAATGACTCACACACATCGGAGGAGGAGACCCGCCGGCCGTGGAATATTGCTCATCTTCGGTCTTATTACACCTGAGCCACCAGCTCTTGTACTGTACATACTCTCACCAATGTACATATTATGATTAGTATAATAAAGCCAGTATCCCTGATAATTCAAGGCCTCTGTCGTTTTGAGTATCTGAGTCGTTATTGTCAATTCATAAGATCACTTGGGGGCTTCCTGCTTATTGAGCATAGCTATGACTACCCTCTTGAGCCGGCTTGAATGCCTTGTTGCAAATAACATGGGGGCTTCCTGCTCATTGAGCATAGCTATGACTACCCTTTGATCCGGCTTATATGCCCTGTTGAAACCGACTTAAGGGTTTTTTGCCCAAGTTAAAAAGTTACCAAAGAGAACTTTCTACAATGTGCAGTTCAAACATAGGTAGCCAGCCTTGATGGCTTGATATAGGTCACTTGGGGGCTTCCTGTTCAATGAACATAGCTATATTTACCCTTTTGACCAGGCTTGGATGCCAGGTGTATTCACCAAAACTCCAGGTTATCCTGCCTTTCTACGTCTGCCACTCTGCGTAGGTAATCCTGGAATGACCCGCCGTACTCTTGACAGTCAATCTTATAAAGACCCTGAACTTGTCAAAGTTAAAACGGCGATTGGTCATGTGAGGCCCGGCTCACAGGTTTGAATAAAGGATTAACTCAGTGGTTGTGCGTCCCTTGAACAACACTTGATATTGAGGTTTGGCAGCCTATGAAAGCCTTGTTTTTTTTTTCTGGTTTGTTCTTTTCTTTGAACATTATTTTGGTCCATATTTTTGTACCATATTGACATATGGTTTAAAACGATTCAGGCCAGGTAGCCTTAATCTTTATGGCTCATATTTGAGCGTATCCGGAGGTTTGATAACCCAGTCTGCCTTTGGATGATAAGTCGCCAGTATGCTTTGATTGTGCACTTGGAGTTCTGCGCTCTAAGTTTTTGGGTTGTTACCCTTGCTGCATATGGCGCTGTAAGACGACAGTATGGACAAATCTCAATAGGAGGTATGTTATTTACTTGTTATATGAATATATGCGGTTTTAATAACCCGGCCTAATTATGGACTATACAGTAACCAACAAATTTTGTATGGGGCATCATGACCCGCCCTGGGGTAAACCGCCGGGCACATGTTATATGTCTGTGTGCAAGGGCTATGATAATATGACATGCATGATTGATAGCATTATGAGCATAAACAGCAGATCTTCAATATCAGATCGGTGATTCAAAGTATTATGCAAAACAACATGCACGATGGCATGGAAGATCATTATGTTTACTACCCTATTACACGGCTTTCTAAGCCCAAATGATTAACTGTTTTTTAAGGAGAGCCAAGAGGCAGCCTCAAAGCCACCTTATGATTCAGTTTCCTTGATCTTGCTGGGTTGAAGATTTCGGTTTATCCAGTGCCGGTTCTTCTTCTTCCTCCACTGGCTGGAAATCAGGTGATATCCAGTTGATGCCAATTATAGCTTTGAATATAGCCTCATCATCTATGAGTGTGGAGGGATCAATGTCGGGGGCAAAACTGTGCTTACGTGTTGGAGGAATCAGGTCCATGACTAGATAAACAAGTGCTTTCAATTTTTCATTTTGAGCAGTATAAGCCGCCTGATACTTGGAAATTTCAAATTCTTTAGCCAGCTTGCTTGCAAAAGGTCGCATCTCCCTTACAATTTTGGTGAAGTCCTCTGCAGTAAAGGGAGACCCGTCTTCTTTTAAGCTTGGGAAGCCAGTAGCCAACTCTGCCGGGACAAGCTCTGTCTGCCATGCTTTGGCCTGGCTCAGGGCAGTGATGGTGCCAGCTCTGGCGGCTGACCGCTTTATCTCCTCTGCCCTCTGGGGTATAACTGTCAGCTTGTCCAGTGTTTCTCTGATAACGGTGGGTGGCTATTTATTGTAAGGGACGGTACCTATGGCTCGTTGCGTGCCGGTGGATAATTGTTCCACAAGAGTGTAGGCGGCCTTCAGCTTCATGTGCATGTCTGAGCCAAAGTAGGAAATTCTGGAGCCTGCATCACCAAAAATATTGATAAACCGGCTAAATTGTTATTCAACATTGATGATGAAAGATATTACTTACCAAAGATGGCGGCTGTCATGCTATTGATTTGATGCTTCAGGACGGACAACTCGTCAGTCACCGGCTTAAGAGTAGCCTCAGCATCTTCTGCTCTTTTTAACATAGCCGCCTTTTCAATGTCCCAGTCAGTTCTCTCTGCGCTGAAATCCTTCTTCAGCTTCTCAATGTTTTCTAAGGCGGCTTTCATCTCTCATTTGGCCTTGGAAGTTTCTGATTGTTGGGACTAGATGTTTTGCCGCAGATCTGCCACTTCAGATTCTTTCATATTTAGTTCAGCCTGCAAGATAGGGCGAGTCAACAGCAATATATGATTATGATGATCAACTTATTTGAAGTCCCAAGCATAATACAAGTATTTTACTTGGCACTTGGGGGCTAATGTACATTGCTCTTTTTGAAGACAACTCTATGATGACCTGGCTAAATTTCTACGACTATAGCCGGTTCATGGGGGCTACATATTTGGAATTTATTCATAAATATGGTGATAAGTCCCTGCTTAGCCATGCTGATTAAGCCGACCCTTGGGGGCTACATGTGCGAAATTGAGCACTATAATTTGAAGTCCCGGCTTATCTTTCCAGTTTAATCCGGCCCTTGGGGACTACTCCTTTTGATTCAGCAGTTACAAGTTGTCATGACATGTCTACAAGGTCAACAAGGATATTTAAGTCTATACCATATTCAAGTTTTTCATATTCAGTAGACTTGGCGACTGACAGAAATATACTTATATGAGAAGGTTTTGTTAGTGCTTACCTCAAAGCGCTCCTTCATGAGGTTAACCAAGCCGGCTTCAAAGTCACAGCTGGTGTGAAGGCGATTTAGATAGCCCGCGTGGATCTCATGAGCATTGAACTGGGCATAACTCTCCAAGTTCAGTTTCTGTTTTCCCTTGTCAGCAACGGAGAACTCTTCCTTGGCACTGTGTTTGGAAAGGAAAATGGGGTTGCCTGGAGCTGTATAAGCCGTCCCAGTAACTATTACACTTCAGTTTCTTGAGTCGGCTGAGCGGGACTGGGCGGCTTAGCATTCTCCGGGTCAACATTCATGGAGTCCATGGTGACATGGTGCTCCTGTGGAGGCGGATTGTCCATGGCTACTTCGGAGGTTTGATGCAAAGATTTAGATATTGTCTATTTTTCTCCGGGTTAGTATTTTTGGGATCTTCAGCCGGTTTATTCACTTTTTGGCTTCTTTATGGGTTTGGCCATAGCACTAAAAATAAAAACATATGATGAGATTAGTATCTCAATTGAGTAAGTGCTGGAGTAAACAAGCTTAAAGTTCTCACCCGGGTACGGTCTTGAACAGAGGGGCCTGAGTCCCAGTGGAGTCACCAGATGAAGAGTGAGAGGTTCCCTGATAGTTTGAATCAGAAGGGTTACGAGGTTGTCGAATAAGACCCGCCTTTGGAAAAGCTAAGTCGTGAATTTGTGAAACCTTTGCTCGGCGCTTGCGAGGAATTGGCGTGTTGTGTAAACCGGAAGATAAATTCCCACCACCGCTGTTTCGGGTTGTGTGAAAAACTTCATGATATTGTTTCTTCAAAAGAAAGTTGGGATCCAAGTAACCTAAAGGGTGAGAAAACCTTACTTTCCAGCTCGCTTGACAAACTTTCTGTCTTGGCAGAGGTTCTGAGTCAGAGGAAAGGAGAGTTACCTCTTCACCATCTGCATGGTTGGGTTCCGCTTCATCCTGATAGTAATCAATGTCAATAAGATGAGCAAAGAAAGAGCCAAGGGTGTCAAGTTCTACCTACGACTCATCATCCAGAGTAAACGAGTCAATTGCATCTGCCTTCTTCTTGGCAGGTTTCTTGTTTGCCTTGGTCTTATTCCTGGTCTTCTTGGTCGGCTTATCCTGGAGTTTCTTGTTCCAGAAGGGGGAGTCAACCTGTAGAAAGATCAAGTAATAATGAGAATACAGATTAATAAATAATGATTTTGTGAAAATTTCTTGAAAATACTTACAGCCAGCGGCTTGTTGAGGGTGCAGAAGGGGTTTAGCCCCACCTTGCTACAAGTTTCTAGGCTCTCGTTGAGCAGGGTCTTGGTCATGTTGTTGATCTGTTTATCATCCATATGAATTGAGGAGTAATGCAGCGGGCCTTTGACGTTGCCAGTATACTCGCACATTAAGCCGGACCAGCGGCTTAAGGGCAAGATCCTCCATGAGACCCAGCAACGAACCAGATCAACTCCGGTCAAACCGTTGGCCATCAGAGCTCTGATTTTTGAATATGCCCATATATATGGCCCGCTCTTTTGTGCTGATCCGTTCTGGGAGAGGATGTCTGTTGCTAAGCTGACTTTTCTGATAACCCGGCATAGGGTTTTCGTCATCTGGAGAGGTGTCTTTGTAGTAGAACCAAGTCTGGTTCCAATCCTTGGGATGGCTGGGAGGTGCAGTAGCGGGAAACGTGGCTTATTTTTGCCTCTGAATTGAGATGCCACCTAGTTCTAAAATGGGCCCGTCCGTAAATTCAGTGTGGCGGTTTAAGTAATAAAATTCCCTGAACAGTTCTATATTGGGCTCCTATTGAAGGTACACTTCACAAAACACTTGGAAATTGCAGATGTTTGAAACCAAGTTGGGCCCAATATCTTGTTGATGGAGTTTAAAGAAGTGCAACACGTCACGAAAGAATTTGGAACCTGGTGGAGTTAATCCCCTGAGCATGTGGTCGGTAAAGACTACTACTTCACCTTCTTTGGGGTCAAGGGTGGTCTCGTTTCCTGGGACCCTCCAGTGAATGACGTTCTTGGCAGCTAGTACGCACACCTGAACATGCTCGTTCAGTGTTTGCTCGGTAACCCGGGAAGCGACCCAGTTGCATGAGGTAACCGTTTTTGTCATTTTTTTGCGAAAAGCCTACTAAGAAAGATATTGCCGGTTTAAGATTATGTTGTTAAGTCGGCCAGTGATCAAAACATAAGTGCGTTATGCAAGGCCAGTTCATAAGGCAGAAGAATAAGTGCTATGAAGATTAACATGGTTAAACCGGAAGACAGTGCCGGGTTATACGGATGGTGAACATATACTGGCGGCTTAACAAGGGGACTAATGCTATATGGAGGGTTACAGCTTATCGTATGAGCCGACCACACATTTTCAATACAACAGATCTGTAAGTGATTTTTTGCTAAGTGATGGACAAACAAATTCCACAGATTGGTGCTATGATTTTCGATCTACAACAGTTTAGAAAATAAAATAAATTCTAAACCTAAGGTGACAGCAGCAGAAGAGCTCGTGTGTACAGATGAGATCTTCTACAGAGGGGGTGTCTTCTGCTACTGAAAATGAATGCTAAAACTACTACCGCATAACTTTGATGTTGAGTTCAGATCTAACTATGCAATCTAAAGAAGCCAGAGGAAGAGCGGCGAAGAACTTCGATGAACTAAGTAAATGCTAGTGCAGATCTGATATGAGTCAAAGTAAGTACCTGGAGATGTTGATGAACAGCGGAGGGGCGCCGCCATTTTCTGGTCGAGGTCAGGTTGATGCAGCGGCCAAGGTTGATGCAGTCGACAGGGGTGGCGGAGCTCCGGAGGCATCGGTCGTCGCGAGGAAGGAGAAGAAGAGGCAGAGGGAGGGGTAAAAGTGAGAAGGAGGACCCCATGTCCCTATTTATAAGGAAGTGGATAGATGGCATGCGCGGGAATCGAGGAGGCTGAAAAATGATTATGTGGCTATGTGGACACTTTGATTTTTGAGAGGTCCATTAAAGAAAAAGATCTGTTGAGAGCTCATGGGCTTTGTGCGAAGATAATGTGAAATGATGTCATGGTGGGTTAACACGGTGCTGAGGTGTGACGTCATGGCGGGTTACGACGAATGAGTACAGAATTGACAATGGAAGATTCAGCTAAGTCAAGAAGTGAAGATTGATTTGAACAAGTTCAAATCAACCTGGGGCCTAATGTTGGGGATATGACTATTGGATATGACCCGCCCAGGTGGGGCCGGGTCATGTCGCTGGTGGCTTGAAGATGAAGAAGCCCGACGGGGCACAAGAAGACATGAAGATGGCGGTTCATGAAACATGGTCATTGAAGGCCCAAGACTCAGATGCGACTTAAGGTCCAAAGGGATGAGCCGCCATATGTTTAACTTGTATTGTAAGGAAAGCTTAGTAGAAACCAAGCCGGTCACGTTTGTGTGAGCCGGCCGGACTCTGTAAGCTGTCGGGCATCAACCTGTATATAAAGGGGTGACCCGGCGACGGGTTACCTCAAGAAACAACTGATCGAGAACTAGGTCAAGCGTATTCGCTCCCTGATAATATAAACCCAAACAATACAACCTAAAGCAGGAGTAGGCTTTTACCTCGTTGAGAGGGGCCGAACCTGGGTAAACTCTCTGTGTTCTTTGTCCCGTTTAACCCCTTCGAGCTAACCTAGTTGCGATGGCTCCACACCTAAGTCCTTTCGCTTGGGCATCTACCGTGTTAAGTCCACGACAGGCTCTTTGTTAGATTAACAATAATGCATATGAGATCCACTCAACGTTTTCATCATGGTCTTCTCCTTACGACCCAAAGAAAAGAAAAGAATTTCAAAGAAACACACTAAAATATTTTTGGAGTTTTTTTTATTCTGAAGAAAGCATAACTAAAGAAAAGCGAAAACGAGAAAAACTATTTACACGGGAAAGCTCCCAACAAGCAAAAGAAGAAAATGAAATCTTTTAGGGTTTTCTTTTAATACTACAACTAGTTAAACTAGAAAGAAAACCTAAAAAGAAACGACAAATATTTTGGGTTTTCGCAAATTTTTCAAACACACAAGAAGAAAGTGAGAAAAATAAACTAACATGGATTATATAATGAAAAGGATGTACACCGACAACTGGATTGAATGTGTGAACATGAATGTAATGTTGGTGAGAAATACGTACTCCCCCAAGCTTAGACTTTTGGCCTAAGTTGGTCTATGGCCACAGCTGGCCTGGCTGATACACGTAGTGGTAGTTCGGGTTGAACTGAATCGCAGACGCCACTGCTTGGCGGACTGCCTCGTTGAGGCGAGCGGTCTCCTTCGCCCTCTCATACTCCTCAGCCTCCACTCTAAGTATGAAATATCTTCATTTTACCTGAAAGTCAAAGAAGGCAGGAGCGGGAAGCGTAATTTGGACGACACGGCGCTTGTGAAAGATTAGTCTATACTGAAAAGGCAAGTCGCCCCTCTCAAGAAACTGGAAACACTCCATAGCGGCATAATCAAGGAAATCGGGTGGTAACTGAGTATCATCATCTCTTATAGGTACCCCAAGATAATCACCTAAACGAGTGGCATAAATTCCACCAAAGAAATCGCCATCTAAAGCATTATTATGTAACCGACGTGCAATGACACCCCCAAATTATATCGTTCATCATTCATTACTGCGTCTCTTAAGAACACCCAAATCGGAAGCGCAAAGGTGGCTATGATCATGTTTACCATTAATGCATCTACCTATGAAGAGAGCAAAATAATGTAAAGCGGGAAAGTGAATGCTCTCTATAGTACCTTGTGTTATGCTTCTAGTTTCACCCAAAGTGATGCTAGCAAGAAACTCAATGCAATCAGATTTACGAGGTTCATTATAAATGCCCCATTGTGGAATTTTGCATGCTTCATTAAATTCTTCAAGCTCCATGCAAAATGATTTTTTATAAAGATCAAATAAAACAGAATGTGTATTGTGATGGACTGAATACTCAAATCTCCATGCAAAAGAATCAGCGAGATGTAATATTGCAAGCAAATATCTGACACGAAGTCCGTCGAGCCAGCATTGTGCACGTACATATCAATTTTTTTCTTTGAAACCGGCTCGAGTCATGAAGTAATCCGACGACCATTCGCAAGGTTGCACCGAAGCTTCCCGTGGTGGTTCAAGGTAAGGCTCATGTAGAGCGAGCCTTGGGGATTTCTTGCTTGAGGAACCACCTTGGAACATCTTCCTAAACATTTTCTCCCTCTGAAAATTTCTAAAATTTTAAGTAACTCAAAGTAAAAGTGAACAAAACTCAACAAAATTGATAGCAACTACTCCCACAAGTGCCTAGAGGTCATATCATGCACCAAAACTAGTTTGAACCACATAAATTTGACATGCAAGCTCGAGAACATGGTCACCAACAATTGCTAAATGTGCAAATAATAAACCACTAGAACAAAAACTAATTGGACCAACGGAGGAGTCACATACCGATGAGCAATCCACCAAAACAGTTTTGGAATTGGAGCTACGAGCAAGGAGATCGAAAATCATAGCAAAATGAGCAAGAACACGGGTTTGAGCGACGGTGTGACTTTTCCTGAAGGAATAACAAGAGCATGGGTGGATGGAATAAGTGAGGGGGGCTACATGGACCCCACAAGCCTGCTAGGCGCGCCCTGTGAGCTTGTGGCTCATAGGTGCACCCCCCTAGGGTGTGTTCAGTGCCACTATTTTTAAAATATTGCAAAAAATCATATTAAATTATCAGGGCATTTGGAGAACTTTTATTTTCTGGTCATTTTTTATTGCACGGAGAATTCGCAAAACAGTATAATAATGGCATTTGTACTTTATTAATTCTAAATAACAGAAAGTAAAGGCTCTCCCCGAGAAGGGGGAGTTGTTGGTCACGATGATGACGATGATTTTCCCCTCCGGGAGGGAAGTTCCCCCGACGGAATCGCTCCTCCGGAGGGCAAAAGTGCTCCTGCCCAAGTTCCGCCTCGAGACGGCGGCGCTTCATCCTGAAAGTCCTCTCCTTATTTTTTCTAGGTCAAAATGACTTATATACCAGAAGATGGGCACCGGAGGTGGGCCGGGCTGAGCACAACCCACCAGGGCGCGCCTGGGGGGCAGGCGCGCCCTGGTGTCTTGTGCTCACCAGGTGGTCCCCATCAGGTAGTTATTTGCTCCAGTATTTCTTATTTATTCCATAAAAATTTCTTATGAAGTTTCAGCTCATTTGGAATGTGTGGAATAGGTAGTCTGACGTACCTTTTTTAGGTCCAGATTTCCAGCTGTCGGAATTCTCCCTCTTTGTGTGAACCTTGCATATTATGAGAGAAAAGGCATTAGAATTACTCCAAAAAGCTTTATTATCCATAAAAACATTGTAAATAACAGTAGGTAAACATGATGCAAAATGGACGTATCAACTCCCCCAAGCTTAGACCTCACTTGTCCTCAAGCGAAAACCGAAATCGAAAAACATGTCCACATGCTTAAAGAGAGAGGTGTCGATAAAAACAAAATATGAACATAGAAGCACCATGTAAATTATTATAACAACAACAAACTTTAACATAGGACTTTTATCATAGATTTCTCATGAATAAGTAACAATTCACCACAACATCGAAGTATAAAGCATAAACTCTATTGGAAACCAACAAACTATGTTCTCAGTCAACTTTGCAACTACAATTCATCATCTTTTCAGGAAGGGTCACATATCGGAGCCTTTAGGCAAGTCCACATACTCAACCATCATATAGTCTTCTATGATTGCTAACACTCACCGCATACACATGAGCAAAACGTTTCAACCGGACACATAGAAAGATAGGGGCTTATAGTTTCACCTCCCAATGTATTCACCTCAAGGGTGATGTCAACAATAATAAATCATGCTACCCATATTCAACTGGATATATGTGCCTAGATCTTTCCTCACCACATGATGCTTGCCAAAAGAGAAAGTAAAAAGGAATAAAGAGAAGAACTTTGACTCTTGCATAAAAGTAAAAACAAAAAAGTAAAAGATAGGACCTTCGCAGAGGGAAGCAGAGGTTGTCATGCGCTTTTTGATTGTATGCTCAATCCCATAGTGCAAAATAACATCATGTTGTATTGCCCCTTGTGATAGAAACCTTTATTATGCAGTCTGTCACTTTTATTCTTTGCCATCACAAGTTCATACAACGCTCAGTTTTCTCTTACACTAGATGATCTAACACTTTTAGAAGCAATTTTTATTGCCTTATTGCACCGATGACAACTTACTTGAAGGATCTTACTCAATCCTTAGGTAGGTATGGTGGACTCTTGAAAATAAGATTTGGGTTTTAGGGTTTTGGATGCACAAGTAGTATCTCTACTTGGTGCGGAATTTTTGGCTAGCAAAGATGGGGGGCAAGCACCACATGTTAAGGGATCTATGATAACTTCTATGTGAATATGAACAAACATAAATCATTACATTGTCTTCCTTGTCCAACGTCAACAATTTTGGCATATAATATTTTGATGGGGGATCACAATCACAAAAGATTTGCAAGATAGTGTATTTGCATGTGGATCTTCTCTTCCCTTATTAATTCTTTCATGAATTGCATCATTGACCAATGCTATGTTTGTCAATCTTCAATAAAATTTTCTACTTATACTTTTCCTTATGTGGTGTCATTACCTAGCATATGATCATTTTCATTTATTTCCTTTCTTTTTATTGAAACATGAAATTAAAGAAAGCAAAACTCAAACTAATCTTTATTATATACCTTGCACACGATTACAAAGATAGATCACTAATCAAACTCTCGGAGAGAAAGGATCGAACTAAACTTTAATTCATCTAAAGCAAAAGATAGCTATGGATCGAACTAAGATAAGTAAAGGCAAAAGGTAGTGGAGGTGATATGATACTGGGGCAGCTCCCCCAAGATTGGAAAAAGCCAAGGGGAGTGCACATACCCGATACTCAATTTTCTTTTGGTGATGAAGAAGGAGGTGATGTTTGCTTGAACTACGTCGGTATTTCCCCAAAGAGGAAGGGATGATGCAGCACAGCACCGGCAGGTATTTCCTATTTCCCTCAATGATGAGACAAAGGTTATCGAACTAGTAGGAGAACCATGCAACACCACATAAACAACTCCTGCACACAAAGAACAAGTACTTGCAACCCGACGTAAGAGAGGGGTTGTCAATCCCTCACGCGTAAAAAGATAGGTAAACTTGTAGTAGATAGGATAAATAGATTTAGCGGGAATGCGAGATAAAATAAATAAATAAAAATTGCAATAAGGTATTTTCGGGGTTTTGGATTAATAGATCTGAAAATAAAAGCAAATAAAAATAGATCGTGAAGGCCAATATAATAAAGAAGAGACTCGGGGGCCATAGATTTCACTAGTGGCTTCTCTCGAGAAAAATAGCAAACGGTGGGTAAACAAATTACTGTTGGGCAATTGATAGAACTTCAAATAATCATGATGATATCCAGGCAATGATCATTACATAGGCATCACGTCCAAGATTAGTAGACCGACTCCTGCCTGCATCTACTACTATTACTCCACACATCAACCGCTATCCAGCATGCATCTAGTGTATTAAGTTCACGGAGAAGCGGAGTAATGCAATAAGAACGATGACATGATGTAGACAAGATCTATTTATGTAGAAATAGACCCCATTTGTTATCCTTAATAGCAATGATACATACGGATCAAGCACCATAAGATCGAACCCATCACAAAGCACCTCTTCCCATTGCAAGACAAATAGATCAAGTTGGCCAAACAAAACCCAA
This sequence comes from Triticum dicoccoides, assembly GCF_002162155.2. Taxonomy (NCBI): domain Eukaryota; kingdom Viridiplantae; phylum Streptophyta; class Magnoliopsida; order Poales; family Poaceae; genus Triticum; species Triticum dicoccoides. The sequence continues at coordinate 515,930,269 of NC_041390.1, read as the reverse complement.
ATATCAGAAAATACGAGGCTATAAGTAATCATGCATATGAGACATCAAAAGACTCAAATAACTTTCATGGATAAAAACATAGATCTGATCATAAACTCAAAGTCCATTGGATCCCAACAAACACACCAGAAAAAGAGTTACATCATATGGATCTCCAAGAGACCATTATATTAAGAATCAAAAGAGAGAGAGGAAGCCATCTAGCTACTAACTACGGACCCATAGGTCTACAAAAGACTACTCACGCATCATCGGAGAGGCACCAATGAGGCTGATGAACCCCTCCGTGATGGTGTCTAGATTGGATCTGGTGTTTCTAGAACTTGCGACAGCTGGAATTGATTTTCATCGACTCCCCTAGGGTTTCTGGAATATTGGGGTATTTATAGAGCAAAGAGGCGGTGCGGGAGGCCACCGAGGTGGGCACAACCCCCCTGGGCGTGCCTGGGCCCTAGGGGCACACCACATGTGCTTCTCCAGCCCATTGGGTGTCTTTTGGTCCATAAAAAATCCACAAAAAGTTTTGCTGCATTTGTACTCTATTTGACATTGATTTTCTGCGATGTAAAAAATAAGCAAAAAAAGCAACTGGCATTGGGCATTATGTCAATAGGCTAGTACCAAAAAATGATATAATATGATTATAAAACATGCAAGAATGATAATATAACAGCATGGAACAATCAAAAATTATAGATACGTTGGAGACGTATCAGCATCCCCAAGCTTAATTCCTGCTCGTCCTCGAGTAGGTAAATGATAAGAACAGAATTTTTGTTGTGGAATGCTACCTAACATGCTCATCACATATTCTTTCTTTTATAGCATGGACAATTGGACTTTTATATGGTTTAAAGCAATAGTCTAGTTTTGACATGAGGACTTTAATACTCAAGCATATCAACAAGCAACCATGTCTTTCAAAATATCAACGCTAAAACAAGTTATCCCTAGCCCATTATGCTCAATCATTGATCCATTTATGAAACACACTCGCATATTACCTACACCCAATGCTCAAGTACGATCATAGTGCCCCGTTGGTGCTTTATAAAAGAAGATGGAGACTCAAATAAAAATAAAAAAGATAGAGATAAAACATTTGCATAGGGAAGTAGGGATTTGTAGAGGTGCCAGAGCTCAAAGCGAAAAAGATAAAGATAAAACATTTTGGGTGGTGTGCATTTCCTATCAATGAAAACGATCGAGTAGTTCCCAATACTTTCCATGCTAGATATATCATAGGTGGTTCCAAAACAGAAAATAAAGTTTATTCCTTTTTCCACCATACTTTCACTTTCCATGGCTAACCATATCCACGGGTGCCTTTCATGCCAACACTTTCCAAGGAATTTATTATGTGACAACATAAAGTAAATTCATTTTTCATTTTGGGACTGGGCATCCCTAATACCTTTGTCGTACTCTCTTGCAATGACAATTGAATAAACACTCATCTTGAGAATAACACATCTAGCATGGAAATATATCAGCCACCCCCTACCGTTTCATGAGCGGTACGAGCACACAGAACTTTATTTTGAAAAATAGAGATGGCACATACAAATTTGCTTAGAACGACAAAAGAATACCTCATATAGGTAGGTATAGTGGCCTCATATGGCAAAACTAGTTTAAAGGATTTTGGATGCACAAGTAGTGATCATACTTAGTGCAAAATGAATGCTAGCAAAAGATTGAGAAGCGACAAACCAAGAAATGAAAAAAATCTCATAAGCGAGCATTAAGCATAACTAACACCGAATAATGCACCACAAGTAGGATGTAATTTCATTGCATAACTATTGACTTTCGTGCTTGCATAGGGAATCACAAACCTTAACACCAATATTCTTACTAAAGCATAATTACTCATCAACATGACTCACTATTACAAGGAATCAAAGTTTATTTTGTCCTATGATCTTCATGAAAGTTTTTATTATATCCTCCTTGGATATCTATCACTTTGGGACTACTTTCATATGTTGCCTTTGATAGCTCAAACAAATCTAAGTGAAGAACATGAGCATAAAAAATTTCTTCTCTCAAAATAATTTAAGTGAAGCAAGAGAGAATTTCTTAAAAAAATACCAACTCTCAAATAAATCTAAGTGAAGCATGAGAGCATTTCTTCAAAAATACTAAAGCACATCATGCTCAAAAAGATATAAGTGAAGCACTAGAACAATTCCATAGCTCATAAAGATTTAAGTGAAGCATAGAGAGCAATTCTAACAAGTCATGGCATAAATCTAGCTCTCTCAAATAGGTGTGTCCAGCAAGGATTCATGACTAAGAACACAAAGCAATACAAGCAAAGACTCATATCATACAAGACTCTCCAAGCAAAACTCATGATATGTATACCAGAAGATGGGCACCGGAGGTGGGCCTAGGTGAGCACAACCCACCATGGCGCGCCTGGGCTCCCTGGCATGCCCAGGTGGGTTGTGCCCACCTGGTGGGCCCCCTCTGGTACTTATTGGCTCCAATATTCCTCATATATTCCATAAAAATCTCCATAAAGTTTTAACTTGTTTGGAGTTGTGCAGAATAGGTAGCCTGGCGTAGCTTTTCCACATCCAGATTTCCAGCTACTGGAATTGTCCCTCTTTGTGTGTACCTTGCATATTATGAGAGAGAAGGCATTAGAGTTACTCCAAAAAGCATTATTATGCATAAAAACATCATAAATAATAGTAAGAAAATATGATGCAAAATGGATGTATCAACTCCCCCAAGCTTAGACCTCGCTTGTCCTCAAGCGAAAACCAAAATCGAAAAACATGTCCACATGCTTAGAGAAAGCGGTGTCGATAAAACCAAAATACGGACATAGAAGCATCATGTGAATTATTATAACAGCAGAAAACTTTAACATAAAACTTTTATCATAGGACTTTTATCATAGACTTCTCATGAATAAGTAACAATTCATCACACTATCGAAGTATAAAGCATAAACTCTATTAGAACCAACAAACTATGTTCTTAGTCAACTTTACAACTACAATTCATCATGTTTTCAGGAAGGGTCACGTATCGGAGCCTTTAGGAAACTCCACATACTCAATCATCATTTAGTCTTCTATGATTGCTAATACTCATCACATACACATGAGCAAAATGTTTCAACCGAACACATAGAAAGATAGGGTCTTATAGTTTCACCTCCCAACGAATTCATCTCAAGGGTGATGTCAACAATAATAAGGCATGCCACCCATATTCAACCGGACATATGTGCCTAGATCTTTCCTCACCACATGATGCTTGCCAAAGGAGAAAACTAAAAAGGAATAGAGAGAAAAACTTTGACTCTTGCAAAAAAGTAAATACATAAAAGTAAAAGATAGGCCCTTCGCAGAGGGAAGCAGAGGTTGCCATGCACTTATTTGTTTGTATGTTCAACCCCTTAGTGCAAAAGAACATCACGTTGTATTGCCCCTTGTGATGGCAACCTTTATTATGCAGTCTGTCACTTTTATTCTTCTCCATCACAAGTTCGTACAACGCTCAATTTTCTCTTACACTAAATGATCTCACACTTTTAGAAGCAACTTTTATTGCCTTATTGCACCGATGACAACTTACTTGAAGGATCTGACTCAATCCTTAGGTAGGTATGGTGGACACTTGAAAATAATATTTGGGTTTAAGGGTTTTTGGATGCACAAGTAGTATCTCTACTTAGTGCGGAATTTTTGGCTAGCAAAGATAGGGGCAAGCACCACATGTTGAAGGACCTATGACAATATAACTTCTATGTGAATACAAACAAACATAAATCATTAAGTTGTCTTCCTTGTCCAACTCAACAATTTTGGCATATAATATTTTGATGGGGGCTCACAATCACAAAAGATTTCCAGGATAGTATATTTATATGTGAATCTTCTCTTCCCTTATTAATTATTTCATGAGTTGCATCATTGACCAATGTTATGTTTGTCAAAATAAAATTTTCTACTTATACTTTTCCTTATGTGGTGTCATCACCTACAATAAGATTAGCATATGATATTTTTCATTTATTTCCTTTCTTTTTATTGGAACATGAAAGTAAAGAAAGCAAAAACTCAAACTAAACTTTATTATATATCTCGCACACGATTACAAGGACAGATCACTAAGCAAAACTCTTCGAAAAGAAAGGGTTGAACTAAAGTTTTATTCATCTAAAGCAAAAGATAACTATGGATCAAACTAAAATAAGTAAAGGCAAAAGATAGTGGGGTGATACGTTACCGGGGCACCTCCCCCAAGCTTGGCAGAAGCCAAGGGGAGTGCCCATACCCAATACTCAGTTTTATTTTGGTGATGAAGAAGAGATGATCTTGTCCAATACAACCATGAGTAACTCCCTCAGGCCTTGAATCTCCCGAAGAGCCCGATGGAGTAACTCGGTATTTTCCTTCACTTCAACCATTATGTGTTTATTTTCCGGACCCCAGGGGTTTGTTCCTGCATCACTTTCTCTTGGATGAACTATGTCCCAATTGGACGGTATGCACACACGAGGAGTATTCTCGAACCCATAATTGTGAATCAAATTGTGAAAATTTGTATGATGTAACCTATGTAAAGGCCTCCTTGGTGGGAGTTCTTCATGCGCTTCGGGGCTCTCTCGAGTGTTTGATGATCTCATAGCTTGATGAGGATTAGGATGAGTGGAGATGCTAGCCAAGGTGCCTCTCTCAGAAGCCGGAGGGTGAACCCCAAAAGAATTTCCTTCTCCTTCCTCCATGATAACCTCTTCAGCTTCCTCTCTCCTTAGATCCTCCTGAACCAACTCTACGTCTTCTCCTTCGTTGCTGGAAGGTGAGGAAGACATGATGCTGGCCTAGGTAAATCTGTCAGAAAACAGCAAGGAAAAGAAAATAGAAGATTTTTTCGCAATATGGTGATCAACAGGTTCGGGGGGTATATAAAGATTTTTTATCTTGGGAAACAAGCAAGCTGTAGAAAAACAAAGTCCGGAAGGTACCCGAGGTGGGCACAACCCACCTGGGCGCGCCTCGCATCTTGTGCCCACCAGGGTGCACTTCCTGGAAGTTTCTTATTTTCCTAATTTTTGTTATATTCCAAAACTGACAGAAAATATTTTTGCGGAGTTTTCGGAGTTTGTTTACTTATCGTGTCACGTACCTCCTCTTTTTAACGATTTTGGAGTGTTCGGAAGTACTCTTTTATGTGTTCTCCCCATGTCATAGTTTGGATAATATTACTTTCAACATTAATGGGCGTACCTCAGATATAATGTTTTATTTGTTGCCCATTAACAACCTTCGGGTTAGTACCGTCGACATTATTTATTTTGATAGCTCTAGACTGATAAACCTCCTCGATAACATAGGGTCCTTCCCATTTGGAGAGGAGTTTTCCTACAAATAATCTGAAACGAGAGTTGTACAAAAGAACATATTCTCCAACTTTGAACTCACGCTTTTGGATTCTTTTATCATGACATCTTTTAACTTTTTCTTTAAATAACTTGGCATTTTCATAAGCTTGGGTTCTCCATTGTCTAAAGAGCTAATTTCAAACAACCTCTTTTCACTGGCAAGTTTAAAATCATAGTTGAGTTCTTTAATTGCCCAATATGCTTTATCTTCTAACTCAAGAGGCAAATGACAAACTTTTCCATAAACCATTTTATAAGAAGACATACCCATAGGATTTTTATATGTTGTTCTATAAGCCCAAAGTGCATCATCTAATTTCTTAGACCAATTCTTTCGGGACCTATTGACAGTCTTTTGCAAAATTAACTTTATTTCTCTATTGCTAAGTTCAACTTGACCACTAGACCAAGGATGATAAGGTGATGCAATTCTATGGTTAACACCATACTTAGCAAGCATTTTACGGAAAGCACCATGAATAAAGTGTGAACCACCATCAATCATTAAATATCTAGGGACTCCAAACCTTGGGAAAATAACTTCCTTAAGCATTTTAATAGAGGTGTTGTGATCAACACTACTAGTTGGAATAGCTTCTACCCACTTAGTAACATAATCAACAGCAACCAAAATATGTGTGTACCCATTAGAGGAAGGAAAAGGTCCCATGTAATAAAAAACCCCAAACATCAAATGGTTCAACAGCAAGTGAATAATTCATAGGCATTTCTTGATGCTTACCAGTATTACCTATTCTTTGACATTCATCACAAGATAAGACGAACTTACAAGCATCCTTGAAAAGAGTGGGCCAATACAATCCAGATTGCAATACCTTGTGAGTAGTTCTGTCTCCCGCATGATGCCCTCCATAAGCTTCAGAGTGACATTTCCGTAGGATTTGTCCCTGTTCATGCTCAGGTACACAACATCTAATAACACCATCTACTCCTTCTTTATAAACATGTGGGTCATCCCAAAAGTAATGTCTTAAATCATAGAAGATTTTTTTCTCTTGTTGGTATGTAAAGCTAGGTGGTAAATATTTAGCAACAATGTAATTAGCATAGTCAGTATATCAAGGAGTGTTATGAGAAACATTTATTGCAGCTAACTGCTCATCAGGAAAACTGTCATCAATAGGTAGTCGGTCATCAAGCACATTTTCAAGCCTAGACAAGTTATCAGCTATGGGGTTCTCTGCTCCTTTTCTATCAGTGGTATGTAAATCAAATTCTTGTAGCAAGAGAACCCATCGAATGAGTCTAGGTTTAGCATCTTTCTTTTTCAAAAGATATTTAATAGCAGCGTGGCCAGTGTGAACAATTACTTTTGAATCAACAATGTAAGATCTAAATTTATCACAAGCAAACACCACTGCTAGAAATTCTTTTTCAGTAGTAACATAATTTCGTTGAGCTCTGTCTAGAGTTTTACTAGCATAATGAATAACATTTAGTTTCCTATCGACTCTTTGTCCTAGAACAACACCAACATGATAATAACTAGCATCACACATAGTTTCAAAAGGCAAGTTCCAATCAGGTGGTTGAACAATAGGTGCAGAAATTAAGGCTTTCTTGAGTGTTTCGAAGGCTTCTAAGCAATCATCATCAAAAACAAAAGGAACATCCTTTTACAAAAGATTTGTAAGGGGCCTAGAAATTTTAGAAAAGTCTTTGATAAATCTCCTATGGAAACCCGCATGACCTAAGAAACTGCGAATACCTTTGAAATCTTTAGGACATGGCATTTTCTCAATTGCAGCAACCTTAGCTTTGTCCACTTCAATACCTCTTTCAGAAATTTTATGACCCAAGACAATGCCTTCATTAACCATAAAGTGGCACTTATCCCAATTTAAGACAATATTTGTTTGTTCACATCTCTGTAAAACTCGATCAAGATTTCTAAAACAATCATCAAAAGACTTCCCATAAACGGAAAATTCATGTTTCAAATAACACCTCATGTTTCAAATTTGTTACACAACGTTTACCATACGTGCATGCTACGGGACTTGCAAACTTCAACACAAGTATTACTCAAATTCACAACTACTCAACTAGCACGACTTTGATATTATTACCTCCATATCTCAAAACAATCATCAAGCATCAAACTTCTCTTAGTATTCAAAACACTCATAAGAAAGTTTTACTAATCTTCAAAACCTAGCATATTAGGATTTTAAGCAAATTACCATGCTATTTAAGACTCCCAAAATAATCTAAGTGAAGCCCGAGAGTTCATCTATTTCTTCAAAATAAAACTACCACCATGCTCTAAAAGGTGTAAGTGAAGCACTAGAGCAAACAACAAACTACTCCAAAAGATATAAGTGAAGATCAATGAGTAGTCGAGTAATTATGCAACTATGTGAAGACTCTCTAACATTTAAGAATTTTAGATCTTGGTATTTTATTCAAACAGCAAGAAAAGCAAAATAAAATGACATTCTAAGAATGGCAAACATCATGTGAAGAAGCAAAAACTTAGGATCAACCGAAACTAACCGATAGTTGTTGAAGAAGAAAGGTGGGATGCCAACCGGGGCATCCCCAAGCTTAGATGCTTGAGACTTATTGAAATATTATCTTGGGGTGCCTTGGGCATCCCCAAGCTTGAGCTTTTGTGTCTCCTTAATTCCTCTCATATCACGGTCTACCTAAATCTCAAAAGCTTCATCCACACAACACTCAACAAGGACTCGTGAGATAAGTTAGTATAAACCATTGCAAAAACCTTATCATACTCCACTGTAGCAAATCACTAAAATTATTATTCAACATTACATACTAAATTCCTATGCATGTTTAATAGTCCTATCCTCAAATAGAATCATTAAAGAAGCAAACATATGCAAACAATGCAAACATAACAGCAATCTGCCTAAACAGGATAGTCTGTAAAGAATGCTGCAACATCCATACTTCCCTAGCTCCAAAAATTATGAAATAAAATTTCCACTGTAGTAACTTTATAAGAGCTTAATATGCAAAAGGTTTCAACATTTTATCACATTCTGACTTTTCTAGGTAATTATTGCAACGACGGTAAACTGTTTTCAAACAGCAACATGTATACTTGTAACATAGGCATAGTAAAGGCTATCAATGCCACTTTTATTGAAATAAAAGATGCAGAACATCGTTCTAAATAACAGCAAGCAAATCCTAGCAAAATAAATTGACGCTCCAAGCAAAACACATATCATGTGGCGAATAAAAATATAGCTCCAAGTAAAGTTACCAATGAACAAAGACGAAAGAGGGGATGCCTTCCGGGGCATCCCCAAGCTTCGGCTCTTGGTTGTCCTTGAATATTACCTTGGGGTTCCTTGGGAATCCACAAGCTTAGGCTCTTGCCACTCCTTACTCCATAGTCCATCGAATCCTTACCCAAAACTTGAAAACTTCACAACACAAACTTAACAGAAAACTCGTAAGCTCCGTTAGTATAAGAAAATAAATCACCACTTCAAGGTACTGTAATGAACTCATTCTAAATTCATATTGGTGTAATATCTACTTTATTCCAACTTCTCTATGATTCATACCCTCCGATACTACTCATAGATTCATCAAAATAAGCAAACAACACGATGAAAACAGAATCTATCAAAAACAGAACAGTCTGTAGTAATCTGCATCAAACGTATACTTCTGGAACTCATAAAATTCTCAAATAAATTTCTGGACATGACGAATTTATCTATTAATCATCTTAAAAATAATTAACTAAATAGCACTCTTCAAATAAAAATGGCACCAATTCTCGTGAGCGCTAAAGTTTCTGTTTTTTACAGCATGATCAACAAGACTTTCCCCAAGTCTTCCCAAAGGTTCTACTTGGCACAAACACTAATTAAAGACATAAAACCACATCTAAACAGAGGCTAGATGAATTATTTATTACTAAACAGGAGAAAAAAAGCAAGGAACAAAAATAAAATTGGGTTGCCTCCCAACAAGCGCTATCGTTTAACGCCCCTAGCTAGGCATGATGATTTCAATGATGCTCATATAGAAGATAAGAATTGTAACATAAAGAGAGCATCATGAAGAATATGACTAGCACATTTAAGTCCAACCCACTTCCTATGCATAGGGATTTTGTGAGCAAACAACTTATGGAAACAATAATCAACTAGCATGGGAAGGCAAAACAAGCATAGCTTCAAAACTTTAAGCACATAGAGAGGAAGCTTGATATTATTGCAATTCCTATAAACATATATTCCTCCCTCAAAATAATTTTCAGTAGCATCATGAATGAATTCAACAATATAACCAGCACCTAAAGCATTCTTTTCATGATCTACAAGCATAGAAATTTTATTACTCTCCACATAAGCAACTTTCTTCTTAATCGAAATAGTGGGAGTATCATAAGAGACTTGAATACTATAAATTGTTTCCACATTAAAAGAGTAATGTTCAGAAAAAGGGTAATCATAATCATGACAAGTTTTATAAATATAATCATCACTACTTTTTATAGCATATGTATCATCACAATAATTATCATAAGTAGGAGGCATGCTATCATCATTATAAATTTGCATATCAAAACTTAAGAGACTAAAAATATCATCCTCATTAAGCGTAGCATCCCCAAGCTTGGGACAAACATTAATTGCAGCAAATATATTCTCAAAAACATCATCTTCATCAAACATAGTGTAACGCCCGGATAATCATGCTACCGTAATCTCACGTTAATGGTGCCATGTCACCTCGGTCACTGTAGTTAATCTCGGGTTAATTCGACACCGCTTCAAAATTCAAATTTAAATTAATGTCAACAATAAAAGTTTTCAAATTATTAAGCAAAAATGTTCGGTGGGTGCCGAATATTGCAAGGATAATTTTAGTAGAGAGAACACATTTTTTTATATAGTGACTAAGTGATTTAAAATAAATAAAACAGAAAAGGGAAAGAAATAAAAGAAAATAGAAAACAAACTAACAAAAAAAGGAAAAGAGAGAAAGGCCCCCCACTGGGCTTCGGCCCAGCACACCGGCCCAACCGGCCACCTCCCCCGCCTCCCTTATCCCCCCACAACCAAACCCTAACCCCACGACCCCACTCACCACTCCCACTCCCCCCCCCTCGATTGGATCGGGATCGGGCGACCCGACCCCGTCGCCGCGCC
>NC_041390.1:515844359-515919193 GCF_002162155.2 Triticum dicoccoides | reverse complement strand
CGCAGCCCCCACGCGCGCTCGTCGCCGTGTGCAGCCACCGCGCCCGCCCGTGCTCACCGCGGCCCCGCACCACCACAATCGCGTCGCGCGCACGTCGCGGCTCGCCGTCGCACCTCACCTGTGTGCCTCGCGCGCCCCGCCCGCTTGCTCCCTCTGCAGCACGCCACCGCCCCTGCTTCCCCCTCGACGCGCTCGCCGCGCCCACGCCCGGAGTTCTGCTCCCCTGCGCCTGCTCCACTTCCTCCGCGCCCTGGCCGCACCCACCTACGCCCAGCCGCCCGTACCTACTCCCGCCGCCACTCCTGCTACTGCACGGCTCCGCCGCCCTACGCCACTACGGCCGGCCGTGCCTCGCCGGCGCCAAACGCCGAGCCCCACCCCGCGGCTGGCCTTGCCTAGTGCCCAGTCGGGCTCACGCCCGCACCCGCACCACCCTGTGCCCGCTAAGGCCTCCATGCCTTTTACATGTGGGGCCGCCCCTAGAACGTATTTTAAAAAAAAAGAAAAAATAAAAATAAAAATAAAATAATTAATTAATTGATTAAAGAATTAATTAACTTAATTAATTTTGATTGATTAAACTAATCAAATAATTAAACATTAGTTATCTAATTAACCTAGTTAGTTAATTAGCTAATTAATTAGTATGACAGTGGGGCCTACCCCCTAATTAATACTAATTAGGTTAATTAAATTGTTTAATTAAAATGTGTCACTGACCAGTGGGACCCACTGGTCAGGTTGACCAGTCAACCCTGTTGACTGCTGACGTCAGTATGACATCATGCTGATGTCATAAATACAATTTTGAATTAATTTAAATAATTAATTAAATTCCAGAAATTAATAAAATCTTTAGAAAATCATATATTTTAAACCGTAGCTCGGATGAAAAAACATTGTACATGAAAGTTGCTCAGAACGACGAGACGAATCCGGATACGCAACCCGTTCGTCCGCCACACATCCCTAGCATAGCAAACACGCAACTTTCCCCCTCTGGTTCGTCTGTCCGAAAACGCGAAACACCGGGGATAATTTCCCGAATGTTTCCCTCCTTCACCGGTACCACCTCGTACCGCGTTAGGGCACACCTAGCTTTACGCTTTGTCATGTCATGCATCGTCATGCATTTGTTTGCATTATATTTATTGTTTGTCCCCCTGTTCTCTCGCTAGACACCGAGACCGACGCCGCTGCTACCCAGTACGACTACGGTGTTGACGACCCCTCTCTCTTGCCAGAGCAACCAGGCAAGCCCCCCCCCCCTTGATCACCAGATATCGCCTACTCTCCTCTATACTACTTCCATTAGAGTAGTGTAGCATGTTACTGCTTTCCGTTAATCCTATCCTGATGCATAGCCTGTCCTTGCTACTACTGTTGTTACCTTTACCTGCAATCCTAATGCTTAGTATAGGATGCTAGTTTACCATCAGTGGCCCTACATTCTTGTCCATCTGCCATGCTATACTATCGGGCCACGATCACTCGGGAGTTGATCACGGGTATATACTTATATACATAATATATGATACTTGTGGTGATTAAAGTCGGGTCGGCTCGTAGGAGTACCCGCGAGTGATTCCGATGTTGGGGGCTAAAGGGGCAGGTGGTTCCATCCCGGTAGAGGTGGGCCTGAGTTCCCGAAGGCCCCCGACGGTTACTTTGTGGCGGAGCGACATGGCAGGTTGAGACCACCTAGGAGAGAGGTGGGCCTGGCCCTGGTCGACGTTCGCGGTTATTTCAAGATAACACATTTAACGAGATATTGGTATTTGATCTGAGTTTGGCTACTGGCCCATACGCACTAACCATCTACGCGGGGACAGTTATGGGCACTCGACATCGTGGTATCAGCCGAAGCCTTCGTGACGTCAGCGACTGAGCGGCGCGCGCCGGGTTGGACAGGAACGCCTGCTCTTGTATAAGGGAGGCTAGGTCTGCTCACCGGCCGCGTACGCAACATGCAGGTGTGCAATGGGCTATGGGCCCGGACCCCTGTGCCATAGGATTTAGACCGGCGTGTTGACCTCTCTATTGTGCCTAGGTAGGGCTGCAACGTGTTGGGTTATGTGGTGCACCCCTGCTTGACCCAGGAAAGTGTGTCCGGCCAAATGGGATCGAGCGTGTTGGGTTATGTGGTGCATCCTACGGGGAAGTTAATCTATTCGAATAGCCGTGATCTTCGGTAACAGGACGACTTGGAGTTGTACCTTGACCTTTTGACGACTAGAACCGGATACTTAATAAAACACACCCTTCCAAGTGCCAGATACAACCGGTGATCATTCTCTCACAGGGCGACGAGGGGAGGATCATCGGTTAGGATTATGCTACACGACGCTACTTGGTGAACTTACCATCTACTCTCTTCTCCTGCTGCAAGATGGAGGTTACCAGAAGCGTAGTCTTCGACATGACTAGTTATCCCCCTCTTATTCTGGCTTTCTGCAGTTCAGTCCACATATGATACCCTTATTCCATTTGATACCAATGCATACATATGTAGTGTAGCTCCTTGCTTGCGAGTGCTTTGGATGAGTACTCACGGTTGCTTTGCTCCCTCTTTCCCCCCTTTTCTATACTCGATTGCTGCGACCAGACATTGGAGCCCTGGAGCCAGACGCCACCGTCGACGACAACTACTATTACTCGGGAGGTGCCTACTACTACGTGCAGCCCGCTGACAACGACCAGGAGTAGTCTAGGAGGATCCCAGCCAGGAGGCATGCGCCTCTTTCGATCGATATCCCAGTTTGTACTAGCCTTCTTAAGGCAAACTTGTTTAACTTATGTCTGTTCTCAGATATTGTTGCTTCCGCTGACTCGTCTATGATCGAGCTCTTGTATTCGAGCCTTCATGGCCCTGGCTTGTAATATGATGCTTGTATGACTTATTTTATTTGTAGAGTTGTGTTGTGATATCTTCACGTGAGTCCCTGATCTTGATCGCACACGTTTGCGTGTATGATTAGTGTACGATTGAATCCGGGGCGTCACAAGTTGGTATGAGAGCCGACTGCCTGTAGGAATCCCCCTTCCACACTCCTTGGCCGAAGTCGAGTCTAGACATTACAAAAACTTTTACTAACATGATTGTGTGCCTTACGGGCCCACGTCGCCATCTGGGTGGTATTAGGATCTTTTACTCCTCGATCCTTACTCTGGGACTCTGAACTCTCTCCTACTCGAGTTAAACGATTTTACTAACTCTAACATTAGGATCCCGTGACCACGTTCACCCCAAAGTTGGATAAGCCCTAGTTATTCTTTAGAGTAGTATTTGAACATTATCCACATTGTCATTTGACTCCTGTGAAAACATCTTTGTTTTCAGATGGAACCCATGAGGCAGGTCGTGCGCCACTCGATGGCCATTGGTGCCTCAGGATCACCTGCTGTGTTGGTTGAGATGATGACCTATCTGGGTTATCTCTGGCACCCTGAGTACACCATCTATGAGGAGTATCAGGACTTCAACCAGGAGCAGTACCGTGCCATCGTCCACCTCTACTCTCGGGAGTATGACTCCACTACCGTTCTGCACACTGCTCATGGTGTTGGAGTGATTATCGATATGGCGGTCCACAATGCTGCTTATGCTGCTCTGACACGTCTTCATGGAGAGTATCAGGAGTTGGACACCTCCCCCTTCAGGCACATCGCTATCGCATCCGATGTTGGTGCGGAGGGTTACTACACTGCTGCCTATTCCACTCTCACTCGAGAGCCCTTCTACCATCAGAACTTGGTTCTGCATGCTGATGGGCTGGATCGAGTTAACCGAGCTCTTCGCCACGAGTTGTACACCACACGTCAGCACCTTTACTGTGCTCTGACGATGTTGCACCCCTTTGTCGGATCTAGAGAGCTGCCACGTTCTGCGATCTACCCAGCCAGGACCGTGATGCCCCAGGGCGTCGGTTGGCCAGATGTGGGAGGCTCCTCTCCCGCACTTGGTCCTCTTCTGCCACTTGAGCGTCGGGTTCTGCACCAGAGTACCCGCGAACCCCAGGTTGTCGACGTGGAGTTCCCGATGCCACACTACCAGCTTTCAGGCTACAGCTACCTCCGCAGTACCACGTGGGACTGATGTGGAATTGCTTGTTAGTGTTAGATGCATTCGCCGCGAGCCTGCGTGCCGCCTATGATGATCTTAGTCTGTGTACTGAACTCTATGTACTGAACTCTATGCATGATCACTTTTGTAAGATGTGCCAACTACTATGTAGTATCTATCGTGTTCCTTTCATTATGCATGTTTCTTCATGAATGATTCTTGTCCTCGCAATTTCTCAATGCTGAACTACTCCTGTTATATATTAGCAGGATGGTTAGACCAGGTGGTCGTGGTCGTGGTGGCAACGCCCCACCACCGCCTGAGTACATGACTGGTATGATCCAACAGCTTGAGATGAATCGCCAGTTCATGGAGAATATGATGGCTCAGTTTCCTCGCCCCAATATGAACCAGCAACCAACCCCAGTAACTCTGCAGGATTTCATGCGCATGAACCCAACTGTGTACCGCAGCTCAACTCATCCTCTGGATGCTGATGACTGGCTCCATGACATCACCTATGAGATGGAGTCTGCTGATGTAGCCCCTGCCAGCTATGTCACCTTTGCTTCCTTCTTCCTGAAGGGACCCGCTGCTCAATGGTGGGACAGCCACAGGCGTACTTTGCCAGTTGGAACAATCATCACCTGGCCAGACTTCTAAGCTCCTTTCCGTGCTCGCTTCATTCCTCAGGGAGTCATGGACCGTAAGAAGCACGAGTTTCGCAGCCTCACCCAAGGCAACAAAACTGTGGAAGCTTATCAGCGGGAGTTTCTGGACTTGTCCCGCTATGATGAAGAAGACATTGCAACTGATGCACGCAGACAGGAGAAGTTCCGTGATGGCCTTCAAGCTGATATCAAGCTCGCACTTCTAGTGCACGACTTTGCTGATTTCGCCACCCTGGTGAACAAGGCCATCAATGTCGAAATTGGTCTGCAGGAATACCAGAGCTCTCACAGGCGCAACCATGACACGGGCTCATCTTCAGGCCCGTCTTCGCAGAAGCGTAGGATATGGATTCCCAACAGCATGTATCAGCCAACTGCACCTGCTCCAAGGCAGTCATATGCTGCACAACGTCTGCCTCCCCCGCCAACTAGGCAGCCAAGGCTTCCAGCTCCACCACCCCAAGCTCCTGTTCCCACTCCCAATAATGGTTTGTGCTTCAGGTGTGGTCAACCAGGACACCGTGCTAGGGAATGCAACCAGAACCAGAATCAACTAGCCCTCCCTACAGCTGGCCGTGGAAACAACCGGCCTTGCAACAACAATGCTAGGTCTTATGGTCGTGTTCATGCCAACCACGTTGATCTTAATGAAGCTCAAGACCAGCCTGCTACTGTGATGGGTACGCTCCTCGTAAATTCAGTACATGCATCTGTTTTATTTGATTCAGGAGCATCGCATTCATTCATGTCAGAAGATTTTGCATACAAGGATGACATTAAGTGTGAGGAGATGAACACTTTGGTATTGGTAAAAACCCCGTGGGACAATGCCGAACCTCACTGGTTGGCATCGACGTCCCTGTGGAAATCAAAGGGCTGGAATTCTATGCCTCTCCCATTATCCTGAAGTCATCTAACATAGACCTCATTCTGGGGATGGATTGGTTGAAAGCGCATACTGCTTCTATAGTTTGCGCCACTAAGGTCGTCCATCTGCTACACCCTTCTGATGAAATAATTGCTTACCAAGCTCATCTAGTTCAGAACGCCGAGGCACGACTTTATGCCTTGAATGCGCTGAATGCTGCACCACTCAAGGGCATTGAAAACATTCCCATCGTTCGTGAATTCCAAGACGTCTTTTCGGAAGAACTTCCAGGGATTCCCCCTGCTAGATCTGTCGAATTCATCATCGATTTGAAACCCGGCACCACCCCTATAGCTAAACGACCCTACATGATGCCGCCGCATGAACTCATTGAGCTTAAGGAGGAAATCGACAAATCTCTTGTCAAAGGTTTCATTCGCCCAAGTTGCTCTCCTTGGGGAGCACCTTCTCTCTTTGTTAAGAAGAAGGATGGGACAAACCAATTAGTCCAAGACTACCGTCCTATAAACCAAGCTACCATTCAGAATAAATATCCTCTTCCTCGGATCAATGATCTTTATGATCAACTGGCTGGCTCATCAGTGTTCTCCAAACTCGACTTGAGGTCGGGTTACCACCAGATCCATGTTCGTGAAGAGGACATCCCAAAAACCGCCTTCGTGAATCGGTATGGATCATATGAGTACACCGTCATGTCATTCGGCTTAACGAATGCTCCCGCCACCTTCTCTTGCCTGATGAACTATATATTCATGGATTACCTCGACAAGTTCGTCGTGGTTTATCTGGACGATATCCTTGTATTTTCCAAGAACGAGGAAGAACATGTTGAACATCTTCGTCTTGTGCTGGAAAAGCTTCGGGAGCATCAATTGTATGCTAAGTATTCCAAGTGTGAATTCTGGCTCCCCGAAGTAACCTATCTTGGGCATGTCATCTCCAAGGATGGTATTGTCGTCAACCCTGAATGAGTTCAGGCTATTCTCGATTAGACTCCTCTGAAGAATGTCAAGCAAGTCCGAAGTTTTCTCAGTCTCGCCAGCTATTGTCGTTGATTCATCGAGAACTTCTCCAAGATTGCCAGACCTCTGACTAATCTGTTGCATAAGGGTGTCAAGTTCGAATGGACAGACAAGTGTCAGGAAAGTTTCCAGGTGCTCAAAGACAAGTTAACTTCTACCCCAGTGCTTGCTCCACCTGATACTAAGAAGGACTTCGTCATTTACTGCGACGCTTCCCGTCAAGGATTAGGCTGTGTCCTAATGCAAGAGCGCAGAGTGATTGCTTATGCCTCTCGTCAACTGCGCCCTCACGAAGAAAACTACCCAGTTCACGACCTCGAGCTTGCTGATGTCATTCATGCACTAAAGCAGTGGCGACATTACCTTCTCGGTAATCATTGCGAGATCTTCACCGACCACCAAAGTCTGAAGTATCTGTTTACTCAGCCAGATCTGAACCTCCGTCAGCAAAGATGGATGGAGACTGTTGCAGACTTTAACATGTGTATATCCTATACCCCCGGCAAGGCTAATGTAATGGCTAATGCCTTGAGCCGCAAGTCTTACTGCAATCACCTCCAGGTTCACAAAGTTCAGCCTTCGCTTGTCGAAGAATTTAGAAAGTTGAACCTTCATATTGTTCCTCCTAGAGCACTTGCCCCCCTCCCCCAGAGTTTCAGAAGATGAATCTTCGTGTTGTTACTAAGGGTTCTCTAAATACCCTGACTGTCGTACCAGATCTCGTAGCTGGTATAAAGACTATTCAAGGTTATGACTCTGAAGTCCATAAGATTAAACACCATCTAGCAGAAGGAAAGCCCTCCTTCTTCTCTATCGCCGATGATGGCGCCTTGTACTTCAAAGGCCGCCTAGTGGTACCACGTTCGAGGAAAAACATGGATCAGACTAAAGAGGTTATGAAAGAAGCTCATGATACGCCTTTGTCTATTCATCCTGGTAGTACAAAGATGTACCAGGTCATCCATCAAAGATTCTGGTGGTCTAATATGAAGTAGGATATTGCTCGTTATGTTGCTGAGTGTGACATTTGTCGTCGTATCAAAGCAGATCATCAAAGGCCTGCTGGAACTCTGCAACCTATCTCTATTCCTGAATGGAAATGGGACCATGTTGAAATGGACTTCGTCACTAGATATCCCAAATCGTAGAAAGGTAATGATGCTATTCTTGTCGTCATTGACCGGCTTTCTAAAGTTGCACATTTTCTGGCGGTCAAAGAGACAACCACTGCTAGTCAGCTTGCTACTCTCTACATGTCCAGAATTGTTTCACTTCACGGTATTCCACTAGTTATCAGTTCAGACCGTGGCAGCTCATTCACTTCAAGATTTTGGGCAAGTTTCCAAGAAGCTATGGGAACTCACCTGTCGTTCAGTACGACGTTTCATCCTCAGTCGCAAGGACAGGTTGAACGTGTCAACCAAGTTCTCGAAGACATGCTTCGAGCTTGTGTAATTTCCTTCGGCAAGAAATGGGAAGAATCTCTTCCATATGCCGAGTTCTCTTATAATAATAGCTATCAAGCTAGTCTAAAGATGTCCCCCTTCGAAGTGCTATATGGACGAAAGTGTCGGACCCCTCTGAACTGGTCAGAAACTGGGGAACGTCCACTCTTCAGTCCGGATTTATCCAACAGGCCGAAGAACAAGTCCGCACTATTCGTGAGAATCTCAAGACTGCTCAGTCACGTCAGAAGAGTCAGTATGACCGTCATCACAAAGACATGGTCTATCAACCTAGCGAAAAGGCTTATCTTCGAGTTACACCAATGAAGGGTGCTCACCGCTTCGGGATCAAGGGCAAGCTAGCTCCTCGCTATATTGGTCCCTTCACTATTCTCGAAAGGCATGGAAAAGTGGCATGTCAACTGGAGCTTCCGCCGAACCTTTCTCAGGTTCACGATGTGTTCCAGGTGTCACAACTCCGCCGTTGCTTCAAGGATCCAATACGAGCAGTGGATCATGAAGTGCTCGAATTGCAACAGGACCTCTCCTATAAAGAGGATCTGGTCCGCATTCTCGAACAAGCTGAACGCTGCACACGTCAGAAGGCGATCAAGTTCCTCAAAGTCCAGTGGTCGAATCACTCTGAAGACGAAGCCACTTGGGAACGCGAGGACCGCCTGCGTGATGAATACCCCGCACTGTTTCCTTCTACCTCCTAAATCTCGGGACGAGATTTCTTGTAGTGGAGGAGATTTGTAACGCCCGGATAATCATGCTACCATAATCTCACGTTAATGGTGCCATGTCACCTCGGTCACTGTAGTTAATCTCAGGTTAATTCGACACCGCTTCAAAATTCAAATTTAAGTTAATGTCAATAATAAAAGTTTTCAAATTATTAAGCAAAAATGTTCGGTGGGTGCCGAATATTGCAAGGATAATTTTAGTAGAGAGAACACATTTTTTTATATAGTGACTAAGTGATTTAAAATAAATAAAACAAAAAAGGGAAAGAAATAAAAGAAAACAGAAAACAAACTAACAAAAAAAGGAAAAGAGAGAAAGGCCCCCCCACTGGGCTTCGGCCCAGCAGGCCGGCCCATTCGGCCACCGGCCCAACCGACCACCACCCCCGCCTCCCTTATCCCCCCCACGACCAAACCCTAACCCCACGACCCCACTCACCACTCACACTCCCCCCCGATAGGATCGGGATCGGGCGACCCGACCCCGTCTCCGCGCCATCACGGCCACCTCGGTCGTCGCCGACCGGAGCCCGCGCCTGGACCTCGCCAGAGAACGCCTCGCCGGACTTCCCCACCGGCCTGCTTCCTCCTACGCGCGACGTCCTCGACCTCCACCTCGCGCCCCGCTGCCACTCCCCTACCGGCAATGTGAGCCCCGCCGCCGCAGTCGTCTCCGCCGCCCCCCCTACTGCTCTGCTGCTACCGCGCGACCTCGCCGACGCTGTGGCCGCTGACGCCGCCCCGCCTCTGCTCCTCGTGCCGTGGTGCACGCGCACGCCCATGCGATCGCAGCCGCGCCCGCTCGCGCGGCCCCCGTCCTCCGCGCGCGCCCGCCCTTGCCGTTTTCTCCATCGCCGCATCGGCCATGGCCTCGCCCGCAGCCCCCGCGTGCGCTCGTCACCGTGCGCAGCCACCGCGCCCGCCCGTGCTCACCGCGGCCCCGCACCACCACAATCGCGTCGCGCGCACGCCGCGGCTCGCCATCGCACCTCACATGTGCGCCTCGCGAGCACGCGCTCGCCGCATGCCCCGCCCGCTTGCTCCCTCTACAGTGCGCCACCGCCCCTGCTTCCCCCTCGACGCGCTTGCCGCGCCCGCGCCCGGAGTTCTGCTCCCCTGCGCGTGCTCCACTTCCTCCGCGCCCTGGCCGCACCCACCTACGCCCAGCCGCCCGTGCCTACTCCCGCCGCCACTCCCGCTGCTGCACGGCTCCGCTAAACGTCGAGCCCCACCCCGCGGCTGGCCTTGCCCAGTGCCCAGTCGGGCTCACGCCCGCACCCGCACCGCCCTGTGCCTGCTAAGGCCTCCGTGCCTTTGACATGTGGTGCCGCCCACAGAACGTATTTTTTAAAAAAAAAAGAAAAAAGAAAAATAAAATAATTAATTAATTCATTAAAGAATTAATTAACTTAATTAATTTTGATTAATTAAACTAATCAAATAATTAAACTAATTAAACATTAGTTATCTAATTAACCTGGTTAGTTAATTAGCTAATTAATTAGTATGACACTCGGGCCCACCCCCTAATTAATACTAATTAGGTTAATTAAATTGTTTAATTAAAATGTGTCACTGAGCAGTGGGACCCATTGGTCAGGTTGACCAGTCAACCCGGTTGACTGCTGACGTCAGCATGACATCATGCTGATGTCATAAATACAATTTTGAATTAATTTAAATAATTAATTAAATTCCAAAAATTAATAAAATCTTTAGAAAATCATATATTTTAAACCGTAGCTCGGATGAAAAAACTTTGTACATGAAAGTTGCTCAGAACGACGAGACGAATCTGGATACGCAGCCTGTTCGTCCGCCATGCATTCCTAGAATAGCAAACACGCAACTTTCCCCCTCCGGTTCGTTTGTCCGAAAACACGAAACACCGGGGATAATTTCCCGGATATTTCTCCCCTTCACCGGTACCACCTCGTACCGCGTTAGGGCACACCTAGCTTTACGCTTTGTCATGTCATGCATCGTCATGCATTTGTTTGCATCATATTTATTGTTTCTCCCCCCTCTTCTCTCGCTAGACACCGAGACCGACGCCGCTGCTACCCAATACAACTACGGTGTTGACGACCCCTCTCCCTTGCCAGAGCAACCAGGTAAGCCCCCCCCTCCTTGATCACCAGATATCGCCTACTCTCCTCTATACTGCTTGCATTAGAGTAGTGTAGCATGTTACTGCTTTCCGTTAATCCTATCCTGATGCATAGCCTGTCCTTGCTACTACTGTTGTTACCTTTACCTGCAATCCTAATGCTTAGTATAGGATGCTAGTTTACCATCAGTGGCCCTACATTCTTGTCTGTCTACCATGCTATACTATCGGGCCGTGATCACTCGGGAGTTGATCACGGGTATATACTTATATACATAATATATGATACTTGTGGTGATTAAAGTCAGGTCGGCTCATAGGAGTACCCGCGAGTGATTCCGATGTTGGGGGATGAAGGGGCAGGTGGCTCCATCCCGGTAGAGGTGGGCCTGACTTCCCGAAGGCCCCCGACGGTTACTTTGTGGCAGAGCGACAGGGCGGGTTGAGACCACCTAGGAGAGAGGTGGGCCTGGCCCTGGTCGGCGTTCGCGGTTATTTCAAGATAACACACTTAACGAGATCTTGGTATTTGATCTGAGTGTGGCTACTGGCCTATACGCACTAACCATCTACGCGGGGACAGTTATGGGAACTCGATGTCGTGGTATCAGTCGAAGCCTTCGTGATGTCAGCGACTGAGCGGCGCGCGCCGGGTTGGACTGGAACACCTGCTCTTGTATAAGGGAGGCTAGGTCTGCTCACCGGCCGCGTACGCAACGTGCAGGTGTGCAATGGGCGATGGGCTCAGACCCCTACGCCATAGGATTTAGACCGGCGTGCTGACCTCTCTGTTGTGCCTAGGTAGGGCTGCGACGTGTTGATCTTCCGAGGCCGGGCCTGACCCAGGAAAGTGTGTCCGGCCAAATGGGATCGAGCGTGTTGGGTTATGTGGTGCACCCCTGCAGGGAAGTTAATCTATTTGAATAGCTGTGATCTTTGGTAACAGGACGACTTGGAGTTGTACCTTGACCTTATGACAACTAGAACCGGATACTTAATAAAACACACCCTTCCAAGTGCCAAATACAACTGGCGATCGCTCTCTCACAGGGCGACGAGGGGAGGATCATCTGTTAGGATTATGCTACACGATGCTACTTGGCAAACTTACGATCTACTCCCATATCCTGCTGCAAGATGGAGGTTACCTGAAGCGTAGTCTTCGACATGACTAATTATCCCCCTCTTATTCCGACTTTCTGCAGTTCAGTCCACATATGATACCCTTATTCCATTTGATACCAATGCATACATATGTAGTGTAGCTCCTTGCTTGCGAGTACTTTGGATGAGTACTCACGGTTGCTTTGCTCCCTCTTTTCCCCCTTTTCTATACTCGATTGCTGCGACCAGACGTTGGAGCCCTGGAGCCAGACGCCACCGTCGACGACGTCTACTATTACTCGGGAGGTGCCTACTACTACGTGCAGCCCGCTGACGACGACCAGGAGTAGACTAGGAGGATCCCAGGCAGGAGGCATGCGCCTCTTTCGATCTGTATCCCAGTTTGTGCTAGCCTTCTTAAGGCAAACTTGTTTAACTTATGTCTGTTCTCAGATATTGTTGCTTCCGCTGACTCGTCTATGATCGAGCTCTTGTATTCGAGCCTTCGTGGCCCTGGCTTGTAATATGATGCTTGTATGACTTATTTTATTTGTAGAGTTGTGTTGTGATATCTTCCCGTGAGTCCCTGATCTTGATCGTACACGTTTGCGTATATGATTAGTGTACAATTGAATCGGGGGCGTCACAAGTTGGTATTAGAGCCGACTGCCTGTAGGAATCCCCCTTCCACACTCCTTGGCCGAAGTCGAGTCTAGACATTACAAAAACTTTTACTAACATGGTTGTGTGCCTTACGGGCCCACGTCGCCATCTGGGTGGTATTAGGATCTTTTACTCCTCGATCCTTACTCTGGGACTCTGAACTCTCTCCTACTCGGGGTAAAGGATTTTACTAACTCTATAAGCATAAAACAAAAGGCATACGTTGGCGACGTATCAGCAGCCATACATGTTTGAAAGGTAGCAGGTGCATTGCATAAACCAAAAGGCATACGTCTATAAGCATAAGTTCCAAAGGGACAAGTAAAAGTGATATTTTCTTGATCAGGTTGAGAAACGTGTATTTGTGAAAAACCAGAGTATCCATCAAGGAAGCAAAAGTGTGTGTGCTTAGATAATCTTTCTAGCATTTGATCAATAAAAGGTAGAGGGTAATGATCTTTTCTAGTTGCTTTGTTTAAATTTCTAAAATCAATTACCATTCTATAGCTGATACGTCTCCGTCGTATCTATAATTTTTGATTGTTTCATGCCAATATTATACAACTTTTACAAACTTTTGGCAACTTTTTATATGTTTTATTTGGACTAACTTACTTATCCAGTGCCTAATGTCAGTTCCTATTTGTTGCATGTTTTTGTTTCACAGAAAATCCATATCAAACAAAGTCCAAACGCGGTAAAAATTGAAGGAGAATTATTTTGGAATATATGTGATTTTTAGGAGGTGGAATCAACGCAAACGGGGGCTCATAGAGCCCACAACCCACCAAGGCAGGCTAGGCACCCCCTGGCGCGCCCAGGTGTCTTGTGCCCTCCTCGAAGGTTGGTTGGGGCCCTTCTTCTGGCACAAGAAAGATAATTTATGCAAAAAATCATGTAAAAATTTCATCGCAGTCGGAGTTACGAATCTCCGGGAATTTAAGAAACCGTGAAGGGCCAGATCTGAGGAGCGCAAAACAGAAGAGAACAGAGAGGGAGATCCAATCTCAGAGGGGCTCCTGCCCCTCCGCCACCATGGAGACCAAGGAACAAAGGGGGAACTATCCTCCCATCTAGGGGGGGCCAAGGAAGAAGAAGAAGGAGAGGGGCTCTCTCCCCCTCGCTTTCGGTGGCGCTGGAGTGCCACCAGGGCAACGATCGGGACGGCGATCTACATCAACAATCTTGCTACCGCCAACACCAACTCTCTCCCCCTCTTTTTAGCGGTGTAACACCTCTTATCCCCGTTGTAATCTCTACTTAAACATGGTGCTCAACTCCATATATTATTTCCCAATGATCTATGGTTATCCTATGATGTTCGGATAGATTTGTTTTCTCCTATGGGTTAATCATGATATTGGTTGGTATGATTGTATATTTTATTTATGGTGTTGTCCTACGGTGCCCTCCGTTCTCACGCAAACATGAGGGGCCCCCGCTGTAGGGTGTTGCAATATGTTCATGATTTGCTTACGGTGGGTTGCGAGAGTGAGAGAAACTTAAACCCGAGTAGGTGGGTTATGGCGTATGGGAGTAAAGAGGACTTGATACTTAATGTTATGGTTGGGTTTCACGACCTTAATGATCTTTAGTAGTTGCAGATGCTTGCTAGAGTTCCAATCGTAAGTGCATATGATCCAAGTAGAGAAAGTATGTTAGCTCATGCCTCTCCCTCATATAAAGTTGCAAGAATGATTACCGGTACTTGTTATCGATTGCCAAGGGACAAATTACTTTCTTGTTGACAAAAACCCTTTTACTAAACACCTAACTTTTATTATCTTGCAAAGTACTTCTAGTTTATTCTTGCAAAGTAGTTCTAGCATCACACCTACAAAATAGTTTCATACTTGTTTCCGATAAAACAAACGTCAAGTGTGCGTAGAGTTGTATCGGTGGTCGATAGAACTTGAGGGAATATTTGTTCTGCCTTTAGCTCCTTGTTGGGTTTGACACTATTATTTATCGAAAAAGGCTACACATGATCCCCTATACTTGTGGGTTATCAAGACCTTTTTCTGGCGCCGTTGCCAGGGAGCAATAGCGTGGGGTGAATATTCTCGTGTGTGCTGGTCTGCTTTATCACTAAGTAATTTTTATTTTGTGCTCTTGTTTTCTATCTTTAGTTATGGGTAGGAAACGCAAAATACCCAAAAAAAAGTTGTACCTACTAAACCAATGGTTGAAGAACCACCCAAAATATATCATACTACTGAAGCTTTCTACTTGGATCATCTTCGATCCATTTGTGCTCGTGCTGAAAACCCAACTAGCTTAGTTGAGGGAAAATCATTAGATGAGCATGCTTGTTTTGTGCGACATCGTTTATCTGAAAAAGGGAAACTTTTACAACATAAAATTAATACTATGCAATGCTATGCTTGGAATTTATGTGAATTATATGATGTTACTTGTTGTTCTGAAGACCCTAAGAAACACCTTCCCTACCAATGTGAATTTATTGATGATAGAATCGTATCTTCTTATGCCAAAGGTGCGTATAATTACTTTGATATCGAATAAATTGAAGAATTTGTTGCTTTTAAGGGTGCTTATGAAATTGCTTCTTTGATTGAAAAGTATGAAGCTACTCTTTACAAATCTGAAAATTTTGCTATACTTAAATATTGTTATGATAATTATGCTTCTAATGCCTATGTTAAACCATATATTGAGGACTCCTCCGCTGTCCAAGAAGAGACTAATATTTGGCAGGAGTCTATGGAAGAAGAAATTGATGAAGCTGCGAGCTCATTGGATGAAAAAGATGACGAGGAGAGCAAAGAACAAACGGAGGAAGAGCGGATTAGCTACCCGTGTCCACCTTCTAATGAGAGTAACTCTTCAACTCATATATTATTTACTGCCCTTTCGTTCTTACCAAAGGATGAATGCCATGATAATTGCTATGATCCCATTCATTCGTTTGAAATATCCCTTTTTGATGAACTTTATGCTTGCTATGCTTGTGGCTAAGATGCCAATATGAATTATGCTTATGGAGATAAACTTGCTATTTTTCATTATGTTAAGAATGAAATTTTTTCTATTGCACCCACGCATGATAGTCATATTATCTTTTTGAATTCTCCAAACTACACTATATCGAAGAAGTTTGCACTTATTAAGGATTATATTGATGGGTTGCATTTTACTATTTCACATGATAATTTTGATGAATATAATATGCATGTGCTTGCTGCTCCTACTTGCAATTATTATGAGATAGGAACTACATCTCCGCTCTTTATGTTTCCAACACGATAAAATTGCAAGAAACAACTTATGCTATGTATTGGCCTTTACTTGATGTGCATGAATTGTTCTTGTATGTCATGTCGATGCATAGGAAGAGAGTTAGACTTCATCATTGCTTGATATATGTTGCTTTGTGCTCATTACTAAATGACAAATCATTGTTAATTAAAATTGGCTTTGATATACCTTGGGATCCAAGTGGATTCATTACTTGAGCACCTTATGTCTAGCTTAATGGATTTAAAGAAAGCGCTACCAGGGAGACAACTCGGAAGTTTTAGAGAGTCATTTATTTCTGTTGAGTGCTTTTATAAAGTTTAGAAACAAAAAAATATAGAGGAGAACTTAAAAAAGTTTTCACAAAAGAGAAGCGATTGGAAGTTATGCATTGGAGAAGTGAGGGTCGACCTTGAACACTTGTGTTCATGCTCATGGAAACAATGTAGAATTTTTCATGAAGATTCTCACAAAAATAATTATCCCCTTGTACAATTCCATTGTATTATAAAAATAATGTGTCAAGATTTGCCTTTAGGATGTTTAGATTGCTTGTTGGTTTGTGCGGTGCAAAACATAAACTTTGGCTCTAGTGCTCGATTTTACAATTTTTTTACTGGAACGTCCAATGGTGATGAAACTTTTTGAAATGTATTCAGATTACTACACACTATCCTGTTTAAGATAGATTCTGTTTTTGATGCATTGTTTTGCTCGTTTTGATGAAACTATCGATTTTTATCGGTAGTATAAGCTATGTAAAATTTATATTACAGAAGCTACAATGCAAAAACAAAATATGAATTGATTTGCAACAGTACTTAGAGTAGTGATTTGCTTTATTATACTAACGGATCTTACCAAACTTTCTGTTGAGTTTTGTGTGGATGAAGTCATCAAAGATCGAGGAGGTTTCGATATGAGGAGGAGGAGAGGAAAGAGATCAAGCTTGGGGATGCCCAAGTAACCCCAAGTAAATATTCAAGGAGACTCAAGCGTCTAAGCTTGGGGATGCCCCAGAAGGCATCACATCTTTCTTCAACAAGTATCGGTATGTTTTTGGATTCATTTCGTTCATGTGATATGTGCAAATCTTGGAGCATCTTTTGCTTTTAGTTTTCATTTTTATTTTATGCACCATGCTGGTATGGCATAGTCCATGGTTGATTTATATAAAGCTCATTGCACTTCACTTATATCTTTTGAGTGCGGCTTTATAGAATGCTTCATGTGCTTCACTTATATCGTTTGAAGTTTGGATTGCATGTTTCTCTTCACATAGAAAACCGTTATTTGGAGAATGCTCTTTCGCTTCACTTATATTTGTTAGAGCATGGTATTTTATAGAAAGAATTAAACTCTCATGCTTCACTAAGATCTATTTAGAGAGTCAAAAGGAATTGGTCTATTGGGGAACGCAGTAATTTAAAAAAAAATCCTACGCACACGCAAGATCATGGTGATGCATAGCAACGAGAGGGGGAGTATTGCCTATGTACCCTCGTAGACCATAAGCGGAAGCGTTATGACAACATGGTTGATCTAGTCGTACGTCTTCACGATCGACCGATCCTAGTACCGAAAGTACGACACCTCCGTGATCTACACATGTTCAGCTCGGTGACGTCCCACGAACTCGCGATCCAGCAGATTGTCGTGGGAGAGCTTCGTCAGCACGACGGTGTGATGACGGTGATAATGATGCTACCGGAACAGGGCTTCGCCTAAGCACCGCTATGATATGACCGAGGTGGAATATGGAGGAGGGGGGCACCGCACACGGCTGGAAACAATCAACTTGTGTGTCCTAGGGTTCCCCCTGCCCCCGTATATAAAGGATCAAGGGGGGAGGTGGGCCGGCCCTAGTGGCGCGCCAAGGGGGGAGGAATCCTCCTCCTAGTAGGAGTAGGATTCCTCCTTTCCTAGTCCTACTAGGAGGAGGAGGGGAGGGAAAGAAGGGAGAGGAAGAGGAGAAGGAAAGGGGGGCGCGCCCCCTCCCTAGTCCAATTCGGACTCCCTATAGGGAGGGGGCGCGGCTGCCCCTTGTGGGCTGCCTCCCCTCTTCCCTATGGCCCATGAAGGCCCAACTTTCCCCTGGGGGGGTCTGGTAACCCTCCAGCACTCCGATTTTCTCCGAAATCACCCGGAACATTTCAAGTGTCCGAATATAGCCGTCCAATATATCAATCTTTATGTCTTGCCCATTTCGAGACTCCTCATCATGTTCGTGATCAAATCCGGGACTCCGAACTACCTTCGGTACATCAAAACACATAAACTCATAATACCAATCGTCACCGAACGTTAAGTGTGTGGACCCTACGGGTTCGAGAACTATGTAGACATGTCCGAGACTCATCTCTGGTCAATAACCAATAGCGGAACCTAGATGCTCATATTGGCTCCTACATATTCTACGAAGATCTTTATCGGTCAAACTGCATAACAACATACGTTGTTCCCTTTGTCATCGGTATGTTACTTGCCCGAGATTCGATCGTCGGTATCATCATACCTAGTTCAATATCGTTATTAGCAAGTCTGTTTACTCGTTCCGTAATGCAACACCCCATAACTAACTCATTAGTCACATTGCTTGCAAGGCTTATAGTGATGTGCATTGCCGAGACGGCCCAAAGATACCTCTCTGACAATCGGAGTGACAAATCCTAAACTCGATCTATGCCAACTCAAGAAACACCATCGGAGACACCTGTAGAGCACCTTTATAATCACCCAGTTATGTTGTGACGTTTGGTAGCACACAAAGTGTTCCTCCGGCATTTGGGAGTTGCATGATGTCATAGTCATAGGAACATGTATAAGTTATGGAGAAAGCAATAGCAACAAACTAAACGATCATCGTGATAAGCTAACGGTTGGGTCAAGTCAATCACATCATTCTCTAATGATGTGATCTTGTTAATCAAATGACAACTCATGTCTATGGTTAGGAAACATAACCATCATTGATTCAACGAGCTAGTCAAGTAGAGGCATACTAGTGACATTCTGTTTGTCCATGTATTCACACATGTACTAAGTTTCCGGTTAATACAATTTTAGCATGAATAATAAACATTTATCATGATATAAGGAAATATAAATAAAAACTTTATTATTGCCTCTAGGGCATATTTTCTTTAGTCTCCCACTTGCACTAGAGTTAATAATCTAGTTCACACCGTCATTTAACACCAATAGTTCACATCTTTATGTGATCAGTTCACATCTCCATGTAACTAACACCCAAAGGGTTTACTAGAGTCAATAATCTAGTTCACATCTCTATGTGATTAACACCCAAAGAGTGGTCATGTTTTGCTTGTGAGAGAAATTTAGTCAATGGGTTTGCTACATTCAGAGCGTATTTTGCAAATTTTCTATGTCTACAATGCTTTGCATGGAGCTACTCTAACTAATTGCTCCCACTTTTGATATGTATCTAGATCGAGACTTAGAGTCATCCAGATCGGTGTCAAAGCTTGCATCAACATAACTCTTTACGACGAACTCTTTGTCACCTCCATAACTGAGAAACATTTCCTTATTCTACTAAGGATATTTTGACCGCTGTCCAGTGATCCACTCTTGGATCACTATTGTACCCTCTTACCAAACTTATGGTGAGGTACAGAACAGGTCTGGTACACAACATAGCATACTTTATAGAACCTATGACTGAGGCATGGGGAATGACTTTTCATTCTCTTTCTACTTTCTGCCATGGTCGGGTTTTGTGTCTTTACTCAACTTCACACCTTGCAACATAGGCAAGAACTCCTTCTTTGACTTTTCCATTTTGAACTAGTTCAAAATCTTGTCAAGGTATGTACTCATTGAAAATATATAAAGCGTCTTGATCTATCTCTATAGATCTTGATTCTTAATATGTAAGTAGCTTCATCGAGGTCTTTCTTTGAAAAACTATTTTCAAACACTCCTTTATGCTTTCTAGAAAATTCTACATTATTTCCGATCAACAATATGTCATTCACATACTTATCAAAGTATATATTCAAATGATGTAGTGCTCCCAATCACTTTCTTGTAAATACAGGCTTCACTGCAAGTCTGTATAAAACCATATGCTTTGATCACTTTATCAAAGTATATATTCCAACTCCGAGATGCTTGCATCAGTCCATAGATGGATCGTCGGAGCTTGCACACTTTGTTAGCACCTTTAGGATTGACAAAACCTTCTTGTTGCAACATATACAACTCTTCTTTAAGAAATCCATTAAGGAATGCAGTTTTGACATCCATTTGCTAGATTTCATAAAATGTGGCAATTGCTAACATGATTCAGATAGACTTAAGCATCGCTACGAGTGAGAAAATCTCATCGTAGTCAACATCTTGAACTTATCGAAAACCTTTTGTGACAATTCGAGCTTTGTAGATAGTAACAGTACTATCAGTGTCCGTCTTCCTCTTGAAAATCCATTTATTCTTAATGGTTCACCGATCAACAGGCAAGTCAATCAAAGTCCATACTTTGTTGTAATACATGGATCTCATCTCAGATTTCATGGCTTCAAGCCATTTCGCGGAATCTGGGCTCATCATCACTTCCTCATAGTTCGTAGGTTCGTCATGGTGAAGTAACATGACCTCCAGAACAGGATTACCGTACCACTCTGGTGCGGAACGTATTCTGGTTGACCTATGAGGTTCGGTAGTAACTTGATCTGGAGTTTCATGATCATCATCATTAACTTCCTCACTAATTGGTTTAGGAATCACTAGAACTGGTTTCTGTGATGAACTACTTTTCAATTCGGGAGAAGGTACAATTACCTCATCAAGTTTTACATTCCTCCCAATCACTTCTTTTGAGAGAAACTTCTTCTCTAGAAAGGATCCATTCTTAGCAACGAATATCTTGCCTTCGGATCTGTGATAGAAGGTGTGCCCAATAGTTTCCTTTGGGTATCCTATGAAGAGGCATTTCTCTGATTTGGGTTCGAGCTTATCAGGTTGAAACTTTTTCACATAAGCATAATAGCCCCAAATTTTAAGAAAGATAACTTAGGTTTCTTGCTAAACCATAGTTCATATGGTCTCGTCTCAGCGGATTTAGATGGTGCCCTACTTAACATGAATGCAGCTGTCTCTAATGCATAACCCCAAAACAATAGTGATAAATCGGTAAGAGACATCATAGATTGCACCATATCTAATAAAGTACGGTTATGACGTTCGGACACACCATTACGCTCTGGTGTTCCAGGTGGCATGAGTTGTAAAACTATTCCGCATTGTTTCAAATGAAGACCAAACTCATAACTCAAATATTCTCCTCCACAATCAGATCACGGAAACTTTATTTTCTTGTTACGATGATTTTCCACTTCACTCTAAAATTCTTTGAACTTTTCAAATGTTTCAGACTTATGTTTCATCAAGTAGATATACCCATATCTGCTCAAATCATGTGTGAAGATCAGAAAATAACGATACCCGCCGCGAGCCTCAACACTCATTGGATTGCATACATCAGTATGTATTATTTCCAACAAGTCAGTTGCTTGCTCCATTGTTCCGGACAACAGAGTTTTAGTCATCTTGCCCATGAGGCATGGTTCGCAAGCATCAAATGATTCATAATGAACTGATTCCAAAAGCCCATCAGCATGGAGTTTCTTCATGCGCTTTACACCAATATGACCTAAACGGCAGTGCCACATATAAGTTGCACTATCATTATTAACTTTGCATCTTTTGGTTCCAATATTATGAATATGTGTATTACTATGATCGAGATTCAATAAACCATTCACCTTGGGTGTATGACCTTGGAAGGTGTTATTCATGTAAACACAATAACAATTATCCTTGACTTAAATGAATAACCATATTGCAATAAACATGATCCAATCGTATTATGCTCTACGCAAACACCAAATAACATTTATTTTAGGTTCAACACTAATCCCGAAGGTAAAGGGAGTGTGCACTTCCAACTCACATCATCACCTCGCCCTTAACTAGTCTTTGTTTATTTTGCAACTCCCGTTTTGAGTTACTACTCCTAGTAACTGAACCAGTATCAAATACTGAGGTGTTGTTATAAACACTAGTAAAGTACACATCAATAACATGTATATCAAATATATATATTTGTTCACTTTGCCATCCTTCTTATCCTCCAAGTATCTAGGGTAGTTCCACTTCCAGTGACCATTTCCTTTGCAGTAGAAGCACTCAGTTCCAGGCTTGGGTCTAGCTTTGAGCTTCTTCATGGGAGCAACAACTTGCTTGCTATTCTTCTTTGAAGTTCCTCTTTCTTTCCCTTTGCCCTTTTGTTGAAACTAGTGGTCTTGTTAACCATCAACACTTGATGTTATTTCTTGATTTCTATCTTCGCCGATTTCAGCATCGCGAAGAGTTTGGGAATTACTTTTGTTATCCCTTGCATATTATAGTTCATCACTAAGTTCTAGTAACTTGGTGATGGTGACTAGAGAACTTTGTCAATTACTATCTTATATGGAAGATTAACTCCCACTTGATTCAAGCAATTGTAGTACCCAGACAATCTGAGCACATGCTCACTAGTTGAGCTGTTCTCCTCCATCTTGTAGGCAAAGTACTGTCAGAGGTCTTCTACCTCTCGAAACGGGCATGAGTATGAAATACCAATTTCAACTCTTAGAACATCTTATATGCTCTATGGCGTTCAAAATGTTTTTGAAGTCCCGGTTCTAAGCCGTAAAGCATGGTGCACTAAACTATCAAGTAGTCATCATATCGAGCTTTACCAAACGTTCATAATGTCTGTATCTGCTCCTGCAATAGGTCCGTCACCTAGCGGTGCATAAAGGACATAATTCTTCTGTGCAGCAATGAGGATAATCCTCAGATCACGGACCTAGTCCGCATCATTGCTACTATCATCTTTCAACATAGTTTTTCTCTAGGAACATATCAAAAATAAACGGGGAGCTACATTGCAAATTATTGATCTACAACATAGTTATGCAAATACTATTAGGACTAAGTTCATGATAAATTAAAGTTCAATTAATCATATTACTTAAGAACTCCCACTTAGATAGACAACCCTCTAGTCATCTAAATGATCACGTGATCCAAATCAACTAAACCATGTCCGATCATCACGTGAGATGAAGTAGTTTTCAATGGTGAACATCACTATGTTGATCATATCTACTATATGATTCATGCTCGACCTTTCGGTCTCCAGTGTTCCGAGGCCATATCTGCATATGCTAGGCTCGTCAAGTTTAACCCGCGTATTTCGCGTGTGCAAAACTGGCTTGCACATGTTGTATGTGAACATAGAGATTATCACACCCGATCATCACGTGGTGTCTCGGCACGACGAACTGTCGCAATAGTGCATACTTAGGGAGAACACTTATACCTTGAAATTTAGTGAGTGATCATCTTATAATGCTACCGCCGAACTAAGCAAAATAAGATGCATAAAGGATAAACATCACATGCAATCAATATAAGTGATATGATATGGCCATCATCATCTTGTGCCTATGATCTCCATCTCCAAGGCACTGTCATGATCACCATCGTCACCAGCTTGACACCTTGATCTCCATCGAAGCATCGTTGTCGTCTCGCCAACTATTGCTTCTATGACTATCGCTACCGCTTAGTGATAAAGTAAAGCAATTACATGGCGATTGCATTTCATACAATAAAGCGACAACCATATGGCTCCTGTCAGTTGCCGATAACTATGTTACAAAACATGATCATCTCATACAATAAAATTTAGCATCATGTCTTGACCATATCACATCACAACATGCTCTGCAAAAACAAGATAGACGTCCTCTACTTTGTTGTTGCAAGTTTTACGTGGCTGCTACGGGCTGAGCAAGAACCGTTCTTACATACGCATCAAAAACCACAACGCGGTATAGTGATTGCTTTTTGATCTTCAGAAAGAACCATGTTCATTGAATCCTATTCAACTAAAGTTGGAGAAACTGACACCCACCAGCCACCTGTGTGCGAAGCACATCGGTAGAACCAGTCTCGCGTAAGTGTACGCGTAATGTCGGTCTGAGCCGCTTCATCCAACAATACCACTGAATCAAGAATCAACTAGTGACGACAAGCAATATGTATATACCCATGCCCACAACTCCTTTGTGTTCTACTCGTGCATATAACATCTACGCGTAAACCTGGCTCGGATGCCACTATTGGGGAACGCAGTAATTTCAAAAAAAATCCTACGCACACGCGAGATCATGGTGATGCATAGCAACGAGAGGGGAGAGTATTGTCTACATACCCTCGTAGACCATAAGCAGAAGCGTTATGACAACGCAGTTGATGTAGTCGTACATCTTCACGGTCGACCGATCCTAGTAACGAAAGTACGACACCTCCACGATCTGCACACGTTCAGCTCGGTGACGTCCCACGAACTCACGATCCAGTAGAGTGTCGAGGCAGAGCTTCGTCAGCACGACGGCGTGATGACGGTAATGATGATGCTACCAAAACAGGGCTTCGCCTGAGCACCGCTATGATATGACCGAGGTGGAATATGGTGGAGGGGGCACCGCACACGGCTGGAAACAATCAACTTGTGTGTCCTAGGGTGCCCCCTTCCCCCGTATATAAAGGATCAAGGGGGAGGCCGGCCGACCCTAGTGGCGCGCCAAGGGAGGAGGAATCCTCCTCCTAGTAGGAGTAGGATTCCTCCTTTCCTAGTCCTACTAGCAGAAGGAGGGGAGGGAAGGAAGGGAGAGGAAAAGGAGAAGGAAAGGGGGGGGGGGCATGCCCCCCTCCCTAGTCCAATTCGGACTCCCTATAGGGAGGGGCCGCGGCTGCCCCTTGTGGGCTGCCTCCCCTCTTCCCTATGGCCCATGAAGGCCCAACTTTCCCTGCGGGGGTTCCGGTAACCCTCCGGCACTACGGT
Organism: Triticum dicoccoides; assembly: GCF_002162155.2. Classification (NCBI taxonomy): domain Eukaryota; kingdom Viridiplantae; phylum Streptophyta; class Magnoliopsida; order Poales; family Poaceae; genus Triticum; species Triticum dicoccoides. Next base: position 515,894,299 of record NC_041390.1, on the reverse strand, counting down.
TTTCTCCGAAATCACCCAGAACATTTCCGGTGTCCGAGTATAGCAGTCCAATATATCAATCTTTATGTCTCGACCATTTCGAGACTCCTCGTCATGTCCGTGATCAAATACGGGACTCCGAACTACCTTCGGTACATAAAAACACATAAACTCATAATACCGATCGTCACCGAACATTAAGCGTGCGGACCCTACGGGTTCGAGAACTATGTAGACATGACCGAGACTCATCTTTGGTCAATAACCAATAGTGGAACCTGGATGCTCATATTGGCTCCTACATATTCTACGAAGATATTTATCAATCAAATCGCATAACAACATATGTTGTTCCCTTTGTCATCGGTATGTTACTTGCCCGAGATTCGATCGTCGGTATCATCATACCTAGTTCAATCTCGTTATTGGCAAGTCTCTTTACTCATTCCATAATGCAACATCCCGTAACTAACTCATTAGTCACATTGCTTGCAAGGCTTATAGTGATGTGCATTACCGAGAGGGCCCAGAGATACCTCTCCGACAATTGGAGTGACAAATCCTAATCTCGATCTATGCCAACTCAACAAACACCATCGAAGACACCTGTAGAGCACCTTTATAATCACCCAGTTAAGTTGTGACGTTTGGTAGCACACAAAGTGTTCCTTCGGCATTTGGGAGTTGCATGATCTCATAGTCATAGGAACATGTATAAGTTATGGAGAAAGCAATAGCAACAAACTAAACGATCATCGTGCTAAGCTGACGGTTGGGTCAAGTCAATCACATCATTATCTAATGATGTGATCTTGTTAATCAAATGACAACTCATGTCTATGGTTAGGAAACATAACCATCATTGATTCAACGAGCTAGTCAAGTAGAGGCATACTGGTGACATTCTATTTGTCTATGTATTCACACATGTACTAAGTTTCCGGTTAATACAATTCTAGCATGAATAATAAAAATTTATCATGATATAAGGAAATATAAATAATAACTTTATTATTGCCTCTAGGGCATATTTCCTTCATGGTCAATTGCATGTTTAGTCATAAGTTCCCACATAAAACTTATGGATCACTGAATATGATATGTTTGATTCCTTGCAATAGTTTTGCGATATAGAGATGGAATATGTGGGAAGTACTAGTAAACGGTTGTGTTTTGTAAGAATATTGGTGTTAAGGTTTGTGATTCCCGAAGCATGCACGTATAGTCTCTCGTTATGCTATGATGTTGGAGCATGATTTATTATTGATTGTCTACCGTATGAGTGGCAGTCAGGGACGAGCGATGGTCTTTTCCTATCAATCTATCCCCCTAGGGGCATGCGTAGTAGTACTTTGCTTTGAGGGCTGACAAATTTTTTCAATAAGTATACGAGTACTTTATGACTAATGTGATTCCCTGGATTATGCACACTCTTACCTTTCCGCAATTTGCTAGCCTCTACGGTACCGTGCATTGCCCTTTCTCACATCGAGACGTGGTGCAAACTTCGCAGGTGCATCCAAACCCCGTGATATGATATGCTCTATCACACATAAGCCTTATTATATCTTCCTCAAAATAGCCACCATACCTACCTATTATGGCTTTTGCATGGCCATTCCGAGATATATTGCGACACAACTTCCACCGCTTCCGTTTGATGACTTGAGCATTCATTGTCATATTGCTTTGCATGACCATATAGCTGACATGGTAGTTGTGGCTCAGCCACCGCTCATCATGTTTTATACATGTTACGCTAGATCATTGCACATCCTGGTACATGCCAAAGGCATTCATATAGAGTCATACTTTGTCATAGGTATCGAGTTGTAATTTTTATTTCTTATGAGTTATAAGTAAATAGAAGTGTGATGGTCATCATTTTTCATTTTTAGAGTAGTGCCCCAGTGAGGAAAGGATGATGGAGACTATGATTCCCCCACAAGTCGGGATGAGACTCCGGACAATGAGAGAAAAAGAAAAGGAGAAAAAGATAGAAAAAAGAAGAAAAAGAAAAAGAAAGAAAAAAGAAGAAAAAATAAATAAACAAACAGAGAAGGGGCATTGTTAGTATCCTTTATCACACTTGTGCTTCAAAGTAGCACCATGTTTTTCATATGGAGAGTTGATGACCCACAAGTATAGGGGATCTATCGTAGTCCTTTCGATAAGTAAGAGTGTCGAACCCAACGAGGAGCAGAAGGAAATGATAAGCGGTTTTCAGCAAGGTATTCTCTGCAAGTACTGAAATAAGTGGTAACAGATAGTTTTGTGATAAGATAACTTGTAACGAGCAATAAGTAACAAAAGTAAATAAAGTGCAGCAAGGTGGACCAATCCTTTTTGTAGCAAAGAACAAGCCTGGACAAACTCTTATATGGAGAAAAGCGCTCCCGAGGACACATGGGAATTATCGTCAAGCTAGTTTTCATCATGTTCATATGATTCACGTTCGGTACTTTGATAATTTGATATGTGGGTGGACCGGTGCTTGGGTGTTGTTCTTACTTGAACAAGCATCCCACTTATGATTAACCTCTATTGCAAGCATCCGCAACTACAACAAAAGTATGAAGGTAAACCTAACCATAGCATGAAACATATGGATCCAAATCAGCCCCTTACGAAGCAATGCATAAACTAGGGTTTAAGCTTTTGTCACTCTAGCAACCCATCATCTACTTATTACTTCCCAATGCCTTCCTCTAGGCCCAAATAATGGTGAAGTGTTATGTAGTCGACGTTCACATAACACCACTAGAGGATAGACAACATACATCTCATCAAAATATCGAACGAATACCAAATTCACATGACTACTGATAGCAAGACTTCTCCCATGTCCTCAGGAACAAACGTAACTACTCACAAAGCATATTCATGTTCATAATCATAGGGGTATTAATGTGCATAAAGGATCTGAACATATGATCTTCCACCAAATAAACCAACTAGCATCAACTACAAGGAGTAGTCAACACTACTAGCAACCTACTAGTACCAATCCCGGACTTGGAGACAAGAATTGGATACAAGAGATGAACTAGGGTTTTGAGAGGAGATGGTGCTGGTGAAGATGTTGATGGAGATTGCCCTCTCCCGATGAGAGGAGCGTTGGTGATGACGATGGCGATGATTTCCCCCTCCCGGAGGGAAGTGTCCTCGGCAGAACAGCTCTGTCGGAGCTCTAGATTGGTTCTGCCAAGGTTCCGCCTCGTGGCGGCAGAGTCTCGTCCCGAAAGGTTGCTTCTGATTTTTCCCTTGACGAAAGACTTCATATAGCAGAAGATGGCCACCGGAGAGCCAAAAGGGGGTCCACGAGGCAGGGGGCGCGCCCTGGGGGGTAGGGCGCGCGCCCACCCTCGTGGCTAGGTGGGGCCCCCTCTGACGTACTTCTTCCGCTTAATATTTATTATTATTTAGAAAAATAACTTTCGTGGAGTTTCATGACTTTTAGAGTTGTGCAGAATAGGTCTCTAATATTTGCTCCTTTTCCAGCCCAGAATTCCAGCTGCCGACATTCTCCCTCCTTATGTAAACCTTGTAAAATAAGAGAGAATAGGCATAAGTATTGTGATATAACGTGTAATAACAACCCATAATGCAATAAATAACGATATAACAGCATGATGCAAAATGGACGTATCAACTCCCCTAAGCTTAGACCTCAGTTGTCCTCAAGCGGAAGCCGATAACAATAAATATGTCCACATGTTTAGAGGTAGAGGTGTCGATAAAATAAAATACGAACATGAGGGCATCATGATTATTCTCATAACAGCAACATATATAGATATTGTCATATGATTTCTTATGCTCAAGTAATAATCTAGTCACAATGCAAAGTATGAATCAGAAACCTTATTGAGAACTAATAAACTATAATCTCAGTAATTGAAGCAATTGCAATTTATCATAACATCAGAAAGAGTCTATGTCAGAGCTCTTTAGCAAGTCCACATACTCAGCTATCATTTAGTCTTTCATAATTGCTAACACTCACGCAATACTTGTGGTTACGGAGTTTTAACCGGACACAGAGAAAGATAGGGGCTTATTATTTCGCCTCCCAACCTTTAGCTCAAGGGTAATGTCAACAATAATAGTTCATGCTAACCCATATCCAATTAGATATATCTATCAGGATCTGTACAACACCTTGTGCTTGCCAAAGGATAAAATATAAAAAGGAAGGGTGAAGATCACCACGACTCTTGTATAAGGTAGAAGATAATAGTAACAGATAGGCCCTTCGCAGAGGGAAGCAGAGGTTGCCATGCGCTTTCAAGGTTGGATGCATAAAATCTTAATGCGAAAGAACGTCACTTTATATTGCCACTTGTGATATGAACCTTTATTATGCAGTCTGTCGCTTTTATTTCGTCCACATCACAAGATCGTATAAAGCTTATTTCCTCCACACCAATCAATCATACATATTTAGAGAGCAATTTTTATTTCTTGCACCGATGACAACTTACTTGAAGGATCTTACTCAATCCATAGGTAGATATGGTGGACTCTAATGGCAAAACTGGTTTAAGGGTTTTTGGAAGCACAAGTAGTATATCTACTTGGTGCTAAGAATTTGGGTAGCATGAGGGGGAAAGGCAAGCTCAACATGTTGTATGATCCATGACAATATACTTTATCTCAGATATAAGAAAACATAGCCCATTACGTTGTCTTACTTGTCCAACATCAACTCTTTAGCATGTCATATTTTAATGAGTGCTCCCAATCATAAAAGATGTCCATGATAGTATATTTATATGTGAAACCACTCTTTCCTTATTACTTCCTATTAATTTCAACGATGACCAAAGCTATGTTTGCCAACTCCCAACAACTTTTAATCATCATACTCTTTCTATGTGAAGTCATTACTCTCAATAAGATCAATATGAACTCTTTATTTCTTTTTATTCTTTTTCTATTTTATTTTATTCACTCAAGATCATGGCAAAATAATCAAGCCCTTGACTCAACACTAATCTTTATTATATAGCACACGGACTCGATTACATAGAGGGATCATAAAGCAAAACTCAAAACTAGATCATGCCATAAACTTTATTCTACTAGATCAAGATACTACTAATAGGATCGAACTAAGAAAAATGGTAAAGATAGGAGTGTGGTTGTGATACGATACCGAGGCACCTCCCCCAAGCTTGGCAGTTGCCAAGGGGAGTGCGCATACCCATATGATCATGTCTCCTTCTTCGGTGATGGTGATGTGATATTCTTGGCGATAATGCCCCTCAGGATACGATTCTCTACCAAGGGGGTAGGGCGTGCCCACCACCCTCGTGGGGCCCTCGTGTCCTTCCCGGATTGCTACTTGTTTTTCTATTTTTCTAAATATTCCAAAATGGAGAAATAGTGCCTTAAAATTGTTTTGGAGTCGGTTTACTTAAAGTACCACATACCTATTCCTTTTCGGAGTCTCAAACGTTCCGGAAAGTGTCCCTTATGTATTCCTCCGGGGTTACAGTTTCAATAATATTGGTTTCAACATTTATGGGATTACCTGAGATATAATGTTTAATTCTTTGACCATTTACCACCTTCGGATTTGTGACCTCGAAGTTGTTGATTTTTATGGCACCGGAACGATAGACCTCTTTGATAACGTAGGGGCCTTCCCATTTAGAGAGAAGTTTTCCTGCAAAAAATCTTAAACGAGAGTTGTATAGCAATACGTAATCACCTACATTAAACTCACGCTTTTGTATCCTTTTTTCATGCCATCTTTTAACTTTTTCTTTAAACAACTTGGCATTTTCATAGGCTTGGGTTCTCCATTCATCAAGTGAGCTAATATCAAATAACCTCTTCTCACCGGCAAGTTTAAAATCATAGTTGAGCTCTTTAATAGCCCAATATGCCTTATGTTCTAGTTCGAGAGGTAAGTGACATGCTTTTCCATAAACCATTTTATACGGAGACATGCCCATAGGATTTTTATATGCAGTTCTATAGGCCCATAATGCATCATCAAGTTTCTTGGACCAATTCTTTCTAGACCTATTGACAGTCTTTTGCAAAATTAATTTGAGCTCTCTATTACTCAATTCTACTTTACCACTAGACTGAGGGTGATAAGGAGATGCAATTCTATGATTAACATCATACTTAGCAAGCATTTTATGGAAAGCACCATGAATAAAATGTGAACCACCATCAGTCATTAAATATCTAGGGACTCCAAACCTCGGGAAAATAACTTCTTTAAGCATCTTAATAGAGGTGTTATGATCAGCAGTACTAGTTAGAATAGCTTCTACCCACTTAGTAACATAATCAACAGCAACTAAAATATGTGTATAACCATTAGAGGCAGGAAAAGGTCCCATATAATCAAAGCCCCAACCATCAAATGGTTCAATAATGAGTGAATAGTTCATAGCCATTTCTTGACGTCTACTAATATTACCAATTCTTTGACATTCATCACAAGATAAGACAAACTTACGGGCATCCTTGAAGAGAGTAAGCCAATAGAAACCAGATTGCAATACCTTATGTGCAGTTCTATCTCCAGCGTGGTGTCCTCCATAAGCTTCGGAGTGACACTTGCGTAGGATCTGTTCCTGTTCATGCTCAGGTACACAACGTCTAATAACACCATCTACTCCTTCTTTATAAAGATGTGGGTCGTCCCAAAAGTAATGCCTCAAATCATAGAAGAACTTTTTCTTTTGTTGGTATGTGAAACTAGGTGGTATGAATTTAGCAACAATGTAATTAGCATAATCAGGATACCATGGAGCAGCACGAGAAGCATTTATGACATTTAGTTGCTCATCAGGAAAGCTATCATCAATAGGTAGTGGGTCATCAAGAACATTTTCTAACCTAGACAAGTTGTCTGCAACGGGGTTCTCAGCTCCCTTTCTATCAACAATATGCAAATCAAATTCTTGTAGCAAGAGAACCCATCTAATAAGTCTAGGTCTAGCATCTTTCTTTTCCATAAGATATTTAATAGCATCATGATCTGTGTGAATAGTCACTTTAGAATCAACAATATAAGGTCTGAACTTATCACAGGCAAATACAACTGCCAAGAATTCTTTTTCAGTAGTAGCATAATTTCTCTGAGCATTGTCTAGAGTTTTACTAGCATATTGAATAACGTTTAATTTCTTATCAACTCTTTTCCCTAGAACAGCACCTACAGCATAATCACTAGCATCACACATAATTTCAAAGGGTAAATTCCAATCAGGTGGCTAAACAATAGGTGCAGAGATCAATGCTTTCTTAAGTATTTCAAATGCTTCTACACAATCATCATTAAAGACAAATGGTATATCTTTTTATAATAAATTAGTCAGAGGCCGAGAAATTTTTGAGAAGTCCTTAATGAACCTCCTATAAATTCCAGCATGACCAAGGAAACTTCTTATACCTTTGATGTCCTTAGGACATGGCATCTTTTCAATAGCATCAACCTTGGCTTTATCAACTTCAATACCTCTTTTAGAAACTTTATGCCCCAAGACAATACCTTCATTAACCATAAAGTGGCACTTTTTCCAATTCAAGACAAGATTAGTTTCTTCACATCTCTACAAAACTCGATCAAGGTTGCTCAAGCAATCATCAAAAGAGGACCCATAGAAGGAAAAGTCGTCCATGAAAACCTCACAAATCTTTTCACAAAAGTCATAGAATATAGCCATCATGCATCTTTGAAAGGTAGCAGGTGCATTACATAAACCAAAAGGCATACATCTATAGGCAAAGGTACCAAAATGCCAAGTGAAAGTAGTCTTTGATTGATCATTGTCTGACACAGGTATCTGAGAGAAACCAGAATAACCATCTAGAAAGCAAAAATGTGTATGTTTGGATAATCTTTCTAGCATTTGATCGATAAAAGGTAAGGGGTAATGATCTTTTTAGTGGCCTTATTTAATTTGCGGAAATCAATTACCATCCTATAACCTGTAATAATTCTTTGAGGAATAAATTCATCTTTATCATTAGGAACTACGATAATACCTCCCTTCTTAGGGACACAATGGACAGGACTTACCCACTGACTATCAGCAACGGGATAAATTATACCTGCCCCCAGAAGCTTTAGTATTTCTTTTTCTTACCACTTCTTTCATTTTAGGATTCAGACGTCGTTGATGATCACGAACCGGTTTGGCAACTTCCTCCAAATTTATTTTATGTTAACATAGAGTGGGGCTAATGCCCTTAAGATCATCAAGAGTATACCCAATAGCAGCACTGTGCTTCTTCAGAGTCTTCAATAATCTCTCTTCTTCATGCTCTGAAAGGTTAGCACTAATAATAATAGGATATATCTTTTTCTCATCGAGATAAGCATATTTAAGAGTATCAGGCAACGTCTAAGCTCAAACACGGGATCACCCTTGGGTGGAGGAGGATCCCTTAGGATTTCAATTGGCAAATTGTGTTTCGGAATGGGTTCCTGTTTAAAGAATACTTCATCTATTTCCCTTCTTTCATTCATAAACATATCATTTTCATGGTCTAGCAAATATTGTTCTAAAGGATCACTAGGAGGTACGGCAATAGAAGCAAGACCAATAATTTCATCCTTACTAGGCAATTATTCTTCACGGTGTTGTATACTAAATTTAGAGAAATTAAACTCATGAGACATATCACCCAAGCCAATAGTAACAACATTCTTTTCACAGACTATCCTAGCATTAACTGTGTTCAAGAAAGGTCTACCAAATATAATGGGACAAAAGCTATCTTGTGGGGAACTAAGAACAAGAAAATCAGCAGGATATTTAGTTTTCCCACACAAGACTTCAACATCTCTAACAATCCCCATTGCTAATATATTATCTCTATTGGCAAGTTTAATTGTAACATCAATATCTTCTAACTCAGCAGGTGCAATCTCATGCTTAATTTCTTTGTATAAGTCATGAGGTATAACACTAACACTAACACCCATATCACATAAGCCATGATAGCAATGATCTCCTATTTTAACAGAAATAATAGGCATGCCTACCATAGGTCTATGTTTATCTTTAGCACAAGGTTTAGGAATTCTAGCAGTTTCACCGCAGAAATAAATAACATGCCCATCAATATTATCAGCCAAGAGATCTTTAATAGTAGCAATATTAGGTTTAACTTTAACTTGCTCAGGAGGTGTATAAGTTCTAATATTGCTTTTACGAACCACAGTTGAAGCTTTAGCATGATCCTTTATTCTAACAGGGAAAGGTGGTTTCCAACATAAGAAGTAGGAACAATAGGATCATTATAAGTGACAGTCTTTTCTTAAATTTTAATAGGTGAAGCTACTTTTACTTCTATGGGAGGATGATATTTAAACCACTTCTCCTTGTGGAGATCAACATAAGTAGCAAAATATTCACAGAAAGAAACTACTATCTCAGAATCAAGTCCATATTTAGTGCTAAATTTACGGAAAACATCGGTATCCATAAAAGATTTAACACAATCAAACTTAGGTGTCATACCTGACTCCTTACCTTCGTCGAGATCCCAATCTTCAGAGTTGCATTTAATTCTATCCAATAAATTCCATTTGAATTCAATAGTCTTCATCCTAAAAGAGCCAGCACAAGAAGTATCGAGCATGGTGCGATTGTTATGAGAAAGCCGAGCATAAAAACTTTGAAGAATTATTTCTTTTAAGACCTCATGATTGGGGCATGAATATAACATTGATTTAAGCCTCCCCCAAGCTTGAGCGATGCTTTATCCTTCGCAAGGCCAAGAATTATATATATAATTGCGATCACGATGAACAAGATGCATAGGATAAAATTTCTGATGAAATTCCAATTTCAATCATTTGTAGTTCCATGACCTCGTATCATCACATAGCCTATACCATGTAGATGCATCTCCCTCCAAAGATAAAGGGAAGACCTTCTTCTTAACAACGTCATCGGGTATACCTGCAAGCTTAAATAATGCACAAACTTCATCCACATAGATTAGGTGCTCATCAGGATGCTTTGTTCCATCTCCTGCCAAAGGATTAGCTAGCATCAACTACAAGGAGTAATCAACACTACTAGCAACCTACTAGTACCAATCCCGGACTTGGAGACAAGAATTGGATACAAGAGATGAACTAGGGTTTTGAGAGGAGATGGTGCTGGTGAAGATGTTGATGGATATTGCCCTCTCCCGATGAGAGAAGCGTTGGTGATGACGATGGCAATGATTTCCCCCTCCCGGAGGGAAGTGTCCCCGGCAAAACAGCTCTACCGGAGCCCTAGATTGGTTCTGCCAAGGTTCCGCCTCGTGGCGGTGGAGTCTCATCCCGAAAGGTTGCTTCTAATTTTTCCCTTGACGAAAGACTTCATATAGCAAAAGATGGCCACCGGAGAGCCAACATGGGGCCCACGAGGCAGGGGGCGCGCCCTGGGGGGTAGGGCGCGCCCCCACCCTCGTGGCCAGGTGGGGCCCCCTCTGACGTACTTCTTTCGCTCAATATTTTTTATTATTTCCAAAAATAACTTTCATGGAGTTTAAGGACTTTTGGAGTTGTGCAGAATAGGTCTCTAATATTTGCTCCTTTTCTAGCCCAGAATTCTAGTTGCCGGCATTCTCCCTCCTTATGTAAACCTTGTAAAATAAGAGAGAATAGGCATAAGTATTGTGACATAACGTGTAATAACAGCCCATAATGCAATAAATATCGATATAAAAGCATGATGCAAAATGGACGTATCAAGAGTCTCCTATGTTGTCACTTTCATATACTAGTGGGAATTTTTCATTATAGGATTAGATGCGCACCCATTTCATATTGAGCTTTCATACACTTATAGCTCTTAGTGCATTCGTTGCATGGCAATCCCTACTCCTCACATTTATATCAATTGATGGGCATCTCCATAGCCCGTTGGTTAGCCGAGTCGATGTGAGACTTTCTTACGTTTTGTCTTCTCTATATTTACCCCTATCATCATACTCTATTCCACCCGTAGTGCTATATCCATGGCTTGCGCTCATGTATTGCGTGAGGGTTGAAAAACCTGAAGCACGTTAAAAAGTATGAACCAATTGCTCGGCTTGTCATCGGGGTTATGCATGATAAATACTTTGTGTTAAGAAGACAGAGCATGGCAAGACTATATGATCTTCTAAGGATAACTTTCTTTAGCATTGATATTTTGAAAGACATGAATGTTTGTTGGGATGACTAAGTATTGATGTCTTTATGTCAAATTATAGACTATTGCTTTGAATCACCTATGTCTTAATATTCACACCATGATTAGATATATGATCAAGTTTATGCTAGGTAGCATTCCACATCAAAAATTATCTTTTTTATCATTTACCAGCTCGAGGACGAGCAAGAATTAAGCTTGGGGATGCTGATACGTCTCCTTCGTATCTATAATTTTTGATTGTTTCATGCCAATATTATACAACTTTTACAAACTTTTGGCAACTTTTTATATGATTAGTTCCAGTTCCTGTTTGTTGCATGTTTTTGTTTCGCAGAAAATCCATATCAAACGAAGTCCAAACGCGATAAAAATTTATGGAGAATTGTTTTGGAATATATGTGACTTTTAGGAGGTGGAATCAACGCAAATGGGGGCCCACCGAGCCCACAACCCACCAGGGCAGGCCAGGCACCCCCTAGCGCGCCCAAGTGTCTTGTGACCTCCTCGAAGGTCGGTTGGAGACCTTCTTCTGGTGCAAGAAAGATAATTTATGGGGAAAATCATGTAAAAATTACAGCGCAATCGGAGCTACGGATCCTCGTTAATTTAAGAAACCATGAAGGGCGAGATCCGGGGAACATGAAACAGAAGAGAACAGAGAGGGAGATCCAATCTCGGAGGGGCTCCTGCCCCTCCACCGCCATGGAGACCAAGGACCATAGGGGGAACTTTACTCCCATTTAGGGGGGAGGCCAAGGAAGAATAAGAAGGAGGGGGGCTCTCCCCTCGCTTGCAGTGGCTCTGGAGTGCCACCGGGGCAACGATTGGGATGGCGGTCTACATCAACAATCTTGCTACCGTCAACACCAACTCAGCGGTGTAACACCTCTTCTCCCTGCGATAATATCTACTTAAACATGGTGCTCAACTACATATATTATTTCCCATTGATCTATGGTTATCCTATGATGTTTGAGTAGATCTGTTTTGTCCTGTGGGTTAAACGTGATCTTGGTTGGTATGATTATATATTTTATTTATGGTGTTGTCCTACGTGCCCTCTGTTCTCGCGCAAACGTGAGGGGCCCCCACTGTAGGGTGTTGCAATATGTTCATGATTTGCTTACGGTGGGTTGCGAGAGTGGCAGAAACTTAAACCCAAGTAGGTGGGTTATGGCGTATGGGAGTAAAGAGGACTTCATACTTAATGCTATGGTTGGGTTTCACAACCTTAATGATCTTTAGTAGTTGCAGATGCTTGCTAGAGTTCCAATCATAAGTGCATATTATCCAAGTAGAGAAAGTATGTTAGCTCATGCCTCTCCCTCATATAAAGTTGCAAGAATGATTACCGGTACTTGTTATCGATTGCCTAGGGGCAAATAACTTTCTTGTTGACAAAAACCCTTTTACTAAACACCTAACTTTTATTATCTTGCAAAGTACTTCTAGTTTTATTCTTGCAAAGTAGTTCTAGCATCACACCTACAAAATAGTTTCATACTTATTTTCGATAAAACAAACATCAAGTGTGCGTAGAGTTGTATCAGTGGTCGATAGAACTTGAGGGAATATTTGTTCTGTCTTTAGCTCCTCGTTGGGTTCGACACTCTTATTTATCGAAAAAGGCTACAAACGATCCCCTATACTTGTGGGTTATCAATAGCCTGTAACAACTCTTTGTGGAATAAGTTCATTTTTATCATTAGGAACAACATTGATACCTCCTTTCTTAGGGACACAATGAACAAGACGTACCCATCTACTATCAGCTATAAGATAGATTATACCTGCTTCCAGAAGTTTTAATATTTCCGTTCTTACCACTTCTTTCATCTTCGGATTTAACCGACGTTGGTGATCAACAACGGGTTTAGTATCAGGTTCCATATTAATCTTGTGCTGACATAGAGTGGGACCAATGCCCTTTAAATCATCAAGAGTATATCCAATAGCAGCTTGGTGCTTCCTCGGAACTTTCAACAATCTTTCTTCTTCATGTTCTGAAAGGTTAGCACTAATAATCACAAGATATATCTTCTTCTCATCAAGATAAGCATATTTCAAAGTGTCTGGCGATTGTTTTAATTCAAACACAGGATCACCTTTAGGTGGAGGAGGACCTCCTAGAGTTTCAATAGGAAAATTGTGTTTAATTAGAGGATGTTGTTCAAAGAAAATCTTATCTATTTCATTTCTTTCATGCATATGTAAATAATTTTCATGGTCTAGTTGATATTGTTCTAGAGGATTAGTAGGGGAACAGCAATAGAAGCAAGACCAATTATTTCGTCCTTACTAGGCAATTCTTTTTCATGAAGCTTTCTACTAAACTTGGAAAAATTAAACTCATGAGATTCATCACCAAAGCTAACACCGACAATTTGTTTCTCACAATCTATTTTAGCATTAACAGTGTTCAAGAAAGGTCTACCAAAGTTAATGGGACAAAAGTCATCTTGTGGGGAACCAAGAACAAGAAAATTAGTAGGGTATTTTATTTTCCCACACAAGAATTCAACAACCCTAACAATCCCAATTGGTGATATGGTATCTCTATTAGCAAGTTTAATAGTAACATCAATGTCTTCTATCTCTGCGGGTGCTATGTCATTCATAATTTCTTGATATAAGGTATAGGGAATAGCACTCACGCTAGCACCTATGTCACATAAACCATGATAACAGTGATCTCCTATTTTAACTGAGACAACGGGCATGCCAAGAACGGGTCTATGATTATCTGTTCTATCGGGTTTGACAATTCTAGTAGCTTCATTATAGAAGTAAATAACATACCCATCTACATTTTCTTCCAAGATATCCTTAACCATAGCAACACTAGCTAGGTTCTACTTTGATTTGTTCATCAGGTTTGGGTGTTCTAATATAACTTTTGTTAACCACAGTTGAAACTTTAACATGTTACTTTATCCTAACAGGGAAAGGTGGTTTCTCAATATAAGCAGTAGGAACAACTGGATCAACATTATAAAGTATAGTTTCTTCTTTAGCTAGATCTCCAAGAACATCGAGGAGAACATGGTATAGAGAATCAAAGAGAGAGAAGAAGCCATCTAGCTACTAGCTATGGACCCGTAGGTCTGAGGTAAATGATGACCCACAAGTATAGGGGATCGATTGTAGCTCTTTTTGATAAGTAAGAGTGTCGAACCCAACGAGGAGCGGAAGGAAATGACAAGTGGTTTTCAGCAAGGTAATGTGTGCAAGTGCTGAAATTGTAAGTAACAGAGTAGTTTGATAGCAAGATATTTTGTAACGAGCAAGTAATGATAATAGTAACAAAAGGTGCACCAAGGTAGCCCAATCCTTTTGAGGCAAAGGATAGACCAAAACGGTCTCTTATAGTAAGCAAAGCGTTCTTAAGGGTACACGGAAATTTCATCTAGTCACTTTCATCATGTTGATTCGATTCATGTTCGCTACTTTGATAATTTGATATGTGGGTGGACCGGTACTTAGGTGATGTTCTTACTTGAACAAACCTCCTACTTATGTTTAACCCCCTCGCAAGCATCTGCAACTACGAGAAAAGTATTAAGGATAAATCCTAACCATAGCATTAAACTTTTGGATCCAATCGGTCCCTTATGGAATAGCGCATAAACTAGGGTTTAAGCTTCTGTCACTCTCGCAACCCATCATCTAATAACTACTCCACAATGCATTCCCTTAGGCCCAAATATGGTGAAGTGTCATGTAGTCGACGTTCACATGACACCACTAAGGGAATCACAACATACATACTATCAAAATATCGAACACATATCAAGTTCACATGATTACTTGCAACATGATTTCTCCCGTGAACTCAAGAACAAAAGTAACTACTCACAAATCATAATCATGCTCAAGATCGGAGGGGTATTTGATGGTAGCTGGAACTACGTCAGTATTTCCCTGGAGAGGGAGGGATGATGTAGCACAACGACGGTGGGTATTTCCCTCAGTTACGAAACCAAGGTATCAAACCAGTAGGAGAACCAAGCAACACAACGTAAACAACACCTACACACAAACAACAACACCTCGCAACCTGACGTGTTAAAGGGGTTGTCAATCCCTTCCGGGGTACGACACCAAAAATTGCATGTTGATGGGAGAAAGTTGTAATAGATTGAAATAATAGATAGCAAATAAAATAAAGTGCAGCAAGGTATTTTTGGATTTTTGGTTTAATACATCTGAATAAAAATGCAAAGGAAAAGTAGATCGCAAGGCAGATATATGAGAAAGAAAACCCGGGGGCCGTAGGTTTCACTAGTGGCTTCTCTCGAGAAAAATAGCAAATGGCGGGTAAACAAATTACTGTTGGGCAATTGATAGAACTTCAAATAATTATGACGATATCCAGGCAATGATAATTACATAGGCATCACGCCCAAGATTAGTAGACCGACTCCTGCCTGCATCTACTACTATTACTCCACACATCGACCGCTATCGAGCATGCATCTAGTGTATTAAGTTCATGGAAAATGGAGTGATGCAGTAAGAACGATGACATGATGTAGACAAGATCCGTTTATCTATATGGCGGTAGATATAGATCTTGTCTTTTTATCCTTAGTAGCAATGATACATACGTGTCGGCTCCCTTTCTGTCACTGGGATCAAGCACCGTAAGATCGAACCCACTACCAGGCACATATTCCCATTGCAAGATAAATAGATCAAGTTGGCCAAACAAAACCCAAATATCGGAGAAGAAATATGAAGCTATAAGAGATCATGCATATAAGAGATCAAAGAAACTCAAATAACTTTCATGGATGTAAAAAGATATGACTGATCATAAACTCGAAGTTCATCAGATTCCAACAAACACACCGCAAAAGAGTTACATCATATGGATCTCCAAGAGGCCATTGTATTAAGAATTCAGTGAGAGAGAGAAATCCATCTAGCTATTAACTACGGACCCGAAGGTCTACAAAGAACTACTCACGCATCATCGGAGAGGCGCCAATGGAGGTGGTGAACCCCATCCGAGATGGTGTCAAGATTGGATCTGGTGGTTTTGGACTCTACGGCAGCTGGATGAATATTTCGTCGATGCCTCTAGGGTTTCTGGAATATTGTGGTATTTACAGAGCAAAGAGGCAGTCTGGGGGGCACCCGAGGTGGGCACTACCCACCAGGGTGTGCCAGGAGGCCCAGGCGCGCCCTGGTGGGTTGTGCCCACCTCGGGTGCCCCCTCAGGTGCAACCAGGGCCCATTGCCTTCCTTTTGGCCCATAAAAAATCGTCATGGAGTTTCGTGGCATTTGGACTCCGTTTGATATTGATTTTCTGCGATGTAAAAAACATGGAAAAAACAGCAACTGGCACTTGGCACTATGTCAATAGGTTAGTACCAAGAAATGATATAAAATGATTATGAAACATCCAAGATTGATAATAAAACACCATGGAACAATCAAAAATTATAGATACGTTGGAAACGTATCAGTATTAAATAGCATATTGGATCTGAACATATAATCTTCCACCAAATAAACCATATAGTAATCAACTACAAATGTAATCAACACTACTAGTCACCCACAAGCACCAATGTATAGTTTCGGTAACATGATTGAACACAAGAGATGAACTAGGGTTTTAGATGAGATGGTGTTGTTAAAGATGTTGATGGAGATTTCCCTCCCCAAGATGGGAGAGTTGTTGGTGATGATGATGACGATGATTTCCCCCTCCGTGAGGGAAGTTCCCCCGGCGGAATCGCTCGTCCGGAGGGCAGAAGTGCTCTGCCCAAGTTCCACCTTGAGACGGTGGCACTCCATCCCGAAAGTCCTCTCCTTATTTTTTCTAGGTCAAAATGACTTATATACCAGAAGATGGGCACCGGAGGTGGGCCTGGGTGAGCAGAACCCACCAGGGCACGCCTGGGCTCCATAGAGCACCCAGGTGGGTTGTGCCCACCTAGTGGGCCCCCTCTGGTACTTATTGGCTCCAATATTCCTCATATATTCCATAAAAAATCTCCGTAAAGTTCCATCTTGTTTGGAGTTGTGCAGAATAGATAGCCTGACGTAGCTTTTCCAAGTCCATATTTCCAGCTGCCGGAATTCTCCCTTTTTGTGTGTATCTTGCATGTTATGAGAGAAAATGTCGGATTTCGGGTTCCGGCAGACCCTTGAGGTTCGAACACTAGGGTGCGCGCGGAGATTTCGCCTCCTATCTACCTGCACCCCTCCGCCTCGCTAAGATCTAAGCTATGGAAAGAACAACACAAGAGACACAGGGTTTATACTGGTTCGGGCCATCGTTGTGGTGTAATACCCTACTCCAGTGTGTGGCATGGTGGATTGCCTCTTGGGCTGATGATGATGAATGATACAAGGAAGAACAGCCTCGCGAGGGTCTGTCCTTGGCTGGGGCGATGAACTGCTGGGAGGAGTTCAGCCACCCTTCTCTCTCTCTTTGGTTGAACCTCTCTCTGGTTGAACCTCTCCTCTTTCTCTCTCCACGAACAACCCCCTCCCTCTCTCTGTGGGTGGCTGGTCCTATTTATAGAGGCCCTGGTCCTCTTCCCAAATATCGAGCGGGAAGGGAGCCAACAATGGCGGGCTAATTTGAAGGGGGACAGCTAGTACTAGCTACCCTGACAAAAGTAGTCTTCGCCTGCACAAAGCTCTGGTGGTGACACCATCTTGGGCTCCATGATGACCTCTGTCTTGCAGTCTTCCTGGTCTTGGTCTCGTTGCACCGAAATGGCAACCTTTGCCCGATGCCTCGGTACTCCGTGGCTGCGCTTGCCCCCTTTGCACCAAAGAGGAAAGGAGGACACTACGCGGGCTGGCACCCGCCTGGCGCCCTTGGTCGTCATGGCTTGCGTCATGGGCACCTCGTGAGGTACCCCACCTTGATCTCTCCGCCTCCTCGCGAGCCAGCCTGATGAGGCCGTGCCTGAGGAAGCTCCGTGTCGTCCGCCCCGCGAGGCTTGGCCCCTCGCGAGGGTCTTGGTTCTGTGTTGATGAAGATGGGCCGTGCTGGGCCCCCCTTTGAGCCACGCCGCAGGCTGCAGGCAGGCAAGTCTGGGGACCCCCGTTCCCAGAACGCCTACAGTAGCCCCCGGGCCCAAGGCGCGCCCGGACTTGGCCGTGCTGGGAGGCGGAAGGGCAAGAGCGAAGCGCTGCGGGCCCTAACAGCCTGCGGCCTTGGGCGCCGCATGGCGGTTGACCGGACGTGGGCGTCTTCACTTCCCCATGGCGCCTCGGCAATTGCACGGATTGGACAAGTCCCTGCATGCAAAGCGGGTCATGATTACCTGCGATCGTGGAGGTCGGCGGTTGGCCTTCGCCGGCTATAAGTACGGAACGGCGCGCGCCCTTCCAGTCCATCCCTTCTTGCTTCTCCTTCTTCCCGAACCTTGCTCCGTCTTGCTGCGATGGCTCCGATCCGCCAGTTCTCAACGACAGAGAAGGGAAAAGCTCCCCGAGAGGAACCAGACCCACTCCCGTCGAAGAAACGGCTCGTCCCCCGTGGCCCGGACGAGGGGGCCCTTCAGGTGGTGTCGAGGCCTTGGTGCGAGTGGGCGCCGCCAGGGTTCCCGCTTCCATTGTACGCCCACGTCGAGGGACCTGAAGCAGCTGATGCTGACTGCCACGGGCGGCGCCGCCGTCGGCGCCGACGGGTCACGAAGGTGTGGGTCGTCCCCCCTGGGGTCCACACCGAGGGCTCCTCCCGAGAGTTCGTGCTCCATGTTGCCGTGCCTCTTCAGTCTTGGATTCGCCTTCCTCCCTTCTTCACCTCCATCATCCCACAGGGGGAGCCCTGGAGCTCTGGCTGCAGCACGCCGGCTGCAGCACCCTCGCGACCGAGGCAGAGTTCGCGGGCGTTGCCCCGGGCGAGGCCTTCATGACTCGGGGCTGGAGAGAGATCGCCCGGGTTTGCAGGACAAGGGGCGTCTTTGCGATCCACTTGGATTACGACGGTGCTTCGGTGATGTTCCTCAAGGTCTTTGATGCGAGCGGGCGCCGGCTGGAGTGCTGCCCCGGGGCCCTGCTGCGGTGAGGATTGGGCCCGTCGACCGCTCCCTTGGCGGCTCCTCAGGCGACAGAGGCGGCGGAGGTTCTAGCGACTCTAGCGAGCTCTTCGCGACTCCGGAGACGAGTGATGACAGCTACGAGCCCCCGAGCCGGCTCCGCTCCTGGAGCAAGGCGGGCTCGTCAGGCCACCGTCGACTCTGATCTGGATGGGGTTGGCGCCGGTGCTTGACGGCCCACTGTTGATGATGGCGTCTTCTATAGGGGCGCGCGTAGCTAGTGTTCCTTTAGGATCTGTTCCTTATCTCGAGAATCAGGGGCCGCTCCCTGGTGTGTCGCCGGGTCCGTGCATCGGCAGGCGCGAGGTTGCTTGGTGAGGACCTCGTGTGTCTCTCCCCTCTCGCCTTTGCTCCCCTTTCTGCTCTACGTCCTCGGGTCCCGGCCCTCGAGCGAGTCTTAGCCGTCGCTGGTATGCTAGGTCGTGATGCCGTGGACAAGGCCAGAGGGTGAGGGCTGGAGAGCCAGTAGGAGCCCTGAGTCATGATACTCAGGCACCCCCCCTTTAACGTGCAAGCGGTTTGCGCGGACGAGAGTGGAGGAGACACCGCAAGGGCCTCGCCCGACGCAGCTCCTTTAAGAGATCTTGTAGACCCATCATAGAAAAAACGAGGGGTTGCCATGAGAATTGACAGTCAGTCGTTGGTTGCTTCTGAGGGGTAATGAGGCACTGAAGGCTTGACGAGGTGACGCTATGCGGGGCTGCCGCGGCCAGAGCTCAGCCATTCAGGTTTGTCGGCATTGCAGGGACAGACCCATGCACAAGCGTCGTGCCGTTTGGGAGCAGCTTCGTTAGTTGGCGTCAGCTGAGCAGGCAACTAGGTAAAACACATTAGCTGCGAAGGAGTGGATTCGTTCAAATAGATGCTGGGAAGGCAGACATCACTGGGTCAGGCCCGAGCGACTTGGGGATCATGCAGCCCGAGGGGCGCCCCCAATAAGGTAAGCTAACAACATGAAATAAAAGGGATACATGCCGCAGGGATGGACCCACGCGTCCTGGGAATAATGCAGCCCTGGGGGCGCTCCCAGCTGGAAGTGAAACTTGAAGATGTCACCTGATGATGTTGAGGACGAAGGGGTGTTGGTGTAGCAGACTCGGTGGGCTGCGGAAGCCGATCCTCACGAGCCCCCAGGCCCGGGGGCCTCGGGAGGCTCCGGAGGTGCTGGCGGCTCCCCACGGACCATCTCCATCTCCGCCAGGGCCGCGGAACGCCTGGCCTCTTGTGCCTCCATGATGCCCCTTATGAGGCGCTGGTACGTGGCAGCCACGTTCGGCAAGCCGTAAGGCATGCAAACATAGCTATGGGGTGGACCTCCGCAGCGCCCCACTCGCGAGGGCCAGAGGCGCTCCAGGGAGGCGAATCGATTGAGCCCTGGTATGTCGATGCAGACACGCAGCCCACCATCCTCGCCTGGATGGGGGGCCACTGCTGGTAGACGGCGACCGCCTTTCATAACTCTTGACTCCTGTAGCTCCTGAATGGCCTTGCTGACGAACTCCTGAGGGTCTGGCTCTCCTTGCCTTACTCCTTCTTGAGGGAAACGTGCTTCAAAACACGCCTCCATGTGGTGCCCAAGCGCCTCCCTCGTGACCCTAGCCAGGTCGGTGGCCCTCCAGGGGAGAGCCCCCGAGCCCTGTCTGAGGAGGGCGTCGGGCGCGCTTTCCTATGCGATGGAAGGAGGTTCCCCCTAGGCAGGCATGGGCCCTGAGGGGCCTGCCTCCTGAGGAGCCAGGCCGGATGATGTCTTCTTCTTCTTGGGGGCGGTCTCGGGAAGCCTCCTGCTTCCGCGGTCTGGGTCTTCCAGTGACGCGGACTGAAAGGCTCGTTTTAGGGAACACACCGCATCCTTCTCTTCACAGGGCACCGTGATGACTCCGCCACTTCCTGGCATCTTGAGGACGTTGTAGCCGTGGTGGGTTACGGCCATGAACTTGGCCAGCGCTGGGTACCCGAGGATGGCGTTGTACGGCAGGTGAATGTGAGCGACGTCGAAGTCGATGAGCTCGGTGCGGTAGTTGTCGCATGCCCCGAAGGTGACAGGGAGGCGGACCTGCCCAATCGGGACCGTAGAGCCGTCGGTGACTCCGGAGAAAGGCTTGGTTGGCTGAAGCTGGCTGTAGGGCACTTGGAGATTGTTGAATGTTTCCACGGACAGGACGTTGAGCCCCGCCCCGTCATCGATGAGGGTCCTGGTGACCACCATGTTGCTGATGATAGGGGAACAAAGCATCGAGAGGACTCCGGCTGTAGCCGCACACTTGAGCTGATCTGCTGAGCTGAACGTGATGGCGCATGCCGACCACCTGAGAGGGCGCGTGGCTTCAAGCCTGGGGAGGACTGCATTCACTTCACGGGCGAACTGCTTGAAGATGTGTTGAGAGGCTGGGGCTTGAGCCCCGCCCAGGATGCAGGCGATCGCGCGCGGCTCCTAGAAGCCCCCAGCCTCCTCGTCCTGGTGGCGGTCCTCGTTTCTCCTTGGTTGCGGCGGCAGCGGAGGGAGGCCTGCGTTGCCTTGCGGGCGATCCTCGCGAGGCCGACCCCTCCAGTCTCCCTCGCGAGACGGATCTTGCCAGCGATCCTTGTGAGGTTGATTGCGCCACCCTTAGCGCGGGCCACGGTCTTCCCAGCGTCCTGTGTTCCTTCCTCCTCCTCGGCCGTAGCCCCGGTCACCGCGGTGGGGCGACGGCCGATCCTTCCTTCTCGCACGGCTCGGAGCTCTTGACATTCGTTGGTGTTGTGGGTGTGGAGGTCGTGGTACACACAGTATCGGCTGCCCTTGGAAGGCTCGGGCTGATCTCTGCCCCGCTTGGTGTCTGGTTCTGCCGCGAGCACGGCAGCCCCCTTGCGCTTCACATCCTTGGCCTTGGGCTTCTTCTCTTCCGGGTCCGCGGCAGGCAGCTCGAGGAGGGAGAGACGCCCTTCCTCAGCCCTAGCGCACTTGGTTGCCAAGTTGAACAGCTCCAAAGAAGTGCACAGATCTTCATGCATCGCCAGCTCCTCCTTCACCTTGACATCGCGCACGCCGTCGGAGAAGGCTGAGATGATGGCCTCCTCAGTCACCCTGGGAATCTTGAGGCGTGCGTTGTTGAAGCGCTGGATGTACTTCTGCAGGGTCTCCCCGGGTTGTTGCTTGATGTGGCGCATGTCGCTCACGGTGGGTGGCCGGTCGCGAGTACCTTGGAAGTTGGCGATAAAGCGGGTGCGCATCTTGTTCCAGGAGGAGATCGTGCCTGGAGCCAGGTTCAGGAGCCAGGTGCGGGCCTCGTCCTTGAGTGCCATGGGAAACCAGTTCGCCATGACCTTCACGTCTCCGTTGGCAGCTTCGATGCCCAGCTCGTAGAGCTGGAGGAACTCCGCAGGGTCAGCCGTGCCGTCGTAGCGAGGAGGCAGGTCGGGCTTGAACTTGTCGGGCCACGCGACACTGCGTAGCTCGGCGGTGAAGGCACGGCAGCCTGCTGTGGCCACGGGAGGCCTTGGGTGACGGAGAGCTTGGTCTTGCATGTCCCCACGCGTTGCAGCTGGGTCTTGACGTGCGGGAGCAGGAGCATGGTCGTGACGTGCTGGAGCAGGGAGCGCCCGGGCAGCTTCTTGCGGGCGAGGGACTTCCTGGCAGCTCTGCTCTTGCTGCGCTGGCACCTGACGGAGCGGGTTCCGCCCAGGGGTCACGCGCCTTGGAGCCATGGCGCCTTCTTGAGGAAGAGGCGGCCGGGGCGCCGCCGGAGCTTTGTCGCCCGCGCGGGGCGGGGTGTGGTGTAGCGGAACGGATGGCGCAGGAGAGCCCCCTGCGGCGCGGACGACCTCGGCAATGCGGTCGAGCCATTCTTCGTAGACATCATCGACGGGGCGGTAGCGCAGGAGCTCGTTTGCCGCAATGAGCGCAGCTCGAGCCTCCATGGGTGCGCGGAGCGCGCGGGACAAAGAACCAACTGGGGGAGCGAGGGAGTTGCGTTGTGGCCGTCTTGCCGCACGGACGGATGCTGAGACGATGCTTTCTGCTCGTCCCCCGCCGGGCCGGTGGCGGTGTTGACGGCAGGTGACGGGGAACGGTGAGAACGCCCACCAACAGGAGCCGTCTGGGCAACACGGGAAGCGAGAGCGGCCCGCGCTCAGCGCGGGCCCGACGAGCGTCAGACATGGGTGCGATGGTCGGAGGAGAACGGGGTGGTGGAAGACGAATTCTGCCACACCCCTACCTGGCGCGCCAAATGTCAGATTTCGGGTTCCGGCAGACCCTTGAGGTTCGAACACTGGGGTGCGCGCGGAGATTTCGCCTCCTATCTACCTGCACCCCTCCGCCTTGCTAAGATCTAAGCTATGGAAAGAACAACACAAGAGACACAGGGTTTATACTGGTTCGGGCCACCGTTGTGGTGTAATACCCTACTCCAGTGTGTGGCGTGGTGGATTGCCTCTTGGGCTGATGATGATGAATGATACAAGGAAGAACAGCCTCGTGAGGGTATGTCCTTGGCTGGGGTGATGAACTACTGGGAGGAGTTCAGCCACCCTTCTCTCTCTCTCTCTGGTTGAACCTATCTCTGGTTGAACCTCTCCTCTTTCTCTCTCCACGAACAACCCCCTCCCTCTCTCTGTGGGTGGCTGGTCCTATTTATAGAGGCCCTGGTCCTCTTCCCAAATATCGAGCGGGAAGGGAGCCAACAATGGCGAGCTAATTTGAAGGGGGGCAGCTAGTACTAGCTACCCTGACAAAAGTAGTCTTCGCCTGCACAAAGCTCTGGTGGTGACGCCGTATTGGGCTCCATGATGACCTCCGTCTTGCAGTCTTCCTGGTCTTGGTCTCGTTGCACCGAAATGGCAACCTTTGCCCGATGCCTCGGTACTCCGCGGCTGCGCTTGCCCCCTTTGCACCAAAGAGGAAAGGAGGACACTGCGCGGGCTGGCACCCGCCTGGCACCCTTGGTCGTCATGGCTTGCGTCAAGGGCACCTTGTGAGGTACCCCGCCTTGATCTCTCCGCCTCCTCGCGAGCCAGCCTGATGAGGCCGTGCCTGAGGAAGCTCCGTGTCGTCCGCCCCGCGAGGCTTGGTCCCTCGCGAGGGTCTTGGGTCTGTGTTGATGAAGATGGGCCGTGTTGGGCCCCCCTTTGAGCCACGCCGTAGGCCGCAGGCAGGCAAGTCTGGGGACCCCCGTTCCGGGAACACCGACAGAAAAGCCATTAGAATTACTCTGAAAGGCATTATTATGCATAAAAACATCACAAATAACAGTAAGAAAACATGATGCAAAATGGACGTATCAGTAAACTACTCACGCTTCATCAGAAGGGCAATAGAGTTGATGTAGAAGCCCTCCATAATCGAATCCCCCTCCGGCAGGGTGCCGGAAAAGGTCCCTAGATGGGATCTCACGGGTACAAAAGGTTGCAGCGGTGGAAAAGTGTTTTCGTGGATGCCTCTAGAGGTTTGGGAATATATGTGAATATATAGGACGAGGAATTAGGTCAAGGGGTGTTGGAGCAGGCCACAAGGCAGGGGGCGACCCCCTAGGGCGTAGCCTTGTGGCTTGTTGTCTAGTCCAAGGTCTTCTGACTTGGAGTCCAAGTCCAAAAGGTGTCTTCTAGTCCAAGAAAAATCATCGCGAAGGTTTTATTTCATTTGCACACTGTTTGGTATTCCTTTTCTGTGAAGCCCAAAAACAAGGAAAAAAACAGAAACTGGCACTGGGCTCTAGGTTAATAGGTTAGTCCCAAAAGTAATATAAAATAGCATATTAATGCATATAAAACATCCAAAACAGATAATATAATAGCATGGAACAATAAAAAATTATAGATGCGTTGGAGACGTATCAATGGCTCCCTAGGGCCTTCTGATGAGGGTGAGGACTCGGCCTCCTCCCCCTCCTCTGTGCTCTCCACCTCGTCGCTCTCCTCATCGTCCTCATCATCATCATCTAAGTACTGAAGCTTTGTGTCACTCGTCACGTCCTCCGGTGACCGGTCGACCATCGATACTTCAAAGATCAACTGCTAGAAACTCTGACGAGAACAAAGACGCCACAAAAAGGAAGTCAGATGCACAAAAAATAACCAAAGGACGGTCCAACTGGTCGGGAAAAGGATTACGTCGATTGGCGCGTGTCCTTGGCATACGGGGGCACCCACCTGCCCCCATGTGGGTTGTCTTGGGTGCAACTAATGGCTCTGATCTTGGAGCCCACATCCTTCTCGGTGAGCTCCTCAGGGTGCACCCGAGTGGGATCATTCAGACCCTCATACATCCACATGGGATGCGCCCTAGCCCACAGCAGTTGGATCCACCGACTGAGGAATGTCTCCAGCAAATCCATCCCATTGACGTCGGCGTTCACGGCCCCAACAAAGGCGCTGGCCAGGATGCCCACCTCTGTCTCCTCCTCCTTCGTCACTGGTTGTTGGCTCGAGGGATATACCTCCAGTAAAATCAACTCCCCTACCACCCCTTGACGGAGTTGGGGAAGCTCATCTTAGGGAAGGCATTGCTGCCCCTGAGCTGGATCCCCAAACCTCCGCATAGCTTGGTGACGCGGGCCTTCGCACTAGTTGACGAATCCTTCTTCACGGCCATCGACCGACATGTGAAGATGTGCTTGAAGAGGCCCCAATGCGGGTGGCAACCAAGGAAGTTTTCGCAAAGGGAAATAGAAGTTGAGAGGTAGACAACAACGTTTGGAGGGAGATGGTGGAGTTGCGTCCCTAAATAGTCCAAAAAGGCTCGGAAGAAGGGGTGAGGAGGCATCGAGAAATCTCGTTCGATGTGAGTCACCAGGAGGACACGCTCGTCCTCCTGCAACGTCGGCTTGACCTCACCCGCCTTCGGATGCCTCCATCCATCCGCCGGAATGAGCTCCTCCACGATGAGATCCTCCAGCCGTTTGGCCGAGATGCACAAAGGGATCCAATCCCCTGATGCGCCGCCAACTGGAGCGCCCGAGCTCGAGGAAGTGGCCTTCCCGGCCTTCTTTGCCTTCTTTGCCTTCGCCGTGGAGTCCTTTGCCATGGCCTCGAGAGCTTTGGTTGGCAAGGGAGTGGTCGGGTGGAGAAGAGAAGCGGAGGAGTCGAGGAGGAAAGGGGATTTGAGAGAATAACCCTAGCCTCAAAACCTTCTATACCTCTAGTAAAAATCGCACGGCAGATCTGATTTTCGGCCGCAGATCCCTGGATCGATGGCGCCCGTGACGACGACACGCTCAGAATAACCATCGCACAGTTGGATCTCGGGGGCAAAAACCGAGGCATCGTGCCCCACTTTCCGCACTAAGCCACGACGTTACCGCTTTTGCGCGCACACACTCAATTTGAAATCCCGTAATTTCTGCGGCGAATCAATCCAATTGATTGCCCACCGTCCCTTTCATAAAGGACATTTGTTAGTCCGACTGACCACCCTCCGCGGGACCCATGCACTTGGACATGCAAAACACCCGACTAAAGTCACCTTCAGGATTGCTATGGTACGAGCTTGACGCCCCTCTGCGGGTTAACTTGTCCCTTTCACTACGCTCCAATGTGCATGCCTCGTAAGCTTGAATTCGGAGATGGACTGCGCTGGCATTCCCCTGGGATATGCAGTGGGATCTCCCCGGAGAGTCAGACCACGCGCCGACATCACCACTCGAGTTTTTATGGCATGTCCACACTCGGACCTCAAGTCTATCTCCCCGAGAGACATACGAATGCCACCAAGTTTTACTCGGCGATCAACAACACCCGGTCACTCAGGAAACCTTTAGTCCAGAATCTGTTGTGTTTTCGTCCAAGGCGCATCAGGCTACTGATACGTCTCCAATGTATCTATAATTTTTTTATTGTTCCATGCAATTATATTATCAATCTTGAATGTTTTGTATACATTTACAAGCAACTTTAGATCATTTTTTTGGACTAACCTATTAACTTAGTGCCTAGTGCCAGTTGTTGTTTTTTGCTTGTTTTTTACTTTGCAGGATATCAGTACCAAACGAAGTCCAAATGCCACGAAACTTTTTAGAATTTTTTTTCTGGTGATAAGAGACCCTAGAAGCTTCTGGAGGCCACAAGAAGATGGATGTGGGGCCCACTAGGCACCAGGGCGTGCCAGGGGCCTCTGGCATGGCCTGGTGGGTAGTGGGGCCCACATGCATCATTTTGACCTACCGCCACCTCTATAAATACTCTAAAATACCAAAACCCTCAAGGGAGTCCATGAAAAACTTTTTCCGCCGCCACAAGTTCCAGGACTGCGAGATCCAATCTAGAGGCCTTTTCTGGCACTCTGTCGGAGGGGGGAACGATCACGGAGGGGTTCTTCATCATCCTTGCCGCCCCTCTGATGATGCGTGAGTAGTTTACCACAAACCTATGGGTCCATAGTTAGTAGCTAGATTGGTTCTTCTATCTTTTTGATCTTTAAAACAATGTTCTCCTCGATGTTCTTGGAGATCTATTTGATGTACTAACTTTTTGCAGTGTGTTTGTTGGGATCCCATGAGTTGTGAGTTTATGATCAGATCTATCCATGAATATTATTTGAGTTTTCTCTAAACTCTTTTACACATGTTTGTTATAGCCTCGTATTTCTTCTTCGATTTATTGCTTTGGATTGGCCAACTAGATTGATTTATCTTGCCATGGGAAGAGGTGCTTTGTGATGGGTTCGATCTTGCGATGCTCAATCTCAGTTACAGAAAGAGACATGACACACATCTATCGTTGCTATTAAGGGTAACAAGACGGGGTTTATTTCATACGCGAGTTTATCTTGTCTACATCATGTCATTGATACGTCTCCATTGTATCTATTTTTCCAAACTCCTTTGCCCTTGTTTTGGACTCTAATTTGCATGATTTGAATGGAACTAACCCGGACTGGCGATGTTTTCAGCAGAATTACCTTGGTGTTATTTTTGTGCAGAAATAAAATTTCTCGGAATGACTGAAAATTTACGGAGAATATTTTTGGAATATATAAAAATGCTGGCGAATGAATCAACCAGAGGGGACCCACCAGGAGACCACAAGGGTGGGGGCGCGCCCCCTGGCTCGTGGGTCCGCTGGACCTCCACCGTCCTCAACTCCTGCTCTATACATTCATGTTCGGGGAGAAAAATTAGAGAGAAGGATTCATCGTGTTTTACGATACGGAGCCGTCATCACCCCATGTTCTTCATCGGGAGGGTAGATCTGGAGTATGTTCGGGGCTTCGGAGAGGGGAAATCGTCGCCATCATCATCACCAAACTTCCTCCATCACCAATTTCATGATGCTCACCGCCGTGCGTGAGTAATTCCATCATAGGCTTGCTGGACGGTGATGGGTTGGATGAGATTTATCATGTAATCGAGTTAGTTTTGTTAGGGTTTGATCCCTAGTATCCATTATGTTTTGAGATTCATGTTGCTATGACTTTGCTATGATTAATGCTTGTCACTAGGGCCCGAGTGCCATGATTTCATATCTGAACCTATTATATTTTCATGAATATATTTGTGTTCTTGATCCGATCTTGCAAGTTGTAGACACCTATTATGAGTTATGATCTGCATACCCCAAGGTGACAATAATTGAGATTCTTTCCGGTGATTACCGTAGTTTGAGGAGTTCATGTATTCACTATGTGCTAATGCTTTGTTCCGGTTCTCTATTAAAAGGAGGCCTTAATATCTCTTAGTTTCCATTAGGACCATGCTGCCACAGGAGGGTAGGACAAAAGATGTCATGCAAGTTCTTTTCCATAAGCACGTATGACTATATACGGAATACATGCCTACATTATATTGATGAATTGGAGCTAGTTCTGTGTCATCCTAGGTTATGATTGTTGCAGGATGAATGCCATCCGACGTAATTATCCATCATTGATCCATTGCCTACGAGCTTTTCACATATTGATCTTTACTAAGTTACTTTGTCGTTGCCACTGTTACAATTGCTACAAAACTGCTACTGTTACTTCTGTTACAGTTACCGTTACTTCCATACTACTTTGCTACTAAATACTTTGCTGCAGATATTAAGTCTTTCAGGTGTGGTTGAATTGACAACTCAGTTGCTAATACTTGGAAATATTCTTTGGCTCCCCTTGTGTCGAATCAATAAATTTGGGTTAAATACTACCCTCGAAAACTATTGCGATCACCTATACTTGTGGGTTATCAGTCATCTTGCTTAAAGCATTACTCCGTTCTTTCGTGAACTTAATACACTAGATGCATGTTGGATAGTGGGCGATGTGTGGAGTAATAGTAGTAGATGCAGGCAGGAGTCGGTCTACTAATCTTGGACGTGATGCCTATATACATGATCATTGCCTTGGATATCATCATAATTATTTGCTTTTTTATCAATTTTCAAACAATAATTTGTTTACCACCGTATGTTATTTTCTCTAGTGAAAACTATGGCCCCCGGGTCTATTTTCTATCATATATTAAAACCAAAAATACATTGTTGTAATTTTATTTTATTTATTTTATTTTGTATTTTTGTTAGATCTATTTATAAAAACCCATACAATTTAATATTTCTCAATACCGTTGAGGGATTGACAACCCCTCTACGCGTTGGGTTGCAAATTTTTGTTCTTTGTGTGAAGGAGTTGTTTACATAGTGTTGCTTGGTTCTTCTACTGGATTGATAACCTTGGTTTCATAGCTAAGGGAAATACTTATCTCTACTGTACTACATCATCCTCTCCTCTTCGGGGAAATGCCAACGCAGCTCACAATTAGCAGCTACTATTCGGAAACATATTCCGAGTGCCCCTGAAGCACTCGGACTTAACCGAAAAGCTTAGTCTGTTTGCCCTACGAAACCTCAACCGATTCGGGGGCTAATGATGAGGTCACCTACTATAGGTAGGGTCAAGGACCTGTCATCTGGGACCCACCCGAGGCCTCACACCATCATTGGTAGGTCTCTGGACCATATGAGCATTCAGATGCGTTTAACTAGAAGTCCACTCGGACATATCGACAGCACTCGGATGCCAACCATCTAGTCGGCATTACCACCATCACTCGGACAAAGGGAGGTGGAGAGACGATGTGGGAGCTGCAATAGTCGAGTAGTCTTAAGTTGAACTTTAAGTAGAGTCATAGATACCATTACTTGTAACTACCGTAGTTGTGACTATTTACACTTGTAACTATCGTGGTTATGGGCATTAATCACCCTAGCACGTGGGAGTGAAGGACGCTACATCGCACTCTATAAGCCGTCCTCCTCCTCCTCCAGAGCGAGGGTTAAGGACTCTCCGTAATCATACCCCCAAAGAAAACAAGCCTCGAGGCACAAGATGTAGGGTCATTACCTCCTCCGAGAGGGGCCTGAACTCGTAAATATCGAGTGTTACACCTGTGCCATAGCTATGCTCTGTTCCTCTTTTGTACCCCTAGTACGCATTGTCAGGATCGTAACTTCGACAGTCCCTGTCGTGCCACCGCGTCAAGCCCGAGCCGGTATCCACGCTCCTGCCGGTGAAGGAGGAGTCGGCCTCTCCCCGGCACAACCGCGGTGTCCGATGAAGGAGCCAACCTCGCCCCCCACACCATCGCGGCATCCAAATTGGACGCCGCGTGAAGGAGGAGCCTGCGTCCCCGCCATGAAGCCGATACGGCCGCATCGACACACCGTTTTTGATGCCACCACCTCGCCGTCAAGGAGGAGGTGCCGCCCGTGATCAAGAAGGCACAGGGCCACCTCCTCCACTCCCTCGGTGGTCCTTCGGGCTCAAGAGTCGTCGTGTCTGAGGCGGAGCACGCGGCTCGGCAGCAGAAGCGGTACGACCGGCGCAATGCCAGTCGACCGCTCTGTGACCACCGCGGAGATGGCCGCCAGCGTCGTCGCCGCCTTGACGGCGAGCTCGCCAAGATTGGCCAGAAGTGGTCGCTTAGCAACTACTCCGCTAATGCCGGTCGCAATAAGGCCGTCGCCAGGGCTCCGAAGGCCACGTTGGCAGTGGCCGTGGCGGCACTCCGCACGACGCAGCAGGAGGCAGAGGGCTCCTCCACGAGTGGCAGGCAGCCGCCGGACAAGGCTGTCGCGGCCCTCCAGCGTCGTACCGCCGTTGGAGGGACCACAACAATGACGAGGACATCGACGGAGATGGCGGTGCGGGAGGACAGGGCGGCCACGCGTATGAGGTGATCATCCGGTATAGGGTTTAGGTTTTTTTTCTAGTTTTTTAGTTAAACAGTTGAAATATCGATCTTTTATATAAGTTATATCCGAACTTGAATGAAATCCGTCCGGTTTGATTGAATTTCCTAAGATTGTGTTGGGGATATTACTACTGGGCATAAACCGGCCTACCTGGGCCGGATTAACTCCATCAGTAGTTCAAAGGTGTTAAAGCCCAAAGAGGCAGATAAAGGCCCAGGGCCCGTAGTCGGTTTACAACCTGTAGCCGTACATCAGCTTTGTGCACATACTTGTAATATGAGTTAGGAACAAGGAGAGACCAACCCGGATACGAGTATAAACCGGTGTTGGGACTCTCTGAACCGGCAGGCGTCACCTATGTATATAAGGGGACGACCCGGCGGCGGTTCAAGGACGACAAACAACGACTCGAGACATAGGCGAAGCTTATTCGCTCCCTAGTCATCGAAACACCCATCAATTCCATCACAACTAGAAGTAGGCTTTTACCTTCATTGAAGGGGCCGAACTAGTATAAACTCTCTTGCATCCTTGTGTCCGCTTTAACCCCTTCAAGCTAACCCGTAGTGATGGCTCCATGACTAAGTCCTTTCTCTAGGACATCTGCCGTGACAAAACCACGACAGTTGGCGCCCACCGTGGGGCTATCGCACGATGGTTTCCGGTTCTTGGAGGGCCGCTTTGAAGGACTCGAGGGCTATGCTGTAGGCCGGATGACTAAGAGTCGTCGCGGCGGGCTCTACATCGACGATGCAGGCTGGGGCCCCGAGGCCGGCTTAGTTGAGTACGGGTACCGGGTCCCCTTTGGTAGCATTCACGTTTTCATTGGGAAGATCGGTGAACCGGGCCCTGAGCCGGACATCTGCATCGACCTCGTCGAGACGGCTCAGCGTGCGCAATCCGCCGGGTTAAACCGGCCATGAAGCGTGCCTTCGTGGGAGTCATCCATGGAGGAAGTCATGAGGACGGATCGGGATTTCGCGGGGCGACTGTTCCGGTGACGAATCTTCGACCGGAGAAACTGAGTCTCTTTATCAGCTACAAGATGGACGGATTGGGAGCTATTCCGATGGTGACAGTATTCCGGACCCCTCTGATCTGCCCAAACGGGTTGGAGTATTCATGGCCGGAACACAAGCAGCGCTTCATACTTCGACAGTTGCGGCAGCGATTTCCGGTTCAGCAGCAGCAATGGCCGCCGGGGCAGGAGGCCCTGTGCGCCCGCCGGCTCAGGTTCTATCAGAGCTATTTGATGCGTTGGCTGTGCTTATGGCGGAAGTTAATCCGCCAGATCAGGACGTTCACAATATGGAGATTGCAAAGGTAAAGGAACAGATCACCCAGGCCAAGGCGGATCTGGCGGCTGAGAACACCAGGATGGCCGCAGAGCGGGCTGCTTTAGACGCACAGGCCTACAGGCTTATGTTAGACCAGAGCGCATCACATGAAGTCATGAGGAGGAAGCACCGGTCCCGCTTACCTCCGGTTTTTGAGGCCAGAGACCTTTTCAACACTCCAGGGCCAAGAGCCGGCAATCCGTTGGAGGGGAACCGGGCAGAAGCCCCTGGGACCGGTGCACCGGTTCAGCCTCGTCAGATCGACCCGCCTCGTCAAAACACCGTTGTACCTCAGGCTGCTTTAACACCCCCGGGTCACTACTCCAGCCCAATGGACAATCTTGTTGCCGCTGCTGCACGGCTGGAGGCCATTCCAATTGAAGGTGACTCGCCACAGGCAGTAGAGACACGGCGGGTCAAGGAACTTCTGAGGACCGCTTTGGCCCAACAGGAAGCATACTTGTACAGCCGCGGCCGAATCCACTCGACCGCTCGTCCAAGCCGGAGCTATAGCAGACATATGGCTGAACCGGTAGTGTCGAGTAATGAACGACGTGGGGCACCCCAGGACAACAACCCGACGGGTGGTGCTGATGACGCTCAGGAAGTGGTGAACCGGGCCCGAGCGCGTAGGGAGGCCGAGTTAGCAGCACAGCATCAGGCTCGGCAGCTCACGCCGGTTCGTCCAACCATTTCGATCGAACCTGGTGTTACTTCTAGTTCTTTGGGGGTGCCTTGCCTCGTCCCCGCTTTACGCAACGTGCGCTTGCCCAAGGATTTCAAAGGCCCACGCAAGGTACCAAATTATACGGCGGATCAACCACCAGAGACATGGGTAGAGAGCTATGAGATGGCCATGGAGATGCTTGATGTGGATGACACGGCGTGTGCGAAATACTTCACCATGATGCTTGAAGGAACGGCCCGTACTTGGTTAAAAAGCTTGCCCGCTAATTCTATCAGTTCATGGGCCCAATTACGAGCCCGGTTTATCAACAATTTCAAGGATACCTGTAAACAGCCTATGTCGATAGTGGACTTAGCTGCATGCGTCCAGGAGGAAGGAGAGTCAACGACTCATTGGGTGTGCCGGGTTTCACAAGTGTTGCACTCCTCAGACGGCATCAACGCTGACACCGTAGTATTAACCCTAGAAGGCAACTGCCGGTTTGGGCCCCTGAAGTTGAAATTGGGACGGATGAAGCGTCATTGCACCGACATGGGGACCCTCATGGCCGCTTTGGTAAAATATGTTGATTCTGATAGTACCAAGGATCCCGAATCTGATGATGACAAGATAGGGAAGGGGAAGAAGAACAACAGCTCCAAAGGTCAGCAGCATCACTGGGTAGGCAATGGCGGAGGAGGCAAGCGTAAAGCGGATGGCAACATGGATTTTGTGGCTAATACCAACGTACAGGACAATGGCCAGCGGCGCAAGGGTAGGCCGAAAAATCGTAGTGGAGCGCCCAACCCCAACCCAAACCGCCTGAACTATCTGCTAAGCCAACCCTGTCCAAGACATGGGACAAAGGAGGAGCCAGCAAACCACCTTTGGAAGGATTGCTTTATTATGCAGGAGTTTGATAATTCTAATAATTTCCGGTATGATCACGGATCTGGCGGTGGCTCAGGGTCCTGGCCGGGTTACGGTGGAGGAAGTTCCGGTTCAGGATTTAATGGTAATCCGGGCGGACATAATGGTCAAAATAGTCAGAACAACCAGGATGGTTACAACCAACAGCAGCAACAGTCAGGTTACCAAAGCAACCCAAAGCAGTTGAGTAATGGGTAGTACCATGTCTTTACCACTAGCTTGGACAAGCGAGACCGGAAGGTTCAGAGGCGGGCGGTCAACTCTGTTGAACCGGCCACACCCCGCTATCTACGTTGGTCTGAACAACCAATCATATGGAGCAGAGAGGATCACCCACTCTAGGTCGATAATCCGGGTCAGTTGGCTCTGGTGGTGGCGCCTCAGGTGGGAGGTTATAAGTTCACCAAGGTGCTCATGGATGGAGGGAGCAGCATTAACATCCTATACTATGAGACCTTCCATCGTATGAGACTTACAGATAAGAATCTCAAACCGTCCAATACAGTATTCCACGGTGTAGTGTCTGGCAGATCAGCATATCCCGTTGGTAAGATAGCTCTTGAAGTGGCCTTTGGGGATGATCATGATTCCAGGTCGGAGACATTAACATTTGAAGTGGTGAAAATCCAAAGTCCATATCATGCCCTGTTTGGGCGTCCGGCATACGCCAAGTTTATGGCTCGGCCCTATTATGTGTATTTGAAGCTCAAGATGCCGGGTCACAAGGGGACAATAACGGCTCACGGAAGCCGTAAAATCGCTTTGGAATGCGAGGAAGGAGATGCGGCTTATGCAGAGTCGGTTTGTGCCACCGAAAGTACTATAAGGACAATGTTGATCCGGCGGACATGACTCCATTGAAGAAGCCAACTACGGAGCATGATCCGGCCCTGAAGTTCAAATCGGCAGCAGAAACTAAGCTTGTTGACTTCGTACCTGGCGATTCGTCCAAGCAGTTCAACATTAGTGCCAACTTGGATCCGAAATAGGAAAGCGCGCTCATCGAGTTCATCTGTGAGAATCGGGACATTTTTGCATGGAAGCCCTCTGACATGCCAGGTGTATCGAGGCAACTCGCTGAGCACACACTTAATGTGGATCCTAAATACAAACCGGTGAAACAGTTCATCCACCGGTTTAACGAAGAAAGACGCAAGGCGATTGGAGAAGAGGTAGCCAGGCTCTTAGCAGCTGGTTTTATTGTTGAAGTTTTTCACCCTGAGTGGCTTGCCTATCCGGTGCTAGTCCTTAAGAAAAACAGCACCTGGCGTATGTGTGTGGATTACACATATCTTAATAAAGCTTGTCCAGCAGATCCTTTTGCCCTCCCCCGTATTGATCAAATCATTGATGCTACGGCGGCTTGTGAGCATTTAAGTTTTTTGGATGCATATTCTGGCTATCATCAGATCAAAATGGCAGTTAAGGACCAGGAGAAGACGGCATTCATAACTCCCTTTGGAGCCTTCTGCTATGTGTCTATGCCCTTTCGGCTCAAAAGTGCCCAGGCAACTTATCAACGGTGTGTACAAAATTGTCTTCACAAGCAGATTGGCCGTAATGTACATGCTTACGTGGATGATATCGTGGTTAAATCCAGGGAGAAGGAGACTCTAGTTGATGATTTGAAGGAAACCTTTGATAACCTAAGGACGTACAAGATGATGCTTAATCCAGACAAGTGTGTCTTTGGTGTACCGGCGGGCAAGTTATTGGGTTTTCTGGTGTCCAACAGGGGAATTGAGGCTAATCCGGAGAAGATCACAGCCATCACCTCCCTGGCTAAACCGAAGTGTATCAATGATGTTCAACGCCTGGCAGGCCAGATTGCCACGTTAAGCCGGTTTATCAGCCGCCTTGGTGAGAAGGCGATCCCTTTGTATCAGATGTTGAAGAAGACGGATCAGTTCGTCTAGAGTTCTGCTGCTGATGAAGTGTTTGAGGACTTAAAGCGGCAATTGGCCAATCCGCCTGTGCTCGCCGCTCCCATTGACAAGGAGCCGTTACTGCTATATGTTGCTGCTAATGCTCGTGCGGTCAGCGTGGCTGTTGTGGTGGAACGAAAGGAGGCAGGTAAGGAGCATCCGGTTCAACGTCCGATCTATTATATCAGCGAGGTACTCATTGAGTCCAAGCAAAGGTATCCGCATTGGCAGAAGCTGGTGTACGGAGTTTTTATGGCAAGCCGGAAGCTTAAGCAATACTTCCAAGGGCACCCAATTACGGTGGTCAGTTCTGCTCCTTTGGGAGATATCATTCAGAACCGGGAAGCAACTGGCCGGATTGCAAAGTGGGCTATAGAGCTGGGGCCGTACGGTTTGAAATATGTGTCTCGGACAGCGATTAAGTCTCAAGCACTTGTTGATTTCATCAATGATTGGACGGAAATGCAAGCACCTGAAGAAAAGCCGGATCATACGTATTGGACCATCCATTTTGACGGGTCCAGGCAGTTGGAAGGCTCGGGGGCTGGAGTCGTATTAACTTCCCCACGAGGTGATAAGTTTTTTTATGTTCTCCGTTTAATGTTCCCTTGTACTAACAATGCAGCTGAGTATGAAGCCTTGCTCCATGGTCTTCGGATGGCTAAGGAGATGAATCTAAGTCGAGTTAAGTGCTTCGGTGATTCGAACCTTGTGGCTCAGCAAGTGTCTGGCACTTGGGACTCCAAGGACCCACTCATGGCAGCATATCGTCGTGAGGTGGATATTGTTGCAGGTTATTTCAGAGGCTATCAGGTGGACCACGTGGACTGGCGGAAAAATGAAGCGGCAGATGCTTTAAGCCGGTTGGGCTCTCAGCGCAAACCGGTCCCACCCAATGTTTTTTCTGGATGTGCTGCACAACCCGTCGGTGAAGATCCCTGGTGAAGAGGATTTGGCCATTCCTGATTCGGAGGCTCAATTGGTGGCAGTTCTTCATGTTATTCCGGATTGGACGCTTCCTTATCTGGCGTACAAGAACTGGGGTGAGTTGCCAGAAGATGAGATTCTGGCCCGGCAGATAATCTGGCGATCCAAGTCCATGGCTGTCATCAACGGTGAGTTGCATCATTGCAGTGTATCAGGAGCTTTTCAACGTTGCGTGTCTCCTGAAGAAGGCCATGAAATTTTGCGGGAGATCCACGAAGGAGATTGTGGTCACCACGCCGGTTCAAAATCTCTGGTGGCTAAAGCGTTTCGCCATGGTTTCTATTGGTTAACTGCTCATGCTGATGCGAAGGATCTGGTCAGATGATGTGATGGTTGCCAAAGGTTTTCAAGACGTGCTCATGTACCGGCTCAAGAATTGAGGATGATTCCAATTACTTGGCCGTTTGCGACTTGGGGGCTAGATATGGTTGGGCCTTTCAAAAGGTCCAAAGATAAGAAGACCCACCTCCTGGTGGCGGTGGACAAGTTTACAAAGTGGGTGGAGGCAGAACCTGTTAGCAAGTGTGATGCGGCCACGGCGGTTCAGTTCATCAAAAAGGTGATTTTCCGGTTTGGCTTTCCGCACAGTATTATCACAGATAATGGTACCAATTTATCCAAAGGTGCTATGAAGGAGTTCTGCGAACGGGAGCACATCCGGCTCGACTTTTCATCAGTGGCACATCCACAGTCCAATGGTCAAGCAGAAAGAGCTAATCAAGAGATCTTGAGAGGCATCAAGCCCCGGCTCATGGTTCCTTTGCAGAGAACGTCGGGTTGTTGGGTAGAAGAATTACCATCTGTGTTATGGAGCATCAATACAACACCCAACAGATCAACAGGATACACACCGTTCTTCATGGTTTATGGAGCGGAGGCGGTTCTCCCCAGCGATATCCGTCATGACTCACCTCGTGTCACGGCTTATGTTGAAGCGGACAACGAGACAGCACGACAAGATGCTTTGGACCGGTTGGATGAAGAGCGTGACATCGCAGCCGCTCGGTCGGCGATTTACCAGCAGGATCTTCATCGTTATCACAGTCGCCGAGTCAGAACCAGAGCCTTCCAGGAAGGAGATTTGGTGCTTCGGCTCATCCAAGATCAGACTGATATGCATAAGCTATCCCCACCTTGGGAGGGGCCTTTCGTAGTCAGCAAGAATCTGCACAACGGGTCGTACTATCTGATCGATATTCGAGAGCATAAGGACTCACGTACATCAGAAGAGGAGACTAGCAGGCCATGGAATATAGCTCATCTTCGGCCTTACTATACCTGAGCCATTGGCTATACTTATGTACATACAATGTATATATTATGATTAAGTAAAATAAACCGGAACCTCAGCTAAAGAGGGGTATCTATTCTTTTACATCATGTGAGGTTACACGGATTTGCTCTGAAGCGGCCTCCGGTTTACCCCTTGAGTTTGCTTTGCTAAAAGCATCGTCTTATATCACTTGGAGGATTGGTCATGTCCGAACCAATACCATGTCTCTTGATAGGCGAAAGCCACCAGATCACTTGGGGACTTGGTCATGTCTGAACCAGTCATGCCTCTTGATCGGCCTAAGGCCACAGAATCACTTGGGGGCTTGGTCGAACCCGAACCATGATCACGCCATTTGGTCGGCATAAAATGCCACAAGAATCACTTGGGGACCTGGCTAACTAGAACCATAGTTACACCTAACGGGAGCTTGGTTGTGTTTGGCCATGGTTACGCCATTTGATCAGCTTAAATAAGTCTTTTTTGGCAAACGTTTTTTTCGTTGCTTTTGCTTCATACTTTTCTTTGAAGGTTTTTTTTTTGCTTTTTATTGTGTTTCTTAAACCGACAAAAAAAATTCAATTGACAGAACACAGTTCACGTCAATCCGGAGGCTATTTGATCGGTTTAATCCGCATTGTTAACATCCTCTATGGAGTAACACGGTATTTATCGTAACCCGGCACGGTTTACATGGTAAACCAGCGTCATATATATATACAGGAGCTGTTATCTCCTCCAACAGTATGGGTTTGCAAAACTCCGCTTCAAGATTGGCCAAGCCAACTTCACGCTCAATGACGGCAGGTATTATGTATCTCAAAATTTGGTCATACTTAAAATTTTGTTTTGATTTCATATATGCAGACATCATATTCCGCCTGACGGTACAACCGCGGTGGCACTTGACGAATTTTTCATTTCAGAAAGTGTTTTGGAAAGTTCATTGCCACAGGAAGAACAAATTATGCACGAAGGCATATCAACATCAAAGGTATCAGCTAGCCTATTACAAGGCAACATGGTGCCCATAATAATATAATTGTTTTTCGCAAAGATGAGGAAGTTTTAAACCGGCGTCTGGTTCAAGCTTGGTCACCAGCCTGGCCTGATGGTTGTGGGTCGTCCTGCGCCGCTTCAGCCTCCGTATCCCTACCCAGTGGCTGGAAATCCATAGTTGTCCAGTCGATTCCCATTAATGCTTGAAAAACAGCTTCATCGTGGATCAGCAAGGACGGGTCAATATCGGGAGTGTAAGTATGCTTACGGATTGGAGGATCAGATTTTCCGATTCATGGATTGGCGCAGCTATTCGCTTGTTCTGACTGTCATATTGCGCTTGATAACGAGACAAGTCTGCTTCCTCAGCCAACTGACAAGATAGTGGACGCACCTCTCGGTTTATCGCTCGCAAATCCGCTTCACCGAATTCTGATCCGTCTTCCTTCAAGCTGGGATAGCCCTGAGCCACTTCAACAGGATCAAAATCAGGCACCCAGGCTTTTGCCCGGATTAAAGCATTGATTGCGCCGGTTCGAGCAGCAGATTTCTTTAGCTCTTCAATCCGGGCAGGAAGCACCGACAGTTTCATCAGAGTATCTTGAATCAAAGTAGGCGCCGGTTTGTTATGAGAGGCGGTACAGATGATCCGCTGGGCACCAGTATACAATTGTTCAACCAATGTATAGGCGGCTTTTAGCTTCTTCCGTACATCTGACCCCAAGTGACCAATGCGTGTCCCTAAAATACCATAAAGGGTTAATAAGCCGGCGACTTTGTCAGAAGGCAGAACCAATTCAGTAGGAAAACTGGCTTACCAAAGATAGCAGCAGTCATGGCATGCACGTGCCGCTTTATGCTGGTCAGTTCATCTGCCACTGGTTTTAGTGCAGCCTCAGCATCCTCTGCTCGTTTGATCAAAGCGGATTTCTCAGTGGCCCAGTCCGCCCGTTTCTTTTTGAAATTTTCCTTAAGTTGTTCCATGGCGCTTAAAGCACTGGCCAATTCCTCTTTTGCTTTGGAGGTTTCAGCTTGTTGGGTTTTCAGGGCTTCTTGAAGATCGATGACTTGGTTCTCTTTCGTCTTCAGCTCCGCCTGCATGCATACAGATATATGCTTCAGCAAACTGGTAGAAGGATTCAAGTACCAACCACATAACAAGTTATGCGCTTAGTACTTGGGGGCTAATGCATATTTGATCTAAAGCGGCCCCTGATTTACCCCTTCATCTTTCGATTGTTTACAAAGTCTCAAGATCAATACAAGTATTCAACTTGGCACTTGGGGGCTAATGGCTATTTGATCATATATATTCTGATACGGCAGTTTCAATTACTTAAAGTACCGGTTTAACTACGCTAAAGTTGAACCGGCCCTTGGGGGCTACATCAGCAAATTTCAAAGCAACAAGATTTATATTATTTAAGTCCCGGTTTGAAAGAATATTCCAAACCGGCCCTTGGGGGCTAGGAGAGTCAGGAATGGAAGCATACAAGCAAGAAGGAGCATATGGAAATTACCTCATATTTGTCTTTCATCATGTTAACCAGACCGACTTCACTAGTCACGGCTGGTATACAGCCGGTTCAGATAGCCGAAATGGATATCTTGGGCGTTCAGAGCAGCGTAAGTCGTCAGATCAGCATTCCACTTGCCTTTACCAAAGGCAGCAAGTTCTTCCTTGGCAGAATGTTTGGATAAAGCGACAGGATTGTTTGGCTCAGTATGGCCAGTACCAGTAATGACAACCTCATCATCTTTGGTACCGCCGGTTTGCACTGGAGCTGTTGGCTTGTCAATAGGCTTTGCTGGACCGGTGGAGCTTTCAATCCGGATGGAACCTGTAGGCTGATGGGTAGGATCTGAGGTGTCAGTGGGTCTCTCTTCTGCAATAAGATCATCATCTTGTTGCGGTGGATCGTTGGGAATATCCTCAGGAATAGCCGCTTCAGCGTTGGGTGTTTTGTCCGCTTCAAGAATGACATCCTCTTCGGCCGCTTTGTCCAGGCGGGCCTTCTTGCTTGGCCTAGGTTTGGCCCTGAGAAGGATAACAAAATCAAATACAGAATATGTTCTAAGGCAATGTACTGCAAACATTGCAATAAGTATAGCTTACCCAAACACCGTTTTGAGCGGTGGGAGCTGAGTAGCCGATGACTCGCCAGAAGATGAGTGGGAAGTAACCTGATAATTGGAGTCAGACGGAGTAAGAGGTTGACGAAAGCAGCCCGCTTTAGGACAAGCACTGACAAGCAAATTAGAGACCTCGGAATGGCGTTTCCGAACCGGACTGTTCGGTAAACCGGCGGAGGAAACTACCTGGCCGCTGTGCCGGATGGTGCGGCGAGCTTCATGTTATTGCGTCTTCATAAGAAGTTTAGGATCCAAATAAGCAAGAGGATGAGAAAATTTAACTTTCCGGTTTGCCTGACAGATTTTTTGTGAAGGCAAGGTTTCTGAATCGGAAGAGAGAATAATTACCTCGGCAACATCCGCGTGGCTGGCTTCGACATCATCCTGACAAATATCATCATCAATAAGACGCATGAAAAATAAACCAAGTGAGTCAAGCTCTACCTTAAAATCCGGATTATCAACCTCATCGTCAGGAGCCGGATTAGAAGAGGCGGTGGTTCTTTTCCTATGGGCAGTCTTCTTCACAGCTTTAGTCTTTTGCCGGACTGCTCTTTCCGGTTTGTCTGGTTTTTCTGGCTTCTCCTGCGGCAGTTTTTTGCTCCAAAACGGATCATCGCCCTGATTATGCAGACACTGATATTAAAAACAATGACCAGACATATCAATAACAGATTCAGTAAAGGGAAAAGTCAAAGTCATACAGCTGGCGGTTTGTTGGTGGCACAGAAGGGAAGCAGGCCGGTTCTGGCGCAGATGTGTTCCGGTTCATTCAGTATCTTACGCACAGCCTCTGTGATTTCTTCACCAGAGAGCTGGAGTCTTGAGTGTCTCAGTGGGTCATCAACACGATCAGTATACTGGCACATCAAACCGGAGCGCAGACTAAGAGGCAGTATGCTCCATGATATCCAACAGCGAGCAAGATCAACCCCTGTTAAACCGTTGGCCATAAAAGCTCTGAGCTTTGATAGTTGAGGAGCATATTTACTTCTCTCCTGTGCAGTCAATCTTTGTGGAGAAGGGTGTGTGTTGCTGAGCCGCTCCGGTCGAAAGCCAGGCAAGGGATTCTCACCAGCAGGGGAGGTGTCTTTGCAGTAGAATCATGTCTGATTCCATTCTTTGGGGTGGCTATGCAGTTTTGCGTGAGGGTATGTGACCTCTTTCCTTTTCTGAATCGCCACACCAACCAACTCTGTATTGGAGCCGTTAGTAAATTCAGTACGATGGTTTAGATGGAACAGGTCTCTGAACAGTTCCACTGTGGGCTCCTCTTAAAAGAACGCTTCACAGAGCACTTGGAAGTGACACATATTTGTAACAGAGTTGGGGCTAGTATCTTGTGGATGGAGCTGGAAATCGGCTAAGACATCCCGGTAAAATTTAGAACCGGGCGGCTTAAAGCCCCGGGCTAAGTGATCTACGAAAACAACAACCTCTCCTTCTCGAGGTGAGGGAGGGCATTCTTTGCCAGGAGCCCTCCAATGGATTGTATCCTTACTGCCTAAAGCACCAATCAGGACTAAATCGTCCAGTTCCGCCTCTGTGACGCGAGAAGGAACCCAATTGTACTCATACACTTGCTTGGCCATGACGGAATCTACAAGGTAAAAGATCCCGGTTCAAAAATGCATTGATTAAAATGCACTGGTATGTACAATGTTAAACCGGAAACAACCCTATCTAAACCGGAGTTTCATGAAGCAACCTACATCTGGCGGTTCAACAAGGGGACTAATGGTTTCTATAAGGTTAAACCGCCTGAACTAAACATTGAAGCAATTAAGATTGCGGATGGTTAAGTATGTATAAACAAGTTTCACAAGATCTTATTACGGCATTGGATCTGAAGCAAGTTCAGAAAATAAGAAAAATAGTCAAAGATCAAAGCAGAACAATATTGAATCAATGAGCAGAATTATATGTGAGATCTATGGTTTTGGGCAGTAAACTAGCGGCGGATACTGAAAGTTACCGCTACACAAAGCAAGGGTTTACATGTGCATCCAGGAGCTAATACATGAGTATGAACAAGTGATGAACACCGCAAGAACACGAAGCCCTAGATCAGATCTATATTGAGAAGAACAGAAGATCTACCAGAGCTGAGGAAAACGCGGAAGGTCGCCGCGGCTTTCTGGCGCGTTCAAGTTGATGCAGCGGCCAAGGGTGATGCAGAAGACGACGGCGGCGGCGGAGCTCTGAGACTGGCGACACGAGGAAGACGAAGAGGAAGGGCACGAAGGGAAGAAAAGAAATGACCCTTCGGGCCTATTTATAAGGCAAAGGACATGTGTCAGGCGCGGGAATCAAGGGACCACAGATTTTGGAAGTAGGGCGGTCACCTCGGTCATTGCGAATCTATTAAACAAGAAG
The DNA here is from genome assembly GCF_002162155.2 of Triticum dicoccoides. NCBI lineage: Eukaryota > Viridiplantae > Streptophyta > Magnoliopsida > Poales > Poaceae > Triticum > Triticum dicoccoides. Next base: position 515,850,311 of record NC_041390.1, on the reverse strand, counting down.
ATATCATGGATGTTTTCTTTATGACAGATGATGTCACGCCGGTTTACAGCAAACAGAGAAGATGACGTCACGACGGTTCAACAACTACAAGAAGATGTTGAAGACGAAGATTTTTGCTAAGGATTGACATGAACCTGTTCAAATCAATCTGGGGCCTAATGTTGGGGATATTACTACTGGGCATAAACCGGCCTACCTGGGCCGGATTAACTCCATCAGTAGTTCAAAGGTGTTAAAGCCCAAAGAGGCAGATAAAGGCCCAGGGCCCGTAGTCGGTTTACAACCTGTAGCCGTACATCAGCTTTGTGCACATACTTGTAATATGAGTTAGGAACAAGGAGAGACCAACCCGGATACGAGTATGAACCGGTGTTGGGACTCTCTGAACCGGCAGGCGTCACATATGTATATAAGGGGACGACCCGGCGGCGGTTCAAGGACGACAGACAACGACTCGAGACATATGCGAAGCTTATTCGCTCCCTAGTCATCGAAACACCCATCAATTTCATCACAACTAGAAGTAGGCTTTTACCTTCATTGAAGTGGCCGAACTAGTATAAATTCGCCTGCGTCCTTGTGTCCGCTTTAACCCCTTCAAGCTAACCCGTAGCGATGGCTCCACGACTAAGTCATTTCTCTAGGACATCTGCCGTGACAAAACTACGACAAATTGGTTCGAATTTTTGACCGGATGTATGCGGCTAGCGTTGGAAGTCGTCTTCCCGCATTCGTGTCCGCGGACTGTTCTCCCTCTGTCCGTGAACGGATGCGAAAGGAAATTTGCGGATTGGTGTTGGAGATGCCATGAATTGAGTAGCCTGGAACCAACAATCACGCAACTTACAAATAGCTATCGCACCTTTTTTTTTCCCGCGAGGGATTTTTCATCAGTACCGCCACGTAGCTGTTGGAAGAGCTATCTTTGCATGTTCCGTGCTGCCAGACCTGAAGTTATCACGATTCCAGTGCTTGTCAAATCAGTTCAAGATACCCAAACTGCCCTTCAAAAAAAAAACAGATACCCAAACTGCAACCGGCACGGAAGAATAAACGATGGGGGCCGCGGGCGACATCAGAGGGGAGGAGAGTAGCGGGCGGGAGATTCCAATCGTCGCCAAACTGCATACAGCCTCCGAGAGGCATTCCCGCCCAGCACGGCACCCTGGGCTGGCGCGCTGGCGCCTCGTCGCACCACGCTGGAAAGCATGGGAGGGAAGGAAAAGAAGCCCCGACGCGCGCGCCGCCCGCCCGCCTCGCCGCGCATGTGACCAATTAATTTCGGGGCCGCGACGCGGCGGTCCACCGGTCAGCCACGGGCGTCGTCGGGAGACAGGTGCATTTAGTACCGGCGCCGTAGGGGCATATTCCAAACCCGCGCCGGAATTAGTCCCGCCCACGACGCCCCCAGCGGCCGTGTGCTTTTACGCTGCTGCCCTCGCGTAACGGGAAGCATCATGGCATGCGCGGCGTTTTTTCCCCCCTTTGATGAGAGGGAATCATCCACGACAGTTGGATTGGATATGGTGCTGCGTCATCGCTCGTTGGGACTAGGCTGGTGGCACTACCCTCAAACTGTCATGGTATCTTCTGTTGATTGATTTGGTTAGGTGAGCCAAGATCACGGACAAACGTGCTGCAAAATTGTTTACTGCCAGGAGAAAACCTATTTTTTTGCGAAGACTGCCAGGAGAAAACTAACACAAACTGGCTTGCATGTTTGTTCGTCTTGTACCAGGATTGAACAGGTGTCCTTTTCTTTTGTGGACTTCGTTTCTAGATTATATAGTACGGCGGTTAGTTGGTTACTTAAATTGTGTGACACAACATTGTTTAGCGGCTTGTCTTACATGGCCATAAAACAACTTTTATCGTGAAGCGATCACAGGGGATTATACAACACATGTTGAGGTCATTGTCGAACAAAGTCATCTCATCTTTGGTCTTGTCGTCCACTTGTTCGTCTATAGATGGCATCAACCTGCTTAAGTTGCAGATATTTCTGTATAATCCTTAGGCATATCCTCAGTCACTTTCTATCTTTTGCCGAACAAAGTTATTGCAGGCCATTTCGTCATTTCACCTATTTTATCTTTGCATCCTGCGTCGTTGGTGTCGCTACCTCTCTCGGCAATATAAAACCTAGTGTTTACCAAGGGTGAAGTAGAATACTATGCAGCCGGTGTGATGGAGCGATTTCTACTTTGTATTCCCTCGCTAGGATATCTGGATTCGACAATAGTTTTCATTAGCGTGTTGAGCCTTTAGGAGCTATCCATAAGAATTGCAAAATGTATAGTTGCAAATGGAGATACTCACATTGATTTACTACATGACCAGTATACACGGTTATGAACGCCCCTATTGTGCTCCGGTTCCTGCGTAACTATACTAGCTACTCTTTTTTCCTATCTGTCCTCACCTTGGTGGGTTTGTAGCCTACACCAATCTCGTTGATCCGTGCCCTGGTTTATTTCGCCTCGTACCATGAATGAACAAGTATCTCTTTCTTTTTGTGACCCTTGTTTCTAAAACATATGGCAGTTAGTTAGTTGGTTACCTAAGATTGTGGTGACACAACATTGTTTAGTGTGTCGTCTTACATGGGCGCATAAACTACATGTACTGTCGAGAGATCACAAATAAGAATGTTATACAACATGACAAAGCCCCTATCGTTGTCACACAAGATCATCTAATTTTGGTCTCCTTGCATTTAGTGCTAAAATCTGGCTAGAGTTAAGCGAGGATTTTCGTAAATCACTTGGCATCCTCGATTCCACTCTACCTCATTCATGCCACTGACTTAGACATGTGGGCTACTTCATATGTATTCTCCCAACTAACATATTTTCTGATGTGTTGTTTGTCTTGTACCTCGGGGATTGGACATGTGTTTCTTTCTTTTGTGACCCCCTCCCCCCCTTCTAAAATCACATGGTTGTTAGTTGGTTACACAAGAATATGCCAAACAACATTATTTAGTGTGTCGTTTTGCACGGGCATAACAACTTGTACGTGAAGCGAAGAGACCACAATGTATTTTTGCAAACATGTTGGGGCAATCGACGAACAAAGTAATCTAATCGTGGTATTGACGTCCACATGCCCATTTATAGGCAACGCCATCTAAAAACATCTAAATAATTACTTTACATTGACAAACAAACCAGTTAATGGGTTGTTTGGCTAGACTTAACTCGTCGCTTTTGGTTTTTGGCTTGTACAATAAAAAACACATATTTTTATGCCTTCTGGTTTTTTATTGAATGTTGTAAGACAGAAGTGAAAAGCCAAAATCACATCTCTTGGCGTGTAGACCAACGATCAAAAGCCACACGTTAAGCATAACCAAACAAACCATGAGTTGTAATGGTTTTCATACAACGCTTTGGCATAGTTTATTCATCTCCATTTAATGAGGAGAGTTTGACCTCTATTTTTTTTTACAAAGGCTTTAATTTCCTCCTCCCCTGCTTGTTACTTCGTTGTCGAAGATAGTTCTTTTGATAGACTGAACCCTGATGTAACTAGCGGTGAAGTGGTACACTGTTTGACTGGCGGAATGGAGCAACTTATGCTTTGCATTTTGTTGCTACATGGCTCAAGGATTGGTATATTTGACAACACTTTTGCTAGTAGGGTGAACATGCGAGAGATATCCATAAGAACTACGAGATGCATGAGAAAGGCATGAGCATCATTTTGCTGCACAACCAGTATATACGGGTATGACCCCTTACCATAATTATTAGTTCATCTCTTCCTACCAAGCCTTGTTGTCTGCCTTTAAATTGGCATCCTACATATACCTTATAAACTTATGCCTCGATTATACCTTATAAACTCATGCCTCGATTGTCCGACCTCATGAAGTTGCCACTAATGTGCTCGAGTGCATGCTTAGAAATATGTATCGAGGGTTCGAACTCTCAAATATGAAGTCCTACACGCACAAGCATCAACCGCCCCATTTAAATACTGCATGTGATGTTTGTGAGCGCCAATCCTACCTCACATTAAGGGCCTTTTTGGTTGCAGCCCTGGGTAAATTCTGTCTAGCCTGGAGCATACCTGAGACATGCGTGGAACTTGTTTGGTTTATATCCTTAATGATTCGATGCTAGCCTGACCTGGGGAATCTCAACATGTCATTAGCCTGGTTGAAAATCTGATAGGGTCACTAGCTTGCCCAGGCGAGCATAACCGGACGCCTGGACGACTTCCTGGCATGCAAATGTGTGGTTCCGTCCAAATAGCAGAAGGTAAACATGTTGTGACATTTTCTAATACTCTAACCAGGCATGGTACAAACCAAACAACACTAGCCTGGCCACGCAAAAATGTAGCACCTTCCCAGGCCAGATCCAGACACTCAATTTTCTCAGGCACATTGTGGTGGACACGAACCAAACATGCCCTAAAACCACATATCAGGCATGTAATTTGAAGGTGAGGATGACGACTAAAGATTGGTCATATGTTTCAAATGACGGAAATATACATATGACCCTCGTGACTAAAATGCACATGAATGAAAAAACCTGGTAACAAGGTGCCATATTAAACTCTATAGGTATTAAAACATACAAAGACGCAATAGAAATTGTGAAATTGCTATAGCAGTGGGAGTCTCTCCTGCCGTTTCAAATGCTAAAAAAACATGTGAAATTGCACCTCAAAAAGACCACATGAACGTCTTGAAAAAACCAGGTGCCTATCATAGTTCTTCAAGAGACAACTTTTTTTAAAAGATGCACTAGTTTTTTCTTGAAATTGCACATAAAGCAGTCCATATAAAAGATAATTTTCATTTATACATATCAAAACAGGCTATGTGAGAAAAAAATCTACAAAATAAAACCCTACAAATCGTATACAACCTTTTCTTCTTCTGAAAATCAGAGAGTCATATCCTTCGACTTTAATCAAAGAATGGTTTGACACTATGGTCAAGGTTTGGTGCTCCATGCCATTATAGTCAGCACTATTTTTTCCTTTCAACAAAAACTGGTTCCAAACTGTCAGCCAGCACTGATGCCGTTGTTATGCTAGTTGGGTCATCAAATGATTGTCCAATAGGAGGGGGCCAAGTCGGAGCCCCATGATTACATCATCGAAAAAGCATCACAAAATGCAAAGGGGCATCGTGGTCATTTGCCGCACCACACGCTCCCCTCGCGAGCACCGCTTTTCAGCCAGACGCCCGGCCCCCCTGCCAATTTACATCCAGCCCCCCGCCCGCCTCTTCCCCCCTCCTTTTCTCTTTCTCTCTTCCCGTCTCCCCGCTCCTTTCCCAAATCTGACCGCAGCCGCACGACGCACCTACCCAACCCCCAGAGCACCAGCAGCCCCGACCTAGCCCAGCCCGGCCCCTCGCGCGCCCGCACAGCCGGCCTCCACCGCGCCGCCGCGCCGCCGCGCCGTGGCCGCCGGGCACCTCCCGGTGAGCGCCCTCCTCGCAGATCCGTTAACCTTCTTTCCGCCGCTTGTTTCTTGGGGGGTTTCTTGGGATTTCGAGGGTTTGAAATTCGGACTTCTCGGCGGGGGACGCCCGTCCTCGCTTGCTAATGCGTGGCTTTCTCGCGGCTCCGGGGGCGGGATTCTCTGCGTTTCTTGGCAATTAGGGTTTCCTTTGCCGGGTTTTCTTGGTGGTTAGGGTTTTGTTGGAGGGAGCTTGGTTGGTAACCTTTGTGCCTTTCTTGGCCTCTGGAACTGCAGGTAGGGGAGCGGCGCCTCGTTTCTTTGATGCGCCGTGAAGGAATTGGGAGCAAGAAGCCGTGATGTTTACTCCGCAGGGGAAAGGATGGAACGGCTGGTCCACGCCGTCTCCAGGGAACCAGCGGGCCGGTGGTGGCGCTCCGCCCGCATCTGCGCCCCTTGGCAAGGCCAAATGGACTTCACAGAGAGCTGCCGAGCTCGAGCAGGAGGTTTTGCCCAATCTTTGCCCCC